>NC_064820.1:1048448-1352672 GCF_024166365.1 Elephas maximus indicus | reverse complement strand
TTTTATCAAATAAAATGCTTACAATCCATTCCGGAACCGAGGGGATGAGTCTTTATTGTTTGAATGTTGTTTGTATGCGTGCAGACATGCCTTGTAAACCGCTGTCAATCATCAGATATTTAAACTTCAATTTGTTGTGGGGCCTTTAGATGTGTGGCCTCCTCATTTACAGATAGAAGTCCGACCCTGCAGTGCACCAAGATCTTTCAGGTTCAGAACAAAATCTGTCCTTTGCTCAAGGACATACAGTATTTTAAGGAAAAGAAAGCCCTGCCATGCTGGAACAGATGTTGGGAGTAAGAATTGATGTGTGAAGCCCTTTTTAAGATGATTTTAAACATTCTGCCATAGTAGAAGGTTTTCATTTTAGCCTAGTGATACACAAGGCTGATTTCTCCTTTTTCATTTTGCTCAATTACTGCTTCATTAGCAGAGCTTAATACAAAAATCTTACCAGTAGCTTTTCATGTGATACCAAGCAATTGTTATTGTTGATTAAACATATCATGTTGTATAGTCACTATGTGGAGACTTCATGCAACTTAGATTTGGAAGAAACAGGTTAAAAGGATGGAAAGTCATTAGGAAGCAGACAGCTAATTACCCTTTTTCTGGGAGCACGTGGTCTTTCATCTCCACTTCCAGACACGCCTGCTTCATTCTTCTGCTTCCATGGGTCAGCTTTCACTGCGGTGGTACGGCTGTGGCCAAGCATACGTGTACTTCTTTGATAAATGTTTGTTGAGCCCCTGCTACGTGGCAGCAGGCACTCTTTCTATATACTTGGGCTAGGAAGGGAACAAAATAGACAAAATTCTTTCTTTCATAGAGCTTACATTCTAGGTATTAGCTTGGTACAGGAGGAAGGGGAGACAGAAAATAAACACATAATGAATTATATGACATAACTACAAGGTTATAAGTGCTTCCAAAAAAAAAAAAAACCCCAAACCTGTTCCCATCAAGTCGATTCCAACTCATAGTGAGCCTGTAGGACAGAGCAGAACTGCCCCATAGCGTTTCCAAGGAGCAGCTAGTGTATTCGAACTGCCGACTTTTTGATTAGCAGCCGTAGCTGTTAACCGGTGTGCCATCAGGGGGTGTGCCATCAGGGCTTCATAAGTGCTACAACAAAAACAAACCCATTGCCATCAAGTTGATTCCTATTCTTAGAGATCTTATAGGACAGAGGAGAACTGCCCCATAGGGTTTCCAAGGAGCAACTGGTGGATTCGAACTACCAGCCTTTTGATTAGCAGCCAAATGCTTAACCACTGCGCCACCAGGTCCCCATAAGTGCTATGGAGACCAGTAAATCGGGGGGAAATAAGGAGTGCCAGATTCCAGGGCAGGGGCTGCGGTTTTATATGGCAGTGAAAGTAGAAAGGAGGAGAGGGAGTTAACCTTCTAATTGCCTTTGGAGAGAGCAGTCCAGGATAAGGGAATAGCCGTTGTGAAGCCTGGTGGCTGCAGTGGAGTGCATGAGTTCTGGGTCCAAGGAGAGGTATAGAGAGGACTGAGCAAGTAGGATGTACGTTGGTTTTCACTTAGCATAGGAGCCCTGTGGCGCAGTGCTTAAGGGCTTGGCTGCTAACTGGAAGGTTGATGGTTCAAACTCACTGTCTGCTCCATGGACAAAGATGTGTCAGTCTGCAACCGTAAAGATTTACAGCCTTGGAAACCCTACTTTATCCTATAGGGTCACGGTGAGTTGGACTTGACTGCAGTGGGTTTTGGGTTTTACTTAGTAAGACGGAGAGCTATGGGAGGGTTTCGAACTGAGAGGAGACAAATTGTCTTGCCACTGTGTCCCTGGCAACTTCTCTGAAAATATTTTTTTTCCTGAGCAAATGCTAAACCCAAATTTTTGTGAGGCAAAATCTGATTGACCCATCTTAGGTCAGAGGCTTACCCTTGACGTAGGTAGCTGAGTAGTAGTGAGGTGGAGAAGATAACATAAGAATAAAAATCATGGCTGATGGTGTCCTTTCTTGAGCTGAGCAGAGATTCCAAAAGGTGTTTGCTGAATTGTTGGACTAGAATACTTTGTAGGTTGAGATACTGTTGAGTGATTAATGCTGGACTACCTGGTTATTCTCTTCCAGACATCTACTTCCAGTTTTTTCCAGACTAGGCTTATTTTAGTGAGTTTTACTTCTCTCCTGTAAGGACATGAAGATCAGTTATTAATTTTTGTATACGTACACCTCGTTGACAGTGGTTACATAGTTCACATTGTGTCACCAATGTCACTCTCTCTGCCCATACTGTTTCATCACTTTTAACTTATACACTGCCCCTTAAAGTTCTCATTGGTGTTTTAGAGTTACTGTTGTCAATCTCATATATTAAATTCTTTAAAAGGCCACAATGCTCAAGTCAAACATTCTTTATCAGTTGAACTTAACTGTTGTTTATTTTAAAGGTGACTTCATGGGATTGTTTTGGTTCAAGGTTTAAAAGTTTTTTTCTAGGCAGTAGATTTGGGATTCCTCCAGTCTCAGTGTATCCAGTAAGTCTGGTTTCCAATAAGAATTCGAAGTTCTGCTCTACTGTATTTCTGCTTTTGGTCAAGACCCACCTATTGGGTCCCTGATCAAAACAGCCATCTCTTCTAATCTCATGGCAACAGAGGTAGTAGTTCATGGAGGCAATTAGACCTGCAGACCATTTCCTTCTTGGATTCCTGGGTTTCTTTCTTCCTCTGTTGCTCCAGTAGAATAGAGATCACTCTGTATCTTGGATGGCCTGCCTACAAAACATACACCAATTCAACCATTTTTACATGTAAATTCCGTGACATTGATTACATTCAAGTTGTGCAACCATTGTCACCCTCCTTTTCTCAGTTGTTCCTCCACCAATAACATAAATTCATTGCCCCTAAGGCTCCTATATAATCTTTTGAGTTGCTGTTGTCACTTTGATCACATATAGATAGTTCTTAGAACAGCTTAATGTTCAAGGCAGACATTTTTTAGTAGTTAAATTAAACAGTTGTTTAGACTAGTTGTGCCTTGGATGGCCAGTTGCAAGCTTTTAAGACCCCAGGTGCTATGCAGCAAACTAAGAGGTAGAACAGAAGCACTGAAAATGTTATTAGGCCAGTTAACTGGGATGTCCCGTGAAACCATGACCCTAAACCTCCAAACCAAGAAACCAAATCCCATGAGATTTTTGGTTGTACATAGGCAGCCTTAGCCTGCTTGCAGGCTTTTAAGACCCCAGGCACTACTCAACTGAACTAGGAGGTAGTGCAGAAACTCTTAAAACAATATTAGGACAGTTGACTGGACAGGCCCACGAAACCATAACCCTAAATTTCTGAACCAAGAAAACTAATCCCATGTTGTATTTATTTATACCTAAGTAGTATCTGGAAACCCCAGTGGCATGGTTAAGAGCCATGGCTGCTAACGAAAAGGTTGGCAGTTTGAATCCACCAGGCACTCCTTGGAAACTCTATGGGGCAGTTCTGCTCTGTCCTATAGGATTGCTGTGAGTTGGAATTGACTCGATGGCAATGGGTTTGGTTTGAGTAGTATCAACAACTGCAGTCCTTTTTTTGCTGCTGTTTTGTGGTAAAACTATATATACCATTCTATTTGTTACTCCCCCTCCCCCTTCTTTCTGGTATACAGCTCAGTGATAGTCCTGATACACGCTATAATATGGATGAACCTTGAATACATTATGCTGAGTGAAATAAGTCAGTCACAAAAGGACAAATATTGTATGGGCTTACTTATATAAAAATGACAAGAATAGGTAAATATATAAAAACCAGTGCTTACTACTGCTGACCAGGGGAGGAGGGCGAGGGTGAAAGGAATCATTCTTTGGGAAGTACTGAATGTTTGTCTGTGGTGATGGGAACAGTGGCATCACCTAAAGGTAATGGTAAAGAACTTGACTCTTGCAACTGAAGATCAATTACTTGTAATACAGTGCAGGGCACATGGAAAGAGTTCTTAAAAAAGAAGGCTTAAGGTGCCATGGAAATAAGCTATTATTTATTCTGACCATGTATGAGAATGCTTAAGAAGCAAAGATGTCACCTTGACAACTAAGGTGCGCCCGGCCCAAGCCATGATATTTTTAGTCGCTTCACAAACATGCAAAAGCTGGACAATGAATAAGGAAGACCAAAGAAGAATTGCTCCCCTTGAATTACGGTGTTGGCAGAGAATATTGAATATATCACGGACCGCCAAAAGAACGAATAAGTCTGTCTTGGAAGAGGTAGAGCCAGAATCCTCCTTAGGAGTAGGGATGGCCAGGCTTCATCTTGTGTACTTTGGACATGTTATGAGGCGGGGCCAGTCGCTGGAGAAGGACGACATGCTTAGTAAAGTAGAGGGTCAGCAAAAAAGAGGAAGACCCTCAATGAGACGGATTGACACAGTGGCTGCAACAATGGGCTTAGGCATGATAGAGATTGTGAAGATGGTGCAGGACCAGGCAGTGTTTCATTCTGTTGCACATGGGGTCGCTATGACTCAGAACCGACTCGATGGCACCTGATAACAACAACATTAGTATGCTATTGCAGTAGGCTAGGCAGGATATCACAGTAGTTTACAGCAGTGGGGATGCCAAGCATGGAAGAGGAGAAACGTCAGGGTAGAATTAACAGAACAGTGACTGAGGTGGTAATGTAGAGAGAAAACCAAACCTGTTGCCAGCGAGTTGATTCTGACTCATAGCGACCCTATAGGACAGAGTAGAACTGCCCCATAGAATTTCCAAGGAGCTCCTGGTGGACTCAAACTACCGAACTTTTGGTTAGTCGCCATAACTCCTAACCACTACACCACCAGGGTTTCCACGTAGAAAGAGAAGGAGTTAAAAAGGGTTTCTCGTGTAGTTTCATCAACTGTGAAATGTAAGAGATAAGTTCAGTTTTGGACATGATGGGTTCCTGAAGGCTTGGGGACATCGAAGCATTCTCCACTTCTTTCTTAAAAATTATCTTAAGTATAATAGCCGCTTTATCTGTTTCCACCACTCCCAACTGACTGTATTCCTTAAACACAGTATTAGCTTCTTGTTGTTGTTAGGTGCCATTGGGTCGGTTCCGACTCATAGCGACCCTATGCACAACAGAACAAAACACTGCCCAGTCCTGCGCCATCCTTAGAATCGTTGTTATGCTTGAGCTCATCCTTGCAGCCACTGTGTCAGTCCACCTTGTTGACGGTCTTCCTCTTTTCCGCTGACCCTGTACTCTGCCAAGCATGATGTCCTTCTCCAGGGACTGATCCCTCCTGACAACACGTCCAAAGTATGTAAGACGCAGTCTCGCCATCCTTGCCTCTAAGGAGCATTCCGGCTGCACTTCTTCCAAGACAGATTTGTTCGTTCTTTTGGCAGTCCATTGTGTGTTCAACATTCTTCGCCAACACCACAATTCAAAGCTGTCAATTCTTCTTCGGTCTTCCTTATTCATTGTCCAGCTTTCACATGCATATGATGTGACTGAAAATACCATGGCTTGGGTCAGGTGCACCTTAGTCTTCAGGGTGACATCTTTGCTCCTCAACACTTTGAAGAGGTCCTTTGCACCAGATTTACCCAATGCAGTGCGTCTTTTGATTTCTTGACTGCTGCTTCCATGGCTGTTGATTGTGGATCCAAGTAAAATGAAATCCTTGACAACTTCAATCTTTTCTCCATTTTTCATGATGTTGCTCATTGGTCCAGTTGTGAGGATTTTTGTTTTCTTTATGTTGAGGTGTAATCCATACTGAAGGCTGTGGTCTTTGATCTTCATTAGTAAGTGCTTCAAGTCGTCTTCACTTTCAGCAAGCAAGGTTTGTGTCATCTGCATAACGCAGGTTGTTAATGAGTCTTCCTCCAATCCTGATGCCCCATTCTTCATATACTCCAGCTTCTTGTATTTGTTCAGCATACAGATTGAATAGGTACGGTGAAAGAATACAACCCTGACGTGCACCTTTCCTAACTTTAAACCAATCAGTATCCCCTTGTTCTGTCTGAACAACTGCGTCTTGATCTATGTAAAGGTTCCTCATGAGCACAATTAGGTGTTCTGGAATTCCCATTCTTCGCAGTGTTATCCATAGTTTGTTATGATACACACAGTCGAATGCCTTTGTGAAGTCAATAAAACACAGGGAAGCATCCTTCTGGTATTCTCTGCTTTCAGCCAGGATCCATCTGACATCAGCAATGATATCCCTGGTTCCACGTCCTCTCCTGAAACTGGCCTGAATTTCTGGCAGTTCCCTGTCGACATACTGCTGCAGCCGTTTTTGAATGATCTTCAGCAAAATTTTGCTTGCGTGTGATATTAATGATATTGTTCTATAATTTCCACATTCGTTTGGATTACCTTTCTTGGGAATAGGCATAAATATGGATCTCTTCCAGTCAGTTGGCCAGGAAACCGTCTTCCGTATTTCTTGGCATAGATGAGTGAGCACCTCCAGGGCTGCATCTGTTTGTTGAAACATCTCAATTGATATTCCATCAATTCCTGGAGCCTAGTTTTTCCCCAATGCCTTCAGAGCAGCTTGGACTTCTTCCTTCAGTACCATCGGTTCCTGATCATATGCCACCTCTTGAAATGGTTCAATATAAACTAATTCTTTTTGGTATAATGAATCTATGTATTCCTTCCATCTTCTTTTGATGCTTCCTGTGTTTAATATTTTCCCCATGGAATCCTTCACTATTGCAACTCGGGACTTGAATTTTTTCTTCAGTTCTTTCAGCTTGAGAAACGCCGAGCGTGTTCTTCCCTTTTGGTTTTCCATCTCCAGCTCTTTGCACATGTCATTATAATACTTTGTCTTCTTGAGAGGCCCTTTGAAATCTTCTGTTCAGTTATTTTACTTCATCAATTCTTCCTTTTGCTTTAGCTGCTCAACACTCAAGAGCAAGTTTCACAGTCTCCTCTGACATCCATCTTGGTGTTTTCTTTCTTTCCTGTCTCTTCAGTGACCTCCTGCTTTCTTCATGGATGATGTCCTTGATGTCATTCCACAACTCGTCTGGTCTGTGGTCACTAGTGTTCAGTGCGTGAAATCTGTTCTTCAGATGGTCTCTAAGTTCAGGAGGCATATACTAAAGGTCATATTTTGGCTCTCGTGGACTAGCTCTGATTTTCTTCAGTTTCAGCTTGAACTTGCATATGAGCAATTGATGGTCTGTTCCACAGTTGGCCCCTGGCCTCGTTCTGACTGATGATATTGAGCTTTTCCATCGTCTCTTTCCACAGATGTAGTCAATTTGATTTCTGTGTGTTCCATCTGGCAAGGTCCATGTGTATAGTCGCCATTTATGTTGGTGGAAGAAGGTATTTGCAATGAAGAAGTCTGTTGGTCTTGCAAAATTCTATCATTCAATCTCTGGCATTGTATGTCACCAAGGCCATGTTTTCCAACCACTGATCCTTCTAGCATTAGCATATAAGGTATCATTTATACACAATAAAATTGACATTTTGTAAGTGTGCAGTTGTATTTTAGCACTTTTGCGATATAGCAAAGATTTGGAGAGTCCTTGTCTTTTGCTTTCTTGTCCATCCAGCAAGTAAATACCTACCATGTACCTAGGAACTATGCCAAAAATGTTTCTTGTATAAATTCTGTTTCCCCGTTCTTAGATTTTGTATGGCATCTAGATACACTGCCACTGCATGGAACAGTTTGAAGACCATTGGTGTAGAACAGTGGCACTCAAATTTTGGTCTCAGGACCATCCCCCTCTTTTTTCCCCGGTTGCCGTCCAGTCAATTCTGATTCATCAATTCTCATTCATGGCGATCCCATGTGAGTCAGGGTAGAACTGTGCTGCATAAGGTTTTCAGTGGTTTTTTTGGAAGTAGATGATTGCCAGGTCTTCCAAGGCACCTCTTGAACCTCCAGCCTTTCAGTTAGCTGTTGTTGTTAGGTGCCATTGAGTCGGTTTAAACTCATAGTGACCCTGTATACAACAGAAAGAAACAATGCCTGGTCCTGTGCCATCCTCACAATCATTGTTATGCTTGAGCCCATTGTTGCAGCCACTGTGTCAGTCCATCTCGTTAAGGGTCTTGCTCTTTTTTGGTGACCCTCTACTTTACCAAGCATGATGTCCTCCTCCAGAGACTGATCCTTCCTGACAATATATCCAAAGTATGTGAGATGTAGTCTTGCCATCTTAGCTTCTAAGGAGTGTTCTGGTTGTACTTTTTCCAAGACAAATTTGTTCATTCCTCTGCCAGTCCCTGGTATATTCAATATTCTTCACCAACACTACAGTTCAAAGGTGTCAGTTCTTCTTCTGTCTTCCTTAATTGTTCAGCTTTCACATTCATGGGAGGCAACTGAAAACACCATGGCTTGGGTCAGGCGCACCATAGTCTTCAAGATGATATCTTTGCTCTTCAACAGTTTAAATAGGTCTTTTGCAGCAGACATACCCAATGCAGTGCATTTTTGATTTCGTGACTGCTGCTTCTATGGGGGAAACCCTGGTGATGTAGGGAAACCCTGGTGGCGTAGTGGCTAAGAGCTACGGCTGCTAGCCAAAAGGTCAGCAGTTCGAATCCACCAGGAGCTCCTTGGGAACTCTATGGAGCAGTTTTACGCTGTCCTGTAGAGTTGCTATGGGTTGGAATCGATTTGACGGCAGCGGGTTTGGGTTTGTTTGTTTTTTTTTTTTTTTTTTTGGCTTCTATGGGTGTTGATTGTAGATCGAAGTAAAAGGAAATGCTTGACAACTTGAGTCTTTTCTCCATTTATCATGATGTTGGTTATTGGTCCAGTTGTGAGAATTTTTGTTTTCTTTATGTGGAGGCGATCCATATTGAGGTCCATGGTCTTTTCAGTTAGTAGAGTGCATTAACTGTTTGCATCATCCAGGGACTGCACAGGACCTCTTAACCCTTAAAAGGATCCAAAGAGCTTTTATTTATGTGGGATGTATAAAACTACACTTACCATATTAGAAATGAATACTACTTTAAAAGTTATTTAAAATATTTTAAAGTAACAAAAACATGTTAACAAAAATAACTGTGAGAACTTAAACTTTAGTGAGAAGAGTATATTTTAAATTCTTACAGATCTCTTTAATTTCTGGATTATTAGAAAAGAATTGCATTTTCATTTCTGCCTCTGCAATCAGTATGTTGCCTGTGTACAGTTCCGCATGAGCACGATTAATTGTTCTGGTACTCCTGTTCTCACAATGTTATCCATAATTTGTTATGATCCACACAGTCGGATGCCTTTGCCTAGTCAATAAAACACAGGGAAACAGCCTTCTGGTATTTTCTGCTTTCAGCCAGGATCCATCTGACATCAGCAATGATATCCCTGGGTCCACGTCCTCTCCTGAATCCGGCCTGAATGTCTGGCAGTTCCCTGTCAATATACTGCTGCAGCTGTTTTTGAGTGATCTTCAGCAAAAGTTTGCTTGCATGTGATATTAATGTTCTATAATTTCCACATTCGGTTGGATCATCTTTCTTGGGAATAGGCATAAATATGGATGTCTTCCAGTCAGTTGGCCAGGAAGCTGTCTTCCGTATTTCTTGGCACAGACGAGTGAGCACCTCTGTGCTGCATCCGTTTGTTGACACATCTCAACTAGTATTCGGTCAGTTCCTGGAGCCTTGTTTTTCGCCAGTGCCTCAATGCAGCTTGGACTTCAGTACCATTGGTTCTTGATCACGTGCTGCCTCTTGAAATGGTTGAACATTGACCAGTTCTTTTTGGTACAGTTACTCTCTGTATTCCTTGCATCTGCTTTTGATGCTTCTTGCTTAATACGGTATTTTGCCCGTGGAATCCTTCAGTATTGTAACTTGAGGCTTGAATTTTTCTTCAGTTCTTTCAGCTTGAGAAATGCCAAGCATTTTCTTCCTTTTTGGTTTTCTATCTTCAGGTCTTTGCACATTTCGTTATAATATTTTATTTTGTCTTCTTGAGCTGCCCTTTGAAATCTTCTGTTCAGGTCTTTTACTTCTCATTTTTTCATTCACTGTAGCTACTTTACTTTGAAGAGCAGGTTTCAGAGTCTCTTATGACTTCCATTTTGGTCTTTTCTTCCTGCCATTTTAATGACCTTTTGCTTTCTTCATGTATAATGTCTTTGATGTCTTCCCATAGCTCATCTGGTCTTCAGCCATTAGTGTTCAATTTGTTAAATCTTTCCTTGAGATTGTCTCTGTCATGGATTGAATTGTGTCCCCCCCAAAAATGTGTATCGATTTGGTTAGGCCATGATTCCCAGTGTTGTGTGATTGTCCACTCTTTTGTCATCTGATGTGATTTTCCTATGTGTTGTAAATCGTGCCTTTATGATGTTAATGAAGGGGATGGGTGGCAGTTGTGTTGTTGAGGCAGGACTCAATCTATGGGATGGGGTTGGATTGTGTCTTGAGCGGGTTTCTTTTGGGATGTAAAAGAAGCAAGCAGAGAGACATGGGGCCCTCATACCACCAAGAAAACAGTGCTGGAGCAGAGCGCATCCTTTGGACCTGGGTTTCCTGCATGGAGAAGCTCCTAGTCCAGGGGAATATTGATGAGAAGGACATTCCTCCAGAGACGACAGAGAGAGAAAGCCTTCGCCTGGAGCTGACACCCTGAATTTGGACTTTTAGCCTAATTTACTTAAGGAAATAAATTTTTCTTTGTTAAAGCCATCCACTTGTGGTATTTCTGTTATAGCAGCACTAGATCAACTAAGACAGTCTCTAAATTCAGGTGGGACATAGTCAAGGTCATATATTGACTCATGGACTTCTTTTAATTTTCTTCAGCTTCAACTTGAACTTGCATAGGAGTAATTGATGGTCTGTTCCACATTCAGCCCCAGGACTTGTTCTGACAGATGATATTGAGCTTTTTTCCATAATTAGAACCACACGTATATGGACAGCTGATTTTTGACAAAGGCACAAAAGCAAATCAGTGGAAAAAGTAAAGTCGTCCTTTCAACAAATGGTGGTAGAATAAATTAGTTATACAAAGAGGGGAGAAAAAAAGAACCTTGAGCCATACCTCACACCATATATCAAAAGTAACTCAACAGGGATTCTAATACTATGAAACGTCTAAAGAAAATACAGGATAAAATCTTTGTGATCTCGGGTTAGGCTAAGATTTCTCTGAGGCCTGACACCAAAAACATGACTTACAAAAGAAAAAGTTGATACATTGGATGGCATCAAAACTGAGAACTTCCGCTCCTCAGAAGACGCTGTTAAGAGAATGAAAAGGGCCTGGGAGAAAATATTTGCAGGATACATATCTGATAAAAGATTTGTATTTAAAAAATTTTTCAAAACTCAATTAACAATAATTAATTTTTAAAAATAGGCAAAAGATTTGAACACATACCTCACCAAAGAATATCTGCACATAGCTAATAAGCAAATGAAAAGATGCTCAGCCTAAGTGCAAATCAGCACCAGATGAGATACCACTTCATATTCATGAGGACGGCTGTAATCAGAAAGGAAGATAACAGGTGTTGGTGAGGATGTGGAGAAACTGGAACCCTCGCTTATTTCTGGTGAGAATGTAAAATGGTGCAGTTGATTGTGGCAGTTGCTCAAAAATCTAATCATAGAGCCACCAATATGACCCAGCAATTTCACTCCTAGGGATATACCCAGGAAAATTGAAAACGTATTTTTACACAAAAACCTATTCATAGCAGTATTTGTAATGGCCAAATTAGTAGAAATAACCCAAATGTTCATCACTTGATGAATGGATAAACAAAATGTGATATGTATGTTCAATGGAATATTGTTTGGTAATGAAAAGGAATGAAGTACCCGGTATGTGTTACAACATGGGTGAACATTAAACGCATTATGCTAAGGGAAACAAGCTATGAAAGACAAATATCATATGATCCCATTTATACAAAATGTCCAGAACAAGCAAATTTAGATCTAAAAAGAGTGAATTAGTGGTGGCTTGGGGCTGAAGAGAGAGAAGAGAGTGGGGAGTGACTACTGATAGGTACAAAATTTGTTTTGGGGTTGAATGAAGACAAAACAAAATGAGTGAATCCCAAGATAATTATACTGAGTGAAAATGCTACCTGCCCATTTGCATTGATGTCTTTCACTAACCATGAATTCCATAGAGATTTGGTGTCCAGAGCTTTTACTGGGAGTCTCATTACATAATGCAAACTCCATCCCCTCTCTTCTGAGGCTGGTCTATATCACCAGGTCATCACCAGGCAATACATGGTGGGTTTTTCTGGCCTGGCCACGTCTCACCCCAGAGTAACCTCATCACCTCACCTAACCTGTTAGTTAGATGTGGTCTGATGTCCTTATCGAAGACACTTAAATTCCAAGCTTTGTTTTAGAGATTATCTCTCAGGAATCAGGACAGAGAACAAATTATTTGGGTAAAGTTAATGTAAACCCCACACTGTTTGGAAATAGTAATGTACTAGAATTCCCTGTAGGATGGTTTTCCCCAGCTGAGACCTGCTGTTGTCACTGTTTTCATATAAACAAGACTGCTTAAACTACTACAGGTGGATTAATTCTCTATTCCTCTTGGTATTAACTCCAGCTAAATAAATTAGTTGGCCACCAACTAATATATGACATGTGTATTATTTCTATTTTAGTTTTAAGGGCCTTCTCACAAAATGAACACATCTAGATAATCCACACCTAAATTAAAAAACAAAGAGATTACAAGCATTCCATAAGCCCCACTCAAGCCCCTGCAGTCTATTAGTTTTTAGAACTTTAATTACAATGTGCCTTGATATGGGTTTCTTTGGTTTTTTCCTGTTTGGGGTTCGCTGCCCTTACTGAATATGTAGGTTTATTGTCTTTTGCCAAATTGGTAACATTTCAGGCATTATTTCTTTGAATGCTTTCTTCAACCCCACCTTCTCTCTCCCCCTCTTTTGGCACTCTGATGATGTGAACGTTAGATCTTTTGTTATTGTCACACAGATACCCAAGGTTTTTCTTTTTTCTTCTTCTCCTTCTATTTTTCCTCTGTTGTTTAGATTGGGTAATTTCCATTGTTCTGTCTTCACATTCACCATTTCTTTCCTCTGCCCTCTTTATTCTGCTGTTGAGCCAATCTACTGAGGTTTTTATTTCCCTTATTGTGTTTTTCTGTTCTAAAATTTTCAGTTCGTTCGTCTTTATATCTTCTGTTTCTCTGCGGAGACCTTCTATTATTTCCTTTCTTCTCAGAAAGTTTGTAATTGCTTATTGAAACACTTTTATGATGGCTGCTTTAAAATCTTGTCAGATAAGTCACAAAAGGATGAATATTGTATGATCCTGTTTATATGAAATATCTAGAATAGGCAAGTATATAGAGGTCAAAGTTAAACAGTGGTTACCAGGCGCAGGCAGGAGGGAGGGAGAAAAAAAGACACAGTGGTTGGGGGCCCTGAGCTTCGTTAAAAGTGATGTGGAGATGGGCAAACAATGTGATAAACATATTTAATGTCACTAAAATGTACTCGTGAAGATTGTTGAAATGACAGATTTTTGTTACCGATACATTTGCCACAATTAAGAAAAATTCTTTTCAGATAGTTCTGAGATTCTTGTCATCTCACAGTTGGTGTCCGTTGACTGTCTTTTCTCATTCAAGTTGAGATTTTCCTGGGTCTGGGTGTGATGGGTGATTTACTATTTTGTCATGGGCATTTTGGGTATTATGTTATGAGGCTCTGGATTTTATTTAAATCTTTTGCCATAGCAGGTCTCCTTTGACACCAAGCTGGTGGGAGGAGGGGGTGCCAGGTGGGGGTAAAAGCCCAGTTATCCACTCAGCATCCCTCGATACCTGGCAGGGAGGGGTGCTTTGTTACTGCTCAGTGGATTTTGTGATCCCCACAGGCCTCCACTGACACTACCCTGGCTGGGAGAAGGAAGGGTGCCTCATTACCCCCTGGTTGGGCCTGAAAGTCTTGGGTCTTCTGATTCCACCCCTGCAGGGGTGGGGGGCCTCGTTATAGCCCCAGGATTATTGCCATTGAGGCTCCCTACTGGGCCGTTGCTGACAGAGATGGGGTTGGGACTGTAATTTTTTCCCTTTGTGCCATTTGGCTGGGGTACAGCAGCAGTCATCGTTTAGAAGTTTTCTACCTTGCTAGGTCATCCCTTTCCTGGACCTTTGGCTAGGGAAGAGCAGGCTGTTCTGGGGAACTTTCCTGCCTGGTCTCACTGGTGATTCTAAGATTGTCTGCTTCTCCGGCATGCCGCCCAGGATCTAAGAAGCGAAAAGAAAACCAGAGAACTCAGCCTCCGTGTCTTTCCTTGAGTCTCGAGCTCCCCAGCTGTTATGCCTTCTTCTCTCCACTGTTGAGTTTTCTTATGCTTGCTTTATCTATCATGTCCAGGGTTTCTAGCTGAAGTCAGTAGGAGGAATGGGGAGAGCCCCATCTAATCTACCTAGGTTCAGAGCTTCCTTCTCCCAGAAGGAACCAGTATCCTGACTTCTGATAATGTACACATGGACTTGGTACTTTTGTCTCTGGCTTCTTTCACTCAACATCAGCTGGGTGAGAGTCATCTACGTCGTGGTTTGTAATTTTAGTTGGTTTATTCCCACTGCCATTTAGTATTCCATTGTGTGAATATCTCAAAATATGATTATCCATTCTACTCTCGATAGGCATCATGGTAAATTTCCAATTTGCAGGTATTACGAATAGCGCTTCCATGAGCATTCTGGTAAGCGTATAGGAAAGCTATTCATTTAAAGAGGAGCCCTGGTGGTGCAGTGGTTAAGCACTTGGCTGCTAACCAACAGTTCAGTGGTTGAAACCCACCAGCTGCTCCGAGGGAGGAAGACATGGCAGTCTGCTTCTGTAAAGAATTTCAGCCTTGGAAACCCTATGAGGCAGTTCTTCTCTGTCCTGTAGGGTCTCTGTGAATTGGAATTGACTCGATGGCTGTGGCTTTGGTTTTTTGGATTAATTTAAACAATAAGATACTAGCAAAACAGTACCTAATAGACTACACACATCTAAAATAGAAGGAAAGGACTTCTTTACCCTAAACCTGATCCACCAAAGGAAGCAATTGTTAAAAGTTTCTCATGTATCCTTCTAGGATACATTTAGCAGGAACTCTGTATACCTGGGGCAACACTGGTGGCATTGTGGTTAAGAGTTCGGCTCTTAACCAAAAGATTGGCCGTTCAGATCCACCAGGTGCTCCTTGGAAACCCCATGGGGCAGTTCTGCCTTGTCCTATAGGGTCGCTGTGTGCCGGAATTGACTCTATGACAACGGGCGGGCAGTATACCTGTGCAGTGCTTTAGATTCTTCTGAGAAAAGGGTTGGCAGAGAAGAACCTTTTCACCCCCTCCACTCCACACACATGCACACAGATCAGGGAAGGAGACAGACTCTCATCAGGTACACTGAGGAGATGGGGCCAGAGGAAGTGCAGTTTGTTCCTGCCTCCATTTCCCTAGTAAGGCGTGCGTATGCCCCGGAGGCACTCTGAGCCGGGGCTGGGGGCCTGCTGGAGCTGAAAAAACAGCCACATTTGTCACACAAATGTTTTATAACTAGGGCCTATCACTTTTCTGAAGCCCTGGTGGCACAGTGGTTAAGAGCTACGGCTACTAACCAAAAGGTCGGCAATTGGAATCCACCAGCCACTCCTTGGAAACCTATGAGGCAGTTCTCTTCTGACCTATAGGGTTGCCATGAGTTGGGATAGACTTGATGGCAACGGGTTTGGTTTTGGAAAGAGGCAAAGAGTGTTTAGGTACAGCCTTCTAGAATGGTGATACCCGTTGCTGTCAAGTTGACATTTTCATCATGAGGGAAAAATCCGCAGAGTCAGTTCTGCAAAATAGATTTGTGATATTGTTTCTTGGACCAAATTCTGTATTACAATCACTTAGATTAAATAGTATTAAATTAGATTTGGGTTGTCGATTGCACAGAAATGGACTTTTAGGGACGCTGAGACAGATATTTAAATCTGATTCTGCTTTCAGATGAGGATACAGCCAGTGAAAGTTTTATCAAGGTATTTTTTAAAACATAGCTAGTGAAAGGAGAAAATTGTTAACATGAGTTTTCAAATTTGTATTAGATAATTTAGTCACATGCCTAAGCCCTCTTGTGAAGAAACTTCACTGGTAAGTTGCACTTTGATAGTGTCAGTAAAATACAAGTTTAGTTATGATATTTGTAAATTATAGTTTTAACTTTTACTTACTTTTAAGTTTTATTATGTAAAATTTCACTCACAAAATAGACTAATATACTGAACTTCCATGTGGTCAACATTTAGACTTAACAGACACAAACATATGGCCAGTATTCTTTTATCTCTACACCTCCAGCCCCACTTCTGCTGGCTTACTTTAAAGCAAATCCCAAATATTTCATTTGTAAATATTTGTGTATTCTAAGAAATAATGACTTCTTTAAAGAAAACCAAAATACCATTATTATACTGCTTATTTGCTTTATCCTACAAGTTTTAAAATGACTATCAATATTACTGCTGTCAACCCGATGATCACTGTTAAGGATTTCTTTGCAGTTCCTTTTGTCTTAGGATATTGCCTACTGGGGTGTACAGTCATTAGTGTTTCTATGTCTCTCAAAATAATTCTTCTCTGTGGCAAAGCTTCATATATATGTAGATTCATTTGATTAGTTTTTGATTTAGGGATTGCTTTTTTCCATTCTAATATAATTTTGCTTTATATAAGAGGCTTCCATGGCTCTAAAACAAGGAGAATAAAAAGCCTGGTCCCCTTTCCTTTCCTCCTGTAGAATAATGGTAGTTTTGTGAAGCCCCTGAGGTAATATGAAAACTGTGCATTTGTGTGCATTTTGGGAGAGCCATATATTTTCTTCAATTTTCTTTTAAAGGTGTCATGAGACAAAAAGGAGTAGACCGAAAGCCTTGAAAGCAGGGACTCAAATGGATATGTGTACACCAGTGTTCATGGCAGCACTATTCACAACAGCCAAAAGGTGGGAGCAATCCAGGTGTCCGTCAACAGGTGATGGACAAACAAATGCATCATATCCATACAGTGGGATATTACTCAGCCATGAAGAGAAACGAAGTCCTGATACATGCCCCAACATGGATGGACACTGAAGACATTCTGCTGAGTGAATAAGCCAGTCATAAAAGCACAAACGTGTGATCCCAGTTAGATAAAACATCTAGGATAAGCAAATACACAGAGACCAACGTTTATTAGTGGTGACCAGAGACAGGGGAGTCCCTACCCAAGGGCTACTGAGTTTGTGTCTGGGGGGATGGAAAACGTTCAGAAATGGGTAGTGGTGATGGCTGCAGGGTGTGGTGGATGTCATTAACGTTACCACATTTTACGCCTAAGATGGTTAAAATGGCTACCTTTTGTTAAGTGTTTTTTACCGTAATAAACTTAAACCAAGGACTGCAAACACTGCTCTCTCTGGGTAGCACCTCAGACTCGGGCTCAGGATCCCGGTATACTTACAGGTTGACCCTGAAGAGCTGTTATTTGCCAGATTAGAAGATAAAACAGAAATTTTGGAGATGCATATTCATTATTTCACTTAAAAGTGATACACATTTTCAACATGTTCATGTGAATAATACTTTTCATTAAAAATGTATTCCAGTTCTAACTTAGGAATTGCTCACCTGGTGTCATGGGAGGCAGCCACTGTCCGTCAGTCCACCTCTGTAGTCCCTCTGCTGTACACTTGCTGGACAGGAGATCGGAAAAGCCAGCGCCGGCTTGGAGTTAGCAGAAAGACTGCTCTGACCATGGACGCCCTGTGCGAGCCTCAGGGCCCCAGGGGTCCCAGTGTTAAGAGAGCCCCGGGGCTGGAGTCAGATTGGTTGTCTTCCCTTAGTTTTGTCATTGAGAAGGACGGTGCTCCCGAAATCAGAGACCCAGCCGTTTACATGTCTGTCTGTCCCCTAAGTGGCGATCCATCTGGTGCGTCTGCACCTCCCTCGTTCCACCCCTCTCCTGCCCCAGCCGCGTATTGCGCAGATGGCGTCCTTCGGCTGAGTCGTCTGGGTGGGGCGGTCCGTATTGCGGTAGCAAGGGGGGGCGCAGCCAGCCCAACCGCGGACCTGTCCACACTGACCCTGTCGGTCGCTGCCCGGCGGATGTACACACAGTACCGGTAACCACGGCTGTTCCTGCCCACATCGCATGCTGCGAATCCAGCGACCGACCGGTCCCCGCATTCATGGACGACGATGTGGGACCCTCATTTGTGTGCCATGGCGGTGTTCCCCACTGCCTCCCTCTGCACCATGTCCCGCCCCTAGGAACTCCCCCTCCAGCTCTCCCTGCTGTGGGTGGGGCGCCCCTCAGGGTATGGATCAGGGATCCCTCACCCGTGTCGGCGCCGACCACCCCACCTGCACCCACCCCACCTGGTGGGTCTTACTTGTCTCAAGTTAACCCACTCATGTCTCAAACCTTGTGGATGATTGTGGTCGCTCCTTCCGCCCCTACCTGGATAAGCCGTAATTCCAGAGCCGATCCACGCCTCGTGATCGGGCGAAGCCCCCGTGGCCCCATCAGCTTTAGGTAGAAGTCGCTGAGCCTCCCGTGGCAACCACGAAGACCGTGGTCTGGGTTGAATCTGCAGAGAATCGACTCCTTTTTCCGTGAGAACAGGCAGCAGGCGAGCAGATGACGCACTCCCAGCCGGAGGCCCTGCCACCCAGCGCCAGCGCCCATCCACAGGGAGGATCCGCCGGCGGCGCGCCTGGTACCCGCAGCGCGAGCTGACTTGGCTGCGCTGCAGCGCGGCCCTGGGTTTCGGCGCGGTGGCCGTCCCCGAGGCGGCCCTGCCTGTCGTTGCTTCTCCATGCGTGGAGACCCCAAGCGGCCCAGACCCCAGGGCTTGTGCCGCGGTGATGGCGGAGGGCGACTCTGCTGTGTTTGCCCCGGATGGTGGCTGGCGAGGCGGATAGAAAGGGGCGGCCGGGTGCTGGAGGTGTTGCCGCGCGGGTGAAGGTGAAGGCGGGAGGCTGACCGGAAATGGTGCCTTATTCCCGGGACTCAGGGCGCCTTCCGAATCCGAGGCCGCGGGGTGCCAGAGGGGCGACGGGCGGTCGAGCAGCTGAGCTGAAGGCGCTGCCGGGCAGGCCTCTGGCCGAGTCGGCGTGCGGGTAGCCTGCGGGCCACACACGGACGCGGTCGGCCCCGGAGCGGTATTCTGGCTGCCGGAGCGATTAATCGGGCTAACCGGTGGCCACCCCCAGCCCTCGGCGTCCCCGGCTTCTCGGAGGGACAGCGGCACTCAGCCCCGACAACGAGCAGTCACAGGTCCTCGGTGGCGCTGGGTGTGCGCGCTGCGCGCCACCCTGATGCGCAGTGGCGGGGATCCGGGATCCGGGACTCGGCGGTGCTGGTGCGCCAGGACTCCTTGCTGTTGGCGAGCGGACGCGCTTGCGGCTCTGCCCTGTGCATAGCGCCCGACGCCCCTCGGCTGGGCTGGTGGGATCCGCCGTGGTCCTTGCGGATCGGATCGCAGAGAAGACGCCCAAGTAGCAACCGGGTTCCGTGGGTGGGACTGCGGGGGTGCGCCAGGACGCAAGCGCGCCAAGGGTCGGTGGGATCCGTCCTCCTTGTGTCGCGGGCCCCTCGGCGGCGCAGGGCGGCGGGCTGGAAGATGAGCAGATGGCGGAGAGTTGAGCGCGGAGTGAGGTCACACTGCTGTCCTCGCCCTGCGGCCCTGGGCTCTGGTCACTTCCGCTTCGGGCGCCCCCTAGCTCTCGTCTCCGGCCGTGCTTCCGTGACCTTGGGGTGCCTCCCCAGTCATGTGCCTGTGTCAGTCTCGGTGATGTAGAAGGGGCCCCTGTTGTGCCCACCCACTGCGGCTATATGAAGTCCTCAGATGTGCTTTGTGGAGTTTAAACTCTAGGGTGGACTGCACACTAATGGGACCTGATTTTGGGTATTTCCATTCAGCCTATGTCATTTACAGGAGAGTGCAGTTCTAAATAAGACCACTGGGTCTGTTATTTTACCTTCGAATTATTCATAGAGTTTCTGTACAATGGAACAACTCGCCATTCTGTAATTTATTTGGAAAGCTGTTGAGTGTTTTCAGGCATTTACTGCAGTGCCATCCTGAGCACAATTTCCCGTCCTCTGTGCTGTTGACGGATGTTTTGCCAAGTGACAGAGTCTCCCTTTCACGTACTCTGTTTTAGTTTTTGTTGGTGTGCTATTTTTTTAAAAGCTATATAACCAAAAATAATTGTTTTTCTTTTCAACTAACAGACATATGTCGAGTGTGTCGATCAGAAGGGACCCCTGAGAAGCCTCTTTATCACCCTTGTGTGTGTACTGGCAGTATTAAGTTTATCCATCAAGAATGGTGAGTAGTCCTTTAGAAAATCGTATAATAAATCATTGCAATGAACTTTCTTGATAATTAGTTGTTTAGTTTGTCAAGTTTCGTCATGAAGATTCAGAGAAGAAATTACCCAGCCACAATCTCTAATACCACACCTGTCCTTGTGGCGGGCATCACACCTGTCCTATGGCGGCCTGGCCTCCAGCTGCCCTAGAGTGCCCTTTGCTATGGAGAGCAGAGCAGGGAACTAGCATATTTGTCCCTCGCAGGTCTTGGGGTTTTCTCTTGATGCTGGCCTGATAGTAGCTTACACTTGGGAAATAACTTTGTACCGGGAGCTGTTCTCAGTGCTTTACACATATTTGCCCTCATTTAATCCTCACAACAAGACTGTGAGGGTGGAGGAGACTAAAGCATTGGAAGAATTTGTTCTGGGTGGCACAGCCAGCCAGGGAGGGCTGGAGTAAGAATCTGTACCCAGGTCCCAGGATCATGGTGCCAGCCAGCACTGGAGCTGATACTGATGCTGGGAGAGCCTCCGGTGCAGCTAGCTCTGAGGAGATTACAGCGGAGATTAACTGAACCGTGCAATAGAAATACGTGTTGTGTTAATCTTCAGTTCTTGTAGTTTTGTACTTTTAAAAGGCATCAATTATAAAAAATTAATTATATTGTAAGTTTGAAATTTCAAAATTATGAAAGCTCTGATGTGTAAACTTTTAATGAAAACAGAAGAGTTGTTTTCTATGGAACTTTAAAGTTTCTTTGATGTGAACACTGTACTTCTCTGAATGTGTTTGTCATTACAGCTTAGTTCAGTGGCTGAAACACAGTCGAAAAGAGTACTGTGAATTATGCAAACACAGATTTGCTTTCACACCAAGTAAGTTCCTTAGAAACGTTCGTCGTGTTTGTTTGTTTGTTTTAACTTGGAGTATAGAGGTTATAAGCAATTTAAGCAAATATTAACTTGATTTGTTTTTGATAGTGACAAAGTATTACTACTCCATTTTGGAAAGGTACTTCTAAAAATTGTGTGTCAGGTTCCACACACATGTGTGAGATTTAATTAGCGGGGTGTTACTTTTTTCTTTTACCTTTTATTCTGACAAGTTCAAATGTATACAAAGGTATGATGAGCCCACCTGTGCCCATTACTTGGCCTTATTGGTTGTCAGCTTCCAGCTGTCTTGTTCTACCTGTACACTCCTCCTTCCTGCTTCCTCCCCTTGTTTCACAGCAGATCCCATCATGCACCATTTCATCTGTACATATTTCAGTATGTATCTCTAATACATAAAAGTTCTTTTAAAATATAACTGTAATACCACTGTCCACCAAAAAGATTTAGTGATACGTAGTCACTGTTCAAATTTGGGATCTTCTCTGTTAAATTGTATAGATTAGAATAATAACAGAGTTTGAAATTGCCTTTTTTTTCTTAAACGAAACTTTTTAAGGTCAGTTTTCTTTTAGCCTGTGGTAGATGTTTTGGTTTATAATAAATTTTTGCAGGTCTTTAACATTTTAATTTTATTTTCAATTCCTATGCCTGCTGAGTGGTATTTAGCATTGTTCGTCTTAAGTGAGGACTGTGCTGGCAAATGGTAAAGAATTTGAAGCTGTTTTTTCACTCAGGGATCCAAGTATATTGCCCTCCCCGAAAGGTTTTTTGTTTTATTTATTTATTTATTTTTTTAAGCATTTTGAGCTAGTGAGTATGAATGATGTAAATTAGTGTTTGGCTCTTTTTATATGACAAGTATAAACGATTCAAGTCTTTGTCTTTACGTTTCCACTTCTGGAGCTTTAGATACCTCAGCTTCAAAAAGGTTAACTTTGTTTTGGTAGTCAGTGTTTAATTGTCTGAAAAAAGCTCTTTGGATTTTAAGGTTTGTGGCAAACTGTGACTACTAACTGGGTATCTTCATGAAGTTTGATTGACTGGTAACTGAATAGCTTCAAGAGGTTCGATTCATAGGAAATACTCCTGTGGGCTTGTCCTTTCAGGCCCGTCAGAGTTCGTGTTGGTACATTTTTGTTCTCACGTGGCAGTCATGTCCTCTGTTTTCTTTGCTGTTCTCAGCCTCTGTTAATACCTGCTTCATGGCTTGCGGCTGTCCCCTTGGAATACTGGTCTATGTGGGTGTGTTGTACGAGTGGCCGTGTGTTCGTTGTTGATTCCTCAGTGCTTAGCTGGGGATGGCTGTGTGATGGTGCCCTCAGAAATTTTAGGTCATTGATTTTAAAACCTTGTATATCGTAAACCTGTGTAAGGAATTCCTTGTTGAGAAAGAATTGTCTGTCCCTCCCAAACATTCTTTCTGAGGTACCGGGGGTAGAGATCTGTAATAAGCGATGGTGTTTACTGGAACCATTTTAAAACAGAATCTTTTTTTAAAAAGGCAGAGGCTTTCCGTCTCTGTGTGTTTTGAACCACATTTTGCAGAGAGCTCGGAAGATCTCAAACAACCATTAGGAATTTAACTTTGTGTTGAAATTGGCGGGTGGGGGGGCCAACAGAGGTCAGCGGGCTGTTTGCTTCCGGATCGATCCGCCCTGTGCCACCCGGCCGTGTTTCTCCAGTGCCTGTGGCCAAGGCTCTTTCTCGATGTCAGACCACCAGCTTCACCTTTACTCCTGTTTGCCTTACCCCATCTTGTGAGCAAGGCTCTTTGTCGATGTCAGACCACCAGCGTCACCTTTACTCCTGTTTGCCTTACCCCATCTTGTGAGCAAGGCTCTTTGTCGATGTCAGACCACCAGCGTCACCTTTACTCCTGTTTGCTTTACCCCATCTTGTGACCAAGGCTCTTTGTCGATGTCAGACCACCAGCTTCACCTTTATTCCTGTTTGCCTTGCCCCATCTTGTGGCCACGGCTCTTTGTCAATGTCAGAGCACCAGCATCACCTTTACTCCTGTTTGCTTTACCCCATCTTGTGACCAAGGCTCTTGGTCGATGTCAGACCACCAGCTTCACCTTTACTCCTGTTTTCCTTACCCGATCTTGTGCCAGGGCTCTTTGTCGATGTCAGACCACCAGCTTCACCGTCACTCCTGTTTGCCTTACCCCATCTTGTGAGCAAGGCTCTTTGGCGATGTCAGACCACCAGTGTCACCTTTACTCCTGTTTCTCTTACCCCATCTTGTGACCAAGGCTCTTGGTCGATGTCAGACCACCAGCTTCACCTTTACTCCTGTTTTCCTTACCCGATCTTGTGCCAGGGCTCTTTGGCGATGTCAGACCACCAGCGTCACCTTTACTCCTGTTTCTCTTACCCCATCTTGTGACCAAGGCTCTTGGTCGATGTCAGACCACCAGCTTCACCTTTACTCCTGTTTTCCTTACCCGATCTTGTGCCAGGGCTCTTTGGCGATGTCAGACCACCAGCGTCACCTTTACTCCTGTTTCTCTTACCCCATCTTGTGGCCAAGGCTCTTTGTCGATGTCAGACCACCAGCGTCACCTTTACTCCTGTTTCTCTTACCCCATCTTGTGGCCAAGGCTCTTTGTCCATGTCCGACCATCAGCTTCACCTTTACTCCTGTTTACCTTACCCCATCTTGTGGCCAAGGCTCTTTGTCCATCTCAAACCACCAGCTTCACCTTTACTCCTGTTTGCTTTACCCCATCTTGGGGCCAAGGCTCTTTGTCGATGTCAGACCACCAGCTTCACTGTGACTCCTGTTTACTTTACCCCATCCTGTGAGCAAGGCTCTTTGTCGATGTCAGACCACCAGCTTCACCTTTACTCCTGTTTGCCTACCCCATCTTGTGGCCAAGGCTCTTTGTCGATGTCAGACCACCAGCGTCACCTTTACTCCTGTTTACCTTACCCCATCTTGTGAGCAAGGCTCTTTGTCGATGCCAGACCACCAGCGTCACCTTTACTCCTGTTTGCCTTACCCATCTTGTGAGCAAGGCTATTTGTCCATGTCAGACCACCAGCTTCACCTTTACTCCTGTTTGCCTTACCCCATCTTGTGAGCAAGGCTCTTTGTCGATGTCCGACCACCAGCTTCACCTTTACTCCTGTTTCCCTTACCCCATCTTGTGAGCAAGGCTCTTTGTCGATGTCAGACCACCAGCGTCACCTTTACTTCTGTTTGCTTTACCCCATCTTGTGACCAAGGCTCTTTGTCGATGTCAGACCACCAGCTTCACCTTTATTCCTGTTTGCCTTGCCCCATCTTGTGGCCACGGCTCTTTGTCGATGTCAGAGCACCAGCATCACCTTTACTCCTGTTTGCTTTACCCCATCTTGTGACCAAGGCTCTTGGTCGATGTCAGACCACCAGCTTCACCTTTACTCCTGTTTTCCTTACCCGATCTTGTGCCAGGGCTCTTTGTCGATGTCAGACCACCAGCTTCACCGTCACTCCTGTTTGCCTTACCCCATCTTGTGAGCAAGGCTCTTTGGCGATGTCAGACCACCAGTGTCACCTTTACTCCTGTTTCTCTTACCCCATCTTGTGACCAAGGCTCTTGGTCGATGTCAGACCACCAGCTTCACCTTTACTCCTGTTTTCCTTACCCGATCTTGTGCCAGGGCTCTTTGGCGATGTCAGACCACCAGCGTCACCTTCACTCCTGTTTCTCTTACCCCATCTTGTGAGCAAGGCTCTTTGTCGATGTCAGACCACCAGCTTCACCTTTACTCCTGTTTCTCTTACCCCATCTTGTGGCCAAGGCTCTTTGTCGATGTCAGACCACCAGCGTCACCTTTACTCCTGTTTCTCTTACCCCATCTTGTGGCCAAGGCTCTTTGTCGATGTCCGACCATCAGCTTCACCTTTACTCCTGTTTGCCTTACCCATCTTGTGAGCAAGGCTATTTGTCGATGTCAGACCACCAGCTTCACCGTCACTCCTGTTTACCTTACAACATCTTGTGGCCAAGGCTTTTGGTCGATGTCAGACCACCAGCTTCACCGTCACTCCTGTTTGCCTTACCCCATCTTGTGGCCACGGCTCTTTGTTGATGTCAGACCACCAGCGTCACCTTTACTCCTGTTTGCTTTACCCCATCTGGTGACCAAGGCTCTTGGTCGATGTCAGACCACCAGTGTCACCTTTACTCCTGTTTGCGTTACCCCATCTTGTGAGCAAGGCTCTTTGGCGATGTCAGACCACCAGCGTCACCTTTACTCCTGTTTGCCTTACCCCATCTTGTGAGCAAGGCTCTTTGTCGATGTCAGACCACCAGCGTCCCCTTTACTCCTGTTGACCTTACCCCACCTTGTGGCCAAGGCTCTTTGTCAATGTCAGACCACCAGCGTCACCTTTACTCCTGTTGACCTTTCCCCATCATGTGGCCAAGGCTCTTTGTCCATCTCAGACCATCAGCTTCACCTTTACTCCTGTTTGCTTTACCCCATCTTGGGGCCAAGGCTCTTTGTCGATGTCAGACCACCAGCGTCACCTTTACTCCTGTTTGCCTACCCCATCTTGTGGCCAAGGCTCTTTGTCAATGTCTGACCACCAGCTTCACCTTCACTCCTGTTTGCCTGACCCCATGTTGTGACCAAGGCTCTTTGTCGATGTCCGACCACCAGCTTCACCTTACTCCTGTTTACCTTACCCCATCTTGTGACCAAGGCTCTTTGTCGATGTCAGACCACCAGCTTCACCTTTACTCCTGTTTCTCTTACCCCATCTTGTGACCAAGGCTCTTTGTCGATGTCAGACCACCAGCTTCACCGTCACTCCTGTTTGCCTTACCCCATCTTGTGGCCAAGGCTCTTTGTCGATGTCCGACCATCAGCTTCACCTTTACTCCTGTTTGCCTTACCCCATCTTGTGGCCAAGGCTCTTTGTCGATGTCCGACCACCAGCTTCACCTTTACTCCTGTTTACCTGACCCTATCTTGTGACCAAGGCTCTTTGTTGATGTCAGACCACCAGCTTCACCGTCACTCCTGTTTACCTTACCCCATCTTGTGGCCAAGGCTTTTTGTCGATGTCAGACCACCAGCTTCACCTTTACTCCTGTTTCCCTTACCCCATCTTGTGACCAAGGCTCTTGGTCGATGTCAGACCACCAGCGTCACCTTTACTCCTGTTTGCCTTACCCCATCTTGTGAGCAAGGCTCTTTGTCGATGTCAGACCACCAGCGTCCCCTTTACTCCTGTTGACCTTACCCCATCATGTGGCCAAAGCTCTTTGTCCATCTCAGACCACCAGCTTCACCTTTACTTCTGTTTGCTTTACCCTATCTTGGGGCCAAGGCTCTTTGTCGATGTCAGACCACCAGCGTCACCTTTACTCCTGTTTGCCTACCCCATCTTGTGGCCAAGGCTCTTTGTCGATGTCTGACCACCAGCTTCACCTTCACTCCTGTTTGCCTGACCCCATGTTGTGACCAAGGCTCTTTGTCGATGTCCGACCACCAGCTTCACCTTTACTCCTATTTACCTGACCCCATCTTGTGACCAAGGCTCTTTGTCGATGTCAGACCATCAGCTTCACCTTTACTCCTGTTTACCTTACCCCATCTTGTGACCAAGGCTCTTTGTCGATGTCAGACCACCAGCTTCACCTTTACTCCTGTTTGCCTTACCCCATCTTGTGGCCAAGGCTCTTTGTCGATGTCAGACCACCAGCTTCACCGTCACTCCTGTTTGCCTTACCCCATCTTGTGGCCAAGGCTCTTTGTCGATGTCCGACCACCAGCTTCACCTTTACTCCTGTTTACCTGACCCTATCTTGTGACCAAGGCTCTTTGTTGATGTCAGACCACCAGCTTCACCGTCACTCCTGTTTACCTTACCCCATCTTGTGGCCAAGGCTCTTTGTCGATGTCAGACCACCAGCTTCACCGTCACTCCTGTTTCTCTTACCCCATCTTGTGAGCAAGGCTCTTTGTCGATGTCAGACCACCAGCGTCACCTTTACTCCTGTTTGCCTTACCCCATCTTGTGGCCAAGGCTCTTTGTCGATGTCAGACCACCAGCTTCACCTTTACTCCTGTTTACCTTACCCCATCTTGTGGCCAAGGCTCTTTGTCGATGTCCGACCACCAGCTTCACCTTTACTCCTGTTTCCCTTACCCCATCTTGTGAGCAAAGCTCTTTGTCGATGTCAGACCACCAGCTTCACCTTTACTCCTGTTTGCTTTACCCCATCTTGTGACCAAGGCTCTTTGTCGATGTCCGACCACCAGCTTCACCTTTACTCCTGTTTCCCTTACCCCATCTTGTGAGCAAAGCTCTTTGTCGATGTCAGACCACCAGCTTCACCTTTACTCCTGTTTGCTTTACCCCATCTTGTGACCAAGGCTCTTTGTCGATGTCAGACCACCAGCTTCACCTTTACTCCTGTTTGCCTTACCCCATCTTGTGACCAAGGTTCCTTGTCAATGGCAGACCACCAGCTTCACCTTTACTCCTGTTTCCCTTACCCCATCTTGTGGCCAAGGCTCTTTGTCGATGTCAGACCACCAGCTTCACCTTTACTCCTGTTTGCCTTACCCCATCATGTGGCCAAGGCTCTTTGTCCATCTCAGACCACCAGCGTCACCTTTACTCCTGTTTGCCTACCCCATCTTGTGGCCAAGGCTCTTTGTCGATGTCCGACGACCAGCTTCACCTTTACTCCTGTTTCCCTTACCCCATCTTGTGGCCAAGGCTCTTTGTCGATGTCAGACCACCAGCTTCACCTTTACTCCTGTTTCCCTTACCCCATCTTGTGGCCAAGGCTCTTTGTCGATGTCAGACCACCAGCTTCACGTTTACTCCTGTTTGCCTACCCCATCTTGTGAGCAAAGCTCTTTGTCGATGTCAGACCACCAGCTTCACGTTTACTCCTGTTTGCCTTACCCCATCTTGTGACCAAGGTTCCTTGTCAATGGCAGACCACCAGTGTCACCTTTACTCCTGTTTACCTTACCCCATCTTGTGGCCAAGGTCTTCGTCGATGTCAGACCACCAGCGTCACCTTTACTCCTGTTGGCCTTACGCCATCTTGTGACCAAGGTTCTTTGTCGATGTCAGACCACCAGCTTCACCGTCACTCCTGTTTGCCTTACCCCATCTTGTGGCCAAGGCTCTTTGTCGATGTCAGACCACCAGCTTCACCTTTACTCCTGTTTCCCTTACCCCATCTTGTGGCCAAGGCTCTTTGTCGATGTTAGACCACCAGCGTCACCTTCACTCCTGTTTCCCTTACCCCATCTTGTGGCCAAGGCTCTTTGTCGATGTCAGACCACCAGCGTCACCTTTACTCCTATTTGCCTTACCCCATCTTGTGACCAAGGTTCTTTGTCAATGTAAGACCACCAGCTTTACCTTCACTCCTGTTTGCCTTACCCCATCTTATGTACTTTGGGAAACAGATAATGTTGTTTGACTGCTAGGCTACCTGTGTGTACACAGCTTTGCCTGAGGCTCATGGCCGGGAGTGAAGGACGGAGGATGGCATCTGGTGACCGTCCTGCCCAGGGGCTCATGGCCGGGAGTGAAGGACGGAGGATGGCATCTGGTGACCGTCCTGCCCAGAGGCTGTTTTTGTTGGCGTACACAAAAAAATTTCACAGATGGTTTTTCTCTTAAATGACTTCTTGTTAAGTGGGGCATTGTAGTAACTTTTTGGTTCACTTGCAGTTTTTGTAGAAAATAATTTTAAGTGCAGTATAGTTATTAAAAGTTAAGGTAGCCCCACAGGCCTGTTTTGTATTTTTGAGCAAAGCTGTTTTTAAAGCTACATGAAATTAAACATACTTTTCCTTTTACAGTTTATTCCCCAGATATGCCTTCACGGCTTCCAATCCAAGACATTTTTGCTGGACTGGTGACAAGTATTGGCACTGCAATACGGTACTGGTTTCACTACACACTCGTGGCCTTTGCCTGGTTGGGAGTCGTCCCTCTCACTGCCTGTGAGTGCCCGTGGCCTGTGGTTGGTGTCGTTTGAGTACTGTGTAGCTGTTGGGTATTATGAAGCAACGTTGTATCATGTCTCTGTTTGGACCCTGTTATTTCACATCTGAATGTCCTGACTTGAGAACAGCCCACTTAAACTGTTCACCTGCATGAAAAACTCGTCCTTCACAGGTCAGCTTCTGAATGAAAGTCGGAAAGAAAAAACAGAATACAGAGGCTAACAATGAAAATTCATGAAGGAGTTATAAAATCAAAATGAAACAGTTTGAAAGAACTCACATTTTATTCCTTATTCTAGAGCTCTCTAGGGCTGCAAGTGATGGACTCGGCTCCAAACTTTTTTCCTTTTAAAGACACTGAGATACCTGATGGTAGTTAATGATTAGGATGGCCATCTTTCACATACAGGGGGACTCAGGGAGCTTGGCTTCTAGTACATTAACCCTTAGTTGGGAGCCCTACTCGGGAGCCCTGGTGGTGCCGTGGTTAAGAGCTTGGCTATTAACCAAAAGGTTGGCAGTTCAAATCCACCAGCTGCTCCTTGGAAACTCTACGGGGACAGTTCTGCTGAGTCCTATAGGGTCACTATAGCGTCGCTATGAGTCAAATCCACTCGACAGTAACTGGTTTGGGTTTTTTTTGTTGTTGTTGTTAAGCCTTAGTTGAACCCTCTTGAGTTCGTTGTAGATCTTGAAGACTGGAGAGGGGTAGGCAGTGTGCGGGGCCAGGGATGATTCCATGGAGTTAAACCAAAAAAGACTTTTGATAAGTGCAGTTGATATCCTCATGTCTCCTTAAATGAAAATCAAGTAAGTTTAATCATCCATGAAAGTGGAAATCTTGTGCAGGACATCAAATCACAGTATGGATACATACTGCTGAAAACGTGAGCCAAGGAGCTTCCCCCCAGGTGTAATGCAAGCAGACAGGGAGTCGCAGGTATGAGGGGAAAGGCGAGAGGTGGAAGCCAGGCCCAGCAGTGTCAGCAGTTGTCTCATCAGAGGTTCCAGGAGGTAGGGAGATGAGGGAAACGGGGAGATGGTGGGAGAGCCAGCTGAGGGGAAGGAGAAAGGCTCACCACCAACACTGCCCAGAGGCCCCCATGACCGCCCCCACCTCTGACACCAGCTGCCAGTTCAGGGGTTCCCCACCCCAGCCTCCAATTCAGTGACTCACTGGAAGGATGCAGAGTTTGCTGACAGCTGCTGCGTGCACGGCCATGGTTTACCATAGGGAGAGACATGTGGGCTGAGTTGGGGGAGTCAGCACGCAGAGCTGCTCTTGTCCCCCTGTGTTGATGAGCCTTGGTGCCCAGAGTTTTTACTGCAGCTCCATTACGCAGGCACGACTGAGGGATTGGTTTCCCACGTAGGTAAACCCTGCCTCCAGATCAACTGATACCCCGTGACCCAAACCCCCACCCTAAACCGCAGGGTTGGCCTTTCTGACTGGCCACCCCCACCCTAAGACTGTTGCGTGTGGTGTGCCCCACCCTAAACAGGGACACTCCTATTAGGTGCGATATAGATGGCCTTCCAAACCTGAGGGCAAAGCCACAGCTGTCTCTGGGCACGTTCTGCCAGTTTTCAGACCTGGGCAAGGGGTGGTGTTCGGGGCACATAGGTGCTTCCTAGATTATCCCACAAAACGGAAAATAATATTGGCATCGGCAACACTCAGTGCTAGGAGACAGTGGAAGCTTCAAAATTTGACAGAGTTTTTGATCCTAAAATCCCAGACCCACCAACTAGCATCTCAGATACAATGAGAAAATGGAGACCTTTCTGTAGATGCAAGGGTTTGGAAAGTTTACCATCTCAAGTTTTTTCTGAAAAAACCGTGATGATACTTCTCTAAAATGGCGAGGATTGAAAAAATGGCCGAGGCAGCCGTGAGTGCCCTTGTTTTCAGTGGCTCCGTGATGTAGCAGCCTCTGTGAAAGGGGCCCCAGATTAGCGAGCCTGTTCACAGCCTCTTAGCAGACCTTTGGTTTGTTGCCGCTTTTACTTTGTTACAAACGTTCTTGCTTTAATATTTTATACACAGACACAAGTAATTTCTGTTACAGAAAATCTTTTCCTACCTTCCTGTTTTGAGATGGCTTTTGAAAACAGCCCGTTGAAGTTATTGAAAATCCCTGACAGGAGGCTACAGGATGTTTATGCTAATACTCAGTGCTGGTTTGAAAGAAAATCTCAGCTGCTGATGTTGGGCCCCTTTCCCGAGTCTGGAGTTCTGCCCTGCCTTTGCTGACTAAGAGAATAAGGGATGGGTGTGCGTTCACCCATGCTCCGTCTTTCCCCTCGTGATTAGTATTTAAGATTTTGCCTTGAATCGGTGCTTTGTAAACATTGATTGTAAGGTTGCTGTTGGGGCACGTAGTCTACTGAGAAACCCTGATTTGAAAGATGTGCAATACCCCAAACTCAAACTTTTAAGGAAATTTAATGTATTTTAGAATTCTAGGTTATAAAAGTTCTACATAGTATTGTCGTTTTGCAGATTTTTACTTTAAATCATTTTTTCTTAAACATCTAAACTCATTTGATTAAAAAGAAGCAAATAATCTAGATAGAATATAGACTTTGAAAGTTGTTGAATAATATTTATTCTTCACTATCACTGTTATTATTTATGCTTCATTGTGGTTTTTAAGATTTAGTGCTTTGAGAATCAGACTTGCAAAGACCAAATGCTTACCCCTGTGGCCCCCGCTGCCTTCCACGTCCCCGAGGGCCCTGGTGAGCGTGGTGACCGTCTACCCTGCTCTCTCTTGCAGGCCGCATCTACAAGTGCTTGTTTACTGGCTCCGTAAGCTCCCTGCTGACCCTGCCACTGGACATGCTGTCCACGTGAGTACTGCCCCGGGGGGAGGCTGGGCTGGGGACGGCGCCTTGCCTTCTCTGCTTTCTTGGGTTTGTTCTCAGAGGACAGGCAGTAGGCGGCATCTCTTACCCTGCCAGTCCTGGCTGCACCACAGGTAGCCAATGCATGTACATTGCATACATAGCCTTGCAAACCCACCTGGTTTAAAGGACCTCTAGGATGGCAGGACGACTGCCAAGCAGGCTGTTGTGTAGGGTGAGGTGTACAGTGTCGCATTCATATGCTGAGAGGTCACTGCATGGGTTCAGTTGTATCTTCAACAGCATGTACATTTCAACAGACTTTTATTTCTTAAATGTTTTAAAGTGTTTCTCATGATTTTTTAAAAAACTTCTTTGTTGTCATTGTTTTACTTAATTTGACTTGAGCCTTGTGATTTCATTTTCTTGGGGTAGACATAGCATACGTTGTTTCATTCTTTATTGATGTCAAAACTTGAAATGCCGTAAATGGTTAACCAGATCGTTAGAATATCAGGCCTGCACAAGGTTGCGCCACATTTGCTCAGTCTTCTCTGTGCCTCGCTGACCTTGGGCTCTGACCCCTGTGTCAGTCAGTAAAGGCAAAAAAAAAGCATCGGACTCGGACTGTTCTGTCGAACGGAGACACTCCAGCCACATGGCACAAGGAGAGATGCAGAGGGTGTTCCATTTCGATGGAGATGAAATGAGGGAGGAGGTCTCCCGTGTTGACAGCAGGGTTCTAGTCGTGACGGGGAATGCGTAGACACATTCTAAGTGTCTGCATCTGGGGTTCCTAACGGCTGGTTCTGCCTTCTTTTGGATAGACCCAACAAATTTTTTAATTTATATCTGTTTCCTTGGCAGTTTAGAGGGTACATAAGAGATTTTGAATTTGAGCCTTATTTGCATTGGAACTGTGTTTTTTTTTTTTTCATTGTTGATGAACAGCTTTGATAAAGCAGCATTTGGAAGTAGGCAAGGATCTTGAGAATAGAGCGTTGGCAGCTGGGCCGTAACAAAGAGGAGATGGTAACCTGACACGTTCAAAGGGTTTAAAATAGTGGAAGGAAGGAGCCCTTGTGTAAAAACAGACCCTGTGCCCAGTAGTGCGAAGCAGTGCGTGGGAGACACAGAGGCCCCAGTCCTGTTTCTGACGTCAGTGTTTACCTCAGCGTCTAGAACACCATCTGTACACAGAAGCAGGAGAAGTCAGACTTAAACAGCCCAGCTGTCATTCATTACGTCATTCTCTGTGTGTGACGCAGCTAACCTCACCTGGCGTTCACATAGATTGTGGAACAGACGTGCATATTAGAAGCAGGGAGGGAGATCAGAAAAAGCAAGGTGACTGCTAAGAGTGATGGAAGTTACATTTTAAAGTCTATAAACTAGAAAAACCATTCAAACCATTAAAAACAGGCAGTCTTGTACTTTTCAGTTCAATTTTATACTTTTGTATGTCACTGTAGCTTTTGGGAGCCCAGTGTAACGGCTAGCCAGTACCTCAGTTATCTGGGAAAGAGGACTTGAGTTCCCATCCATGGTATTTAATAAACTACTTCATGGTATTTAGTGCCATTGTAACGGTTTCTGGCGGCATGACTGTGGCTGGATGGCTGAGGACAGCCTTGGCCAGGCGCCATAGTTTCCCCTTTCCCTCTGCCCGTGGCCTCTCATCTCCCAGGGGGAGTAGTGGTCTCTGGGCAACATCCCAAAAGGTCAGGAGTGGAGGCTTGCGGGGTCTAGAGATGAGGCTCTGGAACTCACTGGCCCGGTGTTGGTCCATGGAGTTCCCAGGCCAGCCCAGATTCCAGGTGAGGGGAAGGGCTGTAGGTAGGCGACCATTTGAAGTGCGCTGCAGACAGTGGATATTCTCATTGCTGGCAGCGAGGAAGAGTAGAGGGAAGAGGTCTTTCAGTCTCAGCACATCTCAGTTTTAATGGTCTGGAGGGCTCTTCAGAAAGGGCTGGTTAGGACTTCTTTGGATGAGGATATGGTCCAGACAATGTCTTCCTAGGGGTCACGTCAGTTCTGTTAGGGTTGGAACCACTAGGCTATGGTCTCCCAAAGGATGCTTCCTCTGGTTTTCCACGGAAGAAAAGAAGTCATTCCATTAAAATAGTGCGTTTTCCAAAGGCCGGCAAGATTCTTGAGTTACCCTGAAGTCACAGGGTAGACATGGACTAGACAGGAAGAGAATGAAGGTCCACAGAATATCTCCACGACGAGAGCAGTTCACCGAGCGAGGGCAGCCACACTGGGTGTCGATGTGGGCTAGCTGACAGAACTTGGTGTTGCTTTCTGGTGAGGTTTTCCTTAGTGGCAGTGTAGGCTCCTATCATGCATGGCACCTCCACGGTCCCCATTCTGTGTTGTCACATGCCTGTCTCTGGGGGGCTCCACCCCTTCCTGTCCACTGATTCTCACTGGCTTGCTTACCTGTGTGGGCCCAGGTGTCTCTACCTGAGTTGCCAGCACCTTGTATAAAGTCAGGACAAGAGGCTGTGGGCTGGACAGAGCTGTCACCCTTGGTGCCGGGCATGGGTTTGGTGCTGGCTTTGTCGGGCGCTGGCTGCCCACCTGTCTGCTCAGGATGGAGGCTGTGGATGGCTCTTTCCACGTCGTTCCAGTGCCACTCTGCCTGCTTTGATGTGTACATCTGGTCAGCTTTCCAGATGAAATTTCACCATCGTTAGGAATAATTCTTTCTGAGGATTCTGATTTACTATTTGGCTGTTCTTTCTGAGGTTTTAGTGTACAAGAAAATGTTATTAGCTTTGTTTCCTCAGGTGTCCTTGGGAGTAATGACGCACATCTTTTTTGACAGGGAAAACCTGCTGGCAGACTGCTTGCAGGGCTGCTTCGTGGTGACCTGCACGCTCTGTGCCTTCATCAGCCTGGTGTGGCTGCGGGAGCAGATCATCCACGGTGGTGCCCCCATGTGGCTGGAGCATGGCATCCCGCCCTTCAACCTCGTGGAGCACCACCACCTCGAGGTGACCGCTCGTCTCCCCGTTGTACTGTCTAAGACCCGACCCTGGCTTCCACCATCCCTCCCACATGAGCATTGTTTTGCCCCTTTGGAAAGCAGGACAGTGGAAAGGTTTAGGAGAAGATGAGAGGAAATGTGAAAAATCAAAAACACTCTTGTGGCTTTGCCTCTGGATTTTCTGGGGAGGCTGAGCCCTTTGCGTTTCAGTTTCTTCATGTGTAAAGCCCCTCTGTCCCTGCTCCGAGCAGGGCCACTGGGCCACTGTTGATGCTGTCTTGTGCAGTCTAATTTTCTCAGTGGGTAACTTGATTTCATCAAATACTGCCAAACTGTGCTCTCCACAGACCCAGGAGCGCACCTTCCCACTGTTCTTCATTCTCTTGGAAAAGACACACGTTCAGCATGGCCCTGCAGAAACAGCATCGCTCTCACCCACCGAGCTCCCACAGTTGCGCCCCATGTCCTGAAGCGTTTGGTGTGCATCTTCCGTGAGGAAGCTCGTTAAGCCACGGGTCGCACGTGTTTTAAGTAGCTATGCCCCTGCCTCTGCCTGGCTCAGGGAGAGCCGTAGGAGGTGCCCTTGCCAATGACTCGGTCCCTGTGTGCAGTCTCTCCTGCTGAGCAGACTGGACAGCTTTTCCTCAGGCATCTAGCTGATAACAGCAAATTAAGTTGTATTTGGGTATATATTTATAAAGGACTGTAAAAGGATGTATTCAAAATAGCTTTGTAAACCCATTTTCTGTAATGCTTTGTGAAATATTAACCCTTAGATATAACAAATGAGTACATACACTCTGAAGTTAGTTTGTTCTTATATACCAACCTGATCTAAAGTTGAATACATTCAGAAAAGATGACATTGCGAGATGCTTTTTTAGAAGTTGAGTAGGGTTTTTGTTTGCTAGTTTGTTTTTTTAAGAGAGAGAATGAGGTTTGGCAAAACTGAGACAAGTTCCCTAAACTCGTAGGTTTTTTTGTCATTCCAGGCACCACCTGACGACGATCCTGATGCTGATATGCCTGGCGGTGTTCTGCCTGGTAACCCAGCCGGTGGGAATGCAGTGGTCGGGGAGAACCCCGATGCTCAGGACGACCAGATGGAGGAGGAGGAGGACAATGAGGAGGAAGACGATGTGGGCATGGAGGACGGAGCTGATGGCAACAACGGGGCCCCTGGTGAGGCTGCTGTGTGTCTGCGCCACTCCTTGTGCTGAAATCTTAGTGGTTTTCAAGTACCCTCTTGAACGTGTATTTACTTTATTTTAGAAAATCTATGAATATGGTGGTGGTGGTGTTAGATGCCGTCGAGTTGGTTCCAGCTCATAGCGACCCTGTGCACAACAGAACGCAACACTGCCTGGTCCTGCGCCGTCCTCACAATTGTTGTTATGCTTGAGCCCATTGTAGCAGCCACTGTGTCAATCCATCCCACTGAAGACCTTCCCCTTCTTCACTGATCCTCTACTTTATCAAGCATGATGTCCTTCTCCAGGGACTGGTCCCTTCTGATAACATGTCCAAAGTATGTGAGATGAAGTCTCGCCATCCCTGCTCCTAAGGAGCATTCTGGCTGTATTTCTTCCAAGATAGACTTGTTCGTTCTTTTGGCAGTCCGTGGTACGTTGGATATTGTCTGCCAACACCACAATAAAGAGGCATCAATTCTTCTTCAATCTTCCTTATTCATTGTCCAGCTTTTGCATGCATATGAGGTGATTCAAAACACCATGGCTTGGATCAGACGCACCTTAGTCCTTAAAGTGAGATCTTTGCTTTTTAACACTTTAAAGAGAGGTCTTTTGCAGCAGATTTGCCAAGTGCAGTACATGGTTTGATTTCTTGACTGCTGCTTCTGTAGGCGTTGATTGTGGATCCAAGTAAAATAAAATCCTTGAGAACTTCAATCTTCTCTCCATTTATCATGATGTTGGTGATTGCTCAAGTTGTGAGGATTTTTGTTTTCTTTATGTTGAGGTGTAATCCATACTGAAGGCTGTGGTCTTTGATCTTCATCAGTAAATACTTAAGTCCTCTTCACTTTCAGCAAGCCAGGTTTTGTCATCTGCATAACGCAGGTTGTTAATGAGTTTTCCTCCAATCCTGATGCCTGTTCTTCTTCATATAGTCCAGCTTCTTGAATTATTTGCTCAGCAGACGGATTGAATAGGTATGGTGAAAGGATCCAACCCTGACGTGCACCTTTACTGATTTTAAAGCACGTAGTATCACCTTCTTCTGTTCGAATGACTATGTCTTGGTGCCTCTTGTCTTTTTGGTTTTTATGAATATACATGTGCATAAATATATATAGTTTTCTGTGAAGCCGGGTACATTTTGTGTTTTAAAGTTCTGCTTTACACAGAATTTTTTTTATAGGATCAATTGGAAGAAATTTATTGTAAGTTGGAATAGGTCCCGCTTTTTTTTCTTAAGGAATTGATAGAAGTTGGCCTTCTTCCTTTGCTTCTCCCTTTCCATTTCTGTTGAGTCAGTACAACTTTTAATATCTTAGAAGCATTGTGAAGTGTTCACAGCTGGCCTGGTACCACCTAAGAAGCCAGTTTCTCGTTTTGCTGCAGTGTGACTGTAGTACGGGGTTCTGACCCAGGACAGGCCTGCCAGCCTGCGGTCTGGGCGCTTACTCTCCCTGCCCCACTGCCACACTCAGGCTGGGCTCTGCAGGCGCCGCACACCCTGCAGGCATTGAGTTGACAGCTGTGAGCAGGACGCCCACGCCTCCTTTGTGGGCTGTGTGGTGCAGTGAAGTGGGAGCACTGGGGTACACATTCATGACTGCACCCTGCGGCGTGTGTTGTGCCGGTTGCTCAGAGGAGGCTCCTGGGGAGAGCATCGCACTGAAGAGTAAGATGAAGCCTGGCCTGACCCCTGCCTGCCTTCCACACTTTGCTTCCTGCCACCTCCTGATCTCTCAGAACCCAGCCCCCGGGCTTCCTCACCTTATTCACAGCCCCCAGGCTCACTGTTGACAAGAGCTGCTGAGTTCCTCCCTTTCACAGAACTCTGTTCAACGGTTTTCTAGCACGTACCTCAACCTAGAATCACCTTTTTTATTTGCTTTGTTGTTTATTGCCTAGCAAGCAAATACTCAGTACGAAAAATAAAAAAATGTTCTTTAGCTTCTCAGCAGTGATTGACAAAGTGCCAGATTAAGAGTGCCTTTTACCATTCGCGGGCCCCGGTGGTTAAGAGCTACAACTGGTAATCGAAAGGTCAGCAGTTCAAATCCACCAGCTGCTGCTTGGAAACCCTATGGGGCAGTTCTGCTCTGTCCTGTAGGGTTGCTGTAGGGTCACTGCGAGTTGGGATTGACTTGACACAGTGGGTTATGGGTTTGTACTGTTTGTAGTTCAGGCCCACCAGGGGTCTCTAATCCACACTGTGCTTGCAGACGACATGAACTGGAATGCGCTGGAGTGGGACCGGGCCGCCGAGGAGCTCACGTGGGAGAGGGTGAGTAAGCTTCCCTGTCGCCCTCCTTGCGGCGCCTGAAGTGGGGTGGGCTTAGACGTGCACGCTGATTTCTGTTACCTGTGGTCTGAACAGCCACCAGGACTTCACTTCTGGAGAAGCTTACTTGATGTACGTGTTTGGTGGAAGCATGAGGAATGTTTTGCCGAGAGCCCACTGATGGCTGCTTCTCTGTCTGGCCTTGCTCCACTTGACACTGTGGGCTTTTGAAAAGCAATAACACATTTACATTTCAAGAGCATTTTGATGCTTCTTTAACAAAATAATGTAGTTCTCTCATAAAATCTTGGCTAGCCCCATATGTAACTTAAGAAATAAACCCAAGGTAGAATTTTTTTTAGACTTAGAATCCCATGGACTGGAACAAAAGGAGGCCCAATATGTAAGACTCCAGTGAACAAATCTTTTGCTCTCTGAAGTGCTGGGCAGCACTGGAAAGTGTGGATGAGGACTCTGCTGACAGCCATCGGAAAGAAAAGCAGCCCTTTTCACAAACAGAGTAGAAAATCCTGCCACATCTTGAATTAATGCATGTTATTATCCTTTGTTCTTTTTAGATGCTAGGACTTGATGGATCGCTGGTTTTTCTTGTAAGTAAATGCATTCTTTTTAACAACAGAATTGTGACTTACTTTCTTGGTGATTTAGTAACTCCAAATTTACAGCATGTGTTACCTTTTTATTTTAAAAGTCGAAATGTCCTTTGGCTTTCGATTATGCCATATGTTGAAGAAAGTCTATTTTGTGTATTGAAAATATTGGCAAAGCATAAAGCTAATACTGTTTAAAAAGGAAGTTACTATTAAATATTTGATTTTTGGAAAAGAAAGGGGAGCCCAGAGTTAGTGGCAGTGAAAGGCACTTGGTCTTCCTTAAAGTGGAGCCTTCATGCCCGTCCTGGCCAGAACCAGCAGCTTTGCGCACGCTTACAGTGAGAGTACATGCTGGCCTGGGCACGCGCCGTTTGCTCCCTGGCCTTCTTTTATTTTACCTGGGGAACTCCACCTCACAGGAGAGGCTGCAGCACCAAGGTGAGGTTGAGCTGCCTGGTCCTAGAGGGAGCAGTGAGGCTGCTTTCAGGGCCTGCGATGCAAACACCACTTGCCACATGGGATTTTCAGGGTGCTCAGGGCATCAAGATGGCCACAGAAACCCTGCTGACTCACAGGGTGCATATGCCAGCTCACACATAGGAACCCGGAGCAGGCACGGGCTTGAGGCTGTGACATCCGGGCCCAGCAGTGTCCTCACAGATCCAAGTCCTATCTGTCCGCAGGCAGGCTCCCCTGGGTGTTTGTGGGGTGGTTGGGACTGCACTCTCACACCGTCTAGCTGGGGAGGCCCCTTGGAGAGCGACGTCTGCCCTGTGGTCTCCCCAGCAGACTCTGTACATAACCTTATGATAAGCAGCGTAGTGGGTGATGAGTCAGGGCAGAGGTGAGGCCAGCCATCTGGGATTGGGGACGCATCTCGTAGTGATCCCAGCTCCAAGACAGTGCGGTCCTGATGAGGCCCTGGTCAGCTGTGGTCAGGGTCATAGGTGCCCTTTACCTCCTCCAAGCCTCGCAGTAAGTGCGGGGTCGTCGAGGCAGTGCCGTGGATGTGGACCCACTGTGGCTGTGGGACAGGCCGTTCTCACAGTGCTGCATCCCCTTGTGGAAGAGCACCCACTGCCTGCCATGCCCAGGGTTGGGGGGTTTTGGGGGGTGGGTGAGATGAGGTCCCTGCTCTCAAAGATGTTTGTAGGTTAGCAGTGGGAAGTGAGCTTGTGAACAAGGAAGTTTAGAGGTGCTGTGTGTAAGAGACAGGTGTACAGGGCCCACAAGGGGCACGGGGGCCTCTTAGCTCCTTAGCAGAGAGCTTGTCAGCAAGAAATTTTAAGGAGGGTACCTTGGAGGTTGAAGCATGAGAGATGCTGGGATGGAGACACTGTGGCAGGCCTGAAAGCTGAGACATCCAGGAGCTGTGAGCCCGTATGGTGAGTGGGGACAGGAAGCCACTTCTCTTGGCTAACCAGTCCCCTCCTTGCCAGTCAGATTTGTAGAAGATCAGAGTAGTCTTTCTAAGGAGAAAATCTTACCATGTTAGCCCTCACCTACCTGGGAAAGGGGGTCATTAAACTTGGCGGGGCCAGGGGAGGTGGTGGGCCCAGCTGGAGACCAGCGGGGAGTGGGACATGGCTGGAGGAGGAGGGTGGCAGCGTCAGCTTGGTGTAATCATGGAGCATACAAGAACCTCATGGGACCAGTGTCCTGAGACACAAAGAAAGCTGGACGTCATAGGGACAGGAGAGAGGAGGACCAGGCTGGAATGTTCCAGAAGGAGAGTGGACACCATAGGACAGGAGACAATAGGACCAGGCTGGAACGTCCCAGAAGGAGAGTGGACGCCACAGGGAGAGGAGGCAGGAGGACCAGGCTGGAACATCCCATAAGGAGGCAGCAGAGCAGTCTGGACCTGCGGACGGCAGGAGTGCGGGGATGGGCCAGAGGCCTCGAGGGCCTTAGGGGGAGAGCCCATAACAGACTCTGAAAGGCACACTGCTGTTACCTGAATGTGCTCTCAGAGTTCAGGTGGTTTCACCTCTTCTCTCTTTGGAATTTTGCGATGTCATTGATTTAAGTGAAACCTGGGCAATATTTCTGAAAATCTATGTAATCTGTGGTGGAATATTAATTTCTCAAAAGGAAATGTTTATGAATTAATTTATTTGAGTCTTTTTTCTATGTGTAACATTATGAACTGTAAATTTTATTAAGTTTAGCTTTATAAGTCGTCTGATGAAAAGCTATGCATCATTCTGGATTGAAATCTCAAAACTGTAAAGAGGGAGAAACTTTCTATCCTACAGTGAATGCATTCTGCATTAACGCAGACGTCTGATGTGAACGCGTCTGTTGAATTAACGCTCTTTTCCCTTAGGAGCATGTCTTCTGGGTGGTATCTCTAAACACACTGTTCATTCTTGTTTTTGGTAAGTGATCTTTATGCTTTTATTTTTCATGATATTGTGGTATGACTAGTTTCTAAGGAGCCCTGTTAATAGGTTTTTGTCTTGTTTAGCTTTGAACATAGGAATATTAGTTAAGGATTATATGGAAGTAGCTTTAGATGGGAATCCTGTGTAGGGATTCTCTAACACACACACACAGGTTTTACGTTGACTTGGAAATATAGAATATTCCACCTCTGGAATGATTTTGTGCTGATTATCTGTGTGCCATAGGGAATATGGCAGAAGGTCCTGTTTCCATCTGTCCCTGGCTTAGGAGCTATTACCAGAGGAAATGGGAACTAAAGGGGAGGCAGCCCACCTTCCTTCGGTATGAGCTCCTTAGAGCCAGATTCCAGAACATGCCACATGCTGACATCCTCACACTATGAATCCTCACACTGAGGAGCCCTCACACTGGCAGCCAACGTCCTCACACTATGGAGCACTCACACTGTGGAGTTCTCACACTGTGGAGTCCTCACACTGAGAGCTGACGTCTTCACACTGAGGAGCCCTCACACTGTGGAGTCCTTACACTGTGGAGTCCTTACATTGTGGAGTCCTCACACTGAGGGCTGACGTTCTCACACTGTGGAGTCCTCACACTGGGGGCTGACGTCCTCACACTGTGGAGTCCTTACACTGTGGAGTCCTCACACTGAGGGCTGACGTTCTCACACTGTGGAGTCCTCACACTGAGAGCTGACGTCTTCACACTGAGGAGCCCTCACACTGTGGAGTCTTTACACTGTGGAGTCCTCACACTGAGGGCTGACGTTCTCACACTGTGGAGTCCTCACACTGAGAGCTGACGTCCTCACACTGTGGAGCCCTCACACTGAGAGCTGACATCCTCACACTGTGGAGCCCTCACACTGAACACTGACGTCCTCACACTGTGGAGCCCTCACCCCATGGAGCCCTCAGACTGTGGAGTCCTCACACTGAGGGATGACATCTTCACACTGAGGGCTAACGTTCTCATGCTGAGGAGCCCTCACACTGTGGAGTCCTCACATTGAGAGCTGACGTCCTCACACTGTGGAGTCCTCACCCTGAGGGCTGACGTCCTCACACTGTGGAGTCCTCACACTGGGCGCTGACGTCCTCACACTGTGGAGTCCTCACACTGAGGGCTGACGTCCTCACACTGTGGTGTCCTCACATTGGGGGCTGATGTCCTCACACTCCGCACTATGGAGTCCTCACACTGGGGAGTCCTCACACCATGGAGCCCTCAGACTGTGGAGTCCGCACACTGAGGGATGACATCTTCACACTGAGGGCTAACGTTCTCATGCTGAGGAGCCCTCACACTGTGGAGTCCTCACACTGAGGACTGACGTCCTCACACTGTGGAGTCCTCACAGTGAGGGCTGACATCCTCACACTATCCAAAATATTGAGGGCTGTGTGACTACCCCCTCATCACATCCCCATGCTTTCTGTAGCTACAAGTTGGGTCTGAGGTCCTGGTTTGACCCAGGCTCAGTATACTGTGCACCTAGTCCTTCCTGGGCCACCTCTGCCTTTCCGTACACCCTGTGCAGGGGGGGTGCAGTGCCCAGTCACCACCTTTTCCAGCCTGAGCCTCTGCTGTTCTGTTTCATAGAGTCACCTGAGGGCAGGACCATGTGAGTGTCCAGGACTCCGTCTGCCTTTCATCAGAGGGCTTTATACCCCTGGGTGATCCTTGTCAGAGTCATTTATTTTACTTAGTGTTGCAAAATGACAGTTTTCACATTCTGTCATTTTTACATTTATTGGCTGGCCATCTTTTGTGAAGAAGGACTTACTCTTGTCAGCTAGAGCCATTGGTTAACCTGAAGTCATTTGTTCAGGAGAGCCAGTCTAGGTGCTCAGCTCTTTAACTTCAATTGTTAGTTTTCAGAGCAAGAATTGGTGGAGTAGTTACTTGCATTGGTGATGAAAGTGTTTTTTGTTCTGTTGCTTTTCTCCTTTTGCGGTGGTTGTTTTGGATTTCTCTCTTGAGTGTGATGAGCTCGTGGATTTGTGTATGTCCAGTGTTGCCACCAGTGCAGTCAGTATGTTTTCTGATGCTCATACCATCCTTCATGGCCTGTGGGGCCATCTTCACGATGCTTCCTGTGTCCTTCTGACATGATCCCATTAGACTTGGATAGCTTTCTTGTTCTCTGGTTATAGGAGATATCCCACTCCTGGAATCTAACATTTCTCCAGGAAGCCCAGGTTCCTTCAGGAAAACCTGGTTCCTTTGAGTGGGTGGTGGTGCTAGGGTGGTCTCTGTTTGGGTTGAGGTTTTCATTGAGTTTCTTCCCCCTTTCAGCCTTTTGCCCTTACCACATCGGCCACTTCTCCCTTGTTGGTTTGGGATTTGAAGAACATGTAAGTATAATACTTTATAAACTCACTTTCATTAATTACTCGCCAATTTGATATGTGCTAAATAATAACGTTCTGTACAGTTATTTTACTCCCCTACCTGCCTCATGCAAATGGAGCGGTTACGCATCATGATCTTGTTCTTTTCTTTCAAACTACCGGTGGCACAAGGGTTGGTGGGTCATGTTGCCACCTGACAGATGTGTTCTGAGGAGTTGACTACGCACTGCCTTCCTCCTGTTGGGCGGCCAGAGGCAGCCTGTGGTGGGACCGTCTCCCTGCAGGGCTGACCTCCAACTCAGGAGCTTGGGCGTACCTTCCCTCTACCCATCCCCTGGCCCCAGGCGCCCCCCAGTGAATTCAGAAACATAGTAGCCCCCCAGTGAATTCAGAAACATAGCAACACATCAGTCAATGAAGAAAAAGTGGTAGACTGTCTGGGAACAACAGGCTATCGTGTTTTCTAAACATCTACTTTGGGCGTTTTATCAGTATTTTTCAGAGACAGATAAATATATGGATGAACTACCGCCACCGCCATCACCACCACCACCACCTTTTTGGGGCCCTATAAAGATTTGATCTTTTAAGGAAGAGATGGCATATCAGGAGTTTTCAGTTCAGTTTATGTACATGAATCTCAAGAGTGCTCAGATGTCAGAATGTGATGTTTTGAAAGGATGAAGAGCCACATCCAACCTTTAGTATAACATTCTGAATTCTCATTATTAGAAGGCGGGAACGCGAAAGGTTGAGGCACATGTTTGATAAATTTTGACTTTCCAAGCTATTGCCACATGCTGTCCGACTCTCAGGAGCCAGAAAGATCTTGTGGGTGGCCTTTGTCACCATGCACACCCTTGCTCTCTATGGTTGGGCACAGACCACTGAGAGTTTAGACCATGGTATTCCAACTCTGTCCTTACCTTTGTGAAGCTTAACTTACTTGACTTTTATTTTGTCTCCTGGGGCATGTTCTGGGTGATGTTCTCCCGCTCTCGTTGTCCTTAGGATTATGTAGCAGTTGAATGGGTGGGGGCAGGAGTATGGGCTGCCGAGCAATCACCCAGGGATGTTAGGATTGTTTCTTTTATCGGTGGCCTCAGTGGCTCTTCTCACACATCTTGAATTGTTTAATACATTGGTGAAACTGGGTAAAGGCTGTGTGGTGAAATTAAGTTTTATCTTTTTTCTTTGTTTCAGGTCCAAGCATCTCATTTTGAAGGCCTGATCACAACCATAGTTGGGTACATACTCTTAGCAATAACACTGATCGTCTGTCACGTATCCTTTAATGAGCCAACGTGCTGTTGAGTAATATTCAGTCCAAGGCATTGTTCTTCGTAGCGTTTTCTCGCTTCTCCTCTTAGTAAAAGGTGGAGGTATTTGTAGTGAGGATGAGAGTGGACAAACTGTGAAGTTAATTCTGCCTGTCAAAATATACTAAGTGACTGCCTCATAGTCACCTATTTCATGGACCTATGAATGCACAGCTTTTCCTTGACCAGGTGATGTAGGGATTGGCAACTCTTGTTAAATTCCAACGGTCCCGTCGCTTGCTGGGAGTCTGCTACATAGTCGTTAAGGTAATTCTTGTTTTGAGTTAACACTAGGAATCCCTCTTCCCAAACTGGGGTGGCCGTACTGATGGCATTTACTCTCCTGCCAGGTCTCGCTGCTGGTGGTAGTGGAGATCGGCGTGTTCCCACTCATCTGTGGCTGGTGGCTGGACATCTGCTCTCTGGTGAGCTGGTCCTGCACTGTGGGGTGTCTCAGAACACGGTGTGAGCTAGTCCCGCCCTGTGGGGTGGCTCAGAGCAGGGTGTGACCTGGTCCCATGCTGTGGGGTGGCTCAGAGTGGGGCAGGAGCTGGTCTTGCGCTATGGGGTGGCTCAGAGGTGGGTGTGAGCTGGTCCTGCACTGTGGGGTGGCTCAGAGTGGGACATGAGCTGGTCCTGCACTGTGGGGTGGCTCAGAGCGGGGTGTGAGCTGGTCCTGTGCTGTGGGGTGGCTCAGAACATGGTGCGAGCTGGTTCTGCACTGTGGGGTGGCTCAGAGCAGGAGGTGAGCTGGTCCTGTGCTGTGGGGTGGCTCAGAGGGGTGTGTGAGCTGGTCCTGAGCTGTGGGGTGGCTCAGGGCAGGGTATGAGCTGGTCCTGAGCTGTAGGGTGGCTCAGAGCAGGGTGTGAGCAAGGGTTCCTGTAAACACTGGACCCCGATTTGCTTGTTCTTTCTGAGTATATATTGTGGAGTCTTAGTGTTGCTAGTGATTTTCAGGGGCTTTGCACACATTTTTGACGTGAGAGTGTCTCGACTGGTACCTTTCTAATAACCAATGGAGAATTTTCTTAATTTGCTCTTCTGAATTTTATGGTAATGCTAAGACATTATATACACAAAAAGATTAATCTGGCAAGAAAACTATCCTTGTACTAATAACCCAGCCCTGACATTTGTGTTCACTGTCGTGCCGTCTTGACTGTGACCTTTAGTGGCTGTCAGTGGTCATCAGTCTCTGAGTCTTCACAAACATCCCACGTGTAGACAAGCTGCCTCTGGCTCTGAGGCCATGTCCTCTACCTTCCTACTGCTGCTCCTCAGGTGCAAAACTCAGCCAAGGACAGGCCTCAGCACAACACAAAACCAGGCTTCACCATAGCCATGCCAGTGACACTTTTTTCCATCCGTTGGTTTACCTTTCCTCCTTGCTTCTTACGTTTAAATACTTTAAATGTTGAAACCGCATCCGACCATGCCATACATCATTCTGAAACCATGAGATGGTGTTAGGAGAGCTGCAGCCCCAGTGCCCCATAACCGACATGTGCTGCCACTAGCTGGCATCCTGGAAGGTGGGCGTGTTAACCCCTCTCCCTCTCTCTGTGTCCAGGAAATGTTTGACGCCACCCTGAAGGACCGGGAGCTGAGCTTTCAGTCAGCCCCGGGTACCACCATGTTCCTGCACTGGCTGGTAGGGATGGTCTACGTGTTCTACTTTGCCTCCTTCATCCTGTTACTGAGAGAGGTGAGTCCCACGGCGGGAAGGCGACGGACCATGTTCTTCGTGATTCATTCTAAGAGGGAACAGCCAGTCCGGAAATTTGGTTTGATTTCTTTAAAGTGCTTTCAGTCATATATCCGCACAATTGTTTATAATCGGTTGTAAATTTGAAAGAGGATTAAACTGAGGGAAGAAATTCAGCGAAAGCACGTGTTTCGCTGGTAATTGCTGTAGCCAGCCTTTAATCCAAACGCCTGGACTGGTGTGTGGTGTGAGCCTGTCTCGGACTTGATTTAAGGGAATGTTATGCTGGAAATGCCAAAAGGACATGGTTTGCAGGATTGAGTCTAAAGTGCTTTTGAAGCAGGCTCCTACGTATAGAATTACCGTGACAGCCTTTTTAACCTCAGTCCACTCGCCAGACAGGCTTCTTTACAATCCAGTGAGGAGGATGAGGGCTGGACTGTGTTGGACTTGGTGCAGCTCCAGCCAAGCCATGCTGGTGCAGAAGGACGCGTAAACTGAGCCTTTCTGGTGGATGTGTGTTCTCTCACCAAGTGTTTGCTGAATGCTCATTGGCACCAGGCCCTGTGCTGTGTGCCAGGTCCCATGCCATACGTGGGCCCCATGCTGTACCTTGTGCTGTATGCCAGGCCCTGGGCCGTACCTGCGCCCTGGGCTGCACCATGTGCTGTATGCCAGGCCTAATGCTGTTCATGGGCCCCGTGCCAGACCCAGCCCCCAGCCCCTGGGCCGCACCCGGGCCCCAGGCCCCAGGCCCCCTGCCACACCTGAACCCTGTGTCGTGACACGATTCCAGGAAGAAGCATGCACATGAACAAGTCCACTCACCCCCGGTGCAGGTGGGGAGCTAAGGCGAGTGCCGCATGTGAGCACGTGGATTTCCACTCTGCCCTGTGCGCCTTCTGCCCTTTGCATCACACCATTTAAGCTTAGTGAGTTCTGTTGCAGATAAGGCATGAGTCCTTTCTATGAGACTAAAGCAAATATGGTTTCAAAGAATTGTAATTATAAGTGAACTCTAAATTCCATTGCTAAGTGATACAGTCAATGTCTCCTACTGAAAATAGCGAGTAATGAATGGTTTTCGTGTAGGGAACCCTAGTCTTTGGGAGTAACACGGAACCGTAAACTGAAAAAATGGAACCCATTGCCAACGAGTCGATCCCGACTCATAGCAACCCAATAGGACAGAGTAGAACTGCCCCATTAAGTTTCCAAGGAGCGCCTGGTGTATTCAAACTGCTACCCTTTTGGCTAGCAGCCGTAGCACTTAACCATTACGCCACCAGGGTTTCCAATGGAACGATAGAGGCCATGTATTGCAGTCCCTCATTTGGCAGATGGAGAAACATGGGTTTAGGTGGATTAGGTAGTTTCTACTCAGTCCCTCAGGGGTCTGGGCCACCTGGGCCTGGTACCCAGGTATGGGCCTTGTCCCACGACCCATACCTCTTGGGTCAGTGGTGTCCACTGAGGGGGGAAGGAAAGGTGTGTCTTAGCGACAGCAAAATGGAGACCTGGGCAGCTGTAGGTTTCTTAATTAAGGTAACTCCTTTGTGGAGGCTGAAGACAGACATCAAGTCTCCTCTTTAGGACAGTTTCTAAATGGCAGCATCATCCATTCACCAGGTGATATGATACCATGGACGTATCATTTATTTACTTGTCTCGGAAATCTTGACAAATTGGGCTCAATGGATGTTTGTTCAGGAAATAGTTAAAAGCATCAAATGGCATCAAGCCCAGAATAATATTCATAAAGAGTCTGGTTTAGGAACTCATCTTGGATTTTCTGGGGCCCATTCTAGGTGCCAGAGTGTTCCCAGGAGCTTTTTTCTGGGTCACTGTTTTAACTCCTCTTCAGAGCTGGAAGACCTTGGTGAGTACCTTAATAACAGCATTTAAAATACCTTTGCAGGTACTGCGGCCTGGTGTCCTGTGGTTCCTAAGGAACTTGAACGATCCGGATTTTAACCCAGTACAGGAGATGATCCACCTGCCCATTTATAGGCACCTCCGAAGATTTATTTTGTCAGTGGTAAGCAGAACTCTTCCTTGTTCTTTGAGTAAAGTGTGCTACTCTTGAGATGTAGATTTCAAGATGGTCAGGGGAGGGATAGGGAATATTTATGTTTATCTTGAGCTGGGGAACTTGGTTGTCTAGTAGCAGGTTTACTGGTTACCCTGTTAATATAAATATGTCACTGTGGTGGTTGTGTGCCCTCGAGTGGATTCCGATGCACAGTGACCCTACAGAGCAGAGTAGAACTGACTGATAGGATTCCCAAGGAGCAGCTGGTGGATTTGAACTGCTCTCCCCTTGGTTCACAGCTGTAGCTCTTAACCACTGCTCCACCGGGGTTCCAAAATAAATATATGGTGGTTAATAAATCAACAGTGTCTTCGTTTTTTGGTGGTATAATTGATTACCAAATTAGGGTCCCTTGGGAATGACATTTAATTGGCCTTGAAAGAATGGACATTGTTAACAGCTTCTAAATTAAACTCTAAGCAGAAGCATCTCAGAGTTTCTTCTGTGCCTGGAAGAAATTACCTGGCTAAATCTAAGTGTTTCCAAAATAAAAGTCTAAAAGCCATACTGTGCCCTTTTGAAATGGTCATGCCTATGAGCACAGGGAGTGTTCTCTGGCTGATGGATGAAGTTGGAGGGATTTCCTTCCTTTGCAGGCTCTGGCCGATCACCACCACCAAGTGGGGTTGTCTGTGCGGCCCCTGGTTTGACCCTTGTGTTTGAGTAGGAGGCAGGTCCTGTGTATCTAGAGAGCGTGGGGGGGACAGGTCCTGTGTCCTAGGGGACGTGGGAGGGGACAGATCCTACATCCCAGAGGATGTGGGAGGGGACAGATTCTGTATCCTAGAGGACGTGGCGGGGGCATATCCTGCATCCTAGAGGATGTGGGAGAGGACAGATCCTGCATCCTAGAAGACGTGAGGGCGGGGAGATCCTGTATCCTAGAGGACGTGGCAGGGGGGCAGATCCTGTATCCTAGAGGACGTGTCGGAGGGGGCAGATCCTGCATCCTAGAGGATGGGGGTGGCAGATCCTGCATCCTAGAGGACGTGGGGGGCAGATCCTGCATCCTAGAGGACATGGTGGGGGGGCAGATCCTGTATCCTAGAGGACGTGGGGGGGGCAGATCCCGCATCCTAGAGGACGTGGCGGGGGGCAGATCCTGCATCCTAGAGGATGTGGGGGCCAGATCCATGCAGCTGCCTCAGCAGCCCATTCTTCACACACAGCAGCTACATGCTGGGTGTGGGTGAGGGGCTGGGCGGGGTGCAGGCTCGGGCTGTGCCGGCCCACACTCACCCCCGATCCCCTGCAGATCGTCTTTGGCTCCATTGTGCTGTTGATGCTCTGGCTGCCCATAAGGATCATCAAGAGCCTGCTGCCCAGCTTCTTGCCCTACAACGTCATGCTGTACAGGTACGCCTCCCACTCAGAACAGCCTTGCTGACGCAGCCCTGCAGGGCCTTGATGTACCCAGGACTGCAGGAGGAGAGGGGAAGGGAGGGACCGGGGCGTGCTTGTGGTCCCACCAGTAACAAGTGTCATGGTGGTGTGTCTGGTCCTAGCGACGCCCCAGTCAGCGAGCTGTCACTCGAGCTGCTGCTGCTCCAGGTGATCCTGCCGGCGCTGCTGGAGCAGGGCCACACAAGGCAGTGGCTAAAGGGACTCGTACGTGCCTGGACGGTGGCCGCCGGACACTCGCTGTAAGTACAGCCCGCTGCACACACATCACAGGGCAACCGACAGCGCCCATCACACTGATGGCTGGAAAGTGAAATCCTGCCCCTTCATGAAGTATCCAGCGTGTGTTTACCTTTTCTTGGAGGTTGGTGCTGGCCCACCTTCTTCCATTCCTTTACGTGGGGTGAAAAAGAGAAATTCAGTGCATCGAAAACGAACCCGCTAACCTTTATCTTCGAGGTCCTAACCTGGTGAATGAGCTGGCCTCAGATTTGGCTTCTCAGTCACTTAGACTGTGGCATTTGTTTATTTTTTCCCAGATTTATACATAATACACTTATTTAAAAGCTAGATCTTTGTGATTTAAGAGTTTTTCATACAGTATTGTGGATTTAATTCTATTCCTCTGGAGTTCTCTCCTTCTCTCTCCCTATCCCCTACTTGAGTCTATGGCTGGAGATCTGTTGGGTGGCACATCACAGCAGACACGCAGCTGTCTGCAGAGAAGAGAAGCAGCTGGGTGATTCTCCTTACGACCCTCACAGAATATCTTGTACATGGTGCATTTTCTCAGATCCTGATTTCTTCTCAGGTCCTGGCTGGAAAAAAAAAATCAGATAAAATAGACAGAAGTTTGGGGGTTGTCTGCAAGTTACTTTTTTTTTTTTTAATATTTTTTATTGAGCTTTAAGTGAACATTTACAAATCAAGTCAGTCTGTCACATAGAAGCTTATATACACCTTACTCCGTACTCCCACTTACTCTCCCCGTAATGAGTCAGCCCTTCCAGTCTCTCCTTTCATGACAATTTTGCCAGTTTCTAACCCCTCTACCCTCCCATCTCCTCTCCAGACAGGAGTTGCCAACACAGTCTCAAGTGTCCACCTGGTATAATTAGCTCACTCTTCATCAGCATCTCTCTCCTACCCACTGTCCAGTCCCTTCCATGTCTGATGAGTTGTCTTCGGGAATGGTTCCTGTCTTGGGCCAACAGAAGGCTTGGGGACCATGACCCTCGGGATTCTTCTAGTCTCAATCATTCCGTTAAGTCTGGTCTTTTTATGAGAATTTGGGGTCTGCATCCCACTGTTCTCCTGCTCCCTCAGGAGTTCTCTGCTGTGCTCCCTGTCAGGGCAGTCATCGGTTGTGGCCGGGCACCATCTAGTTCTTCTGGTCTCAGGATGATGTAAGTCTCTGGTTCCTGTGGCCCTTTCTGTCTCTTGGGCTCATAGTTGTCGTGTGACCTTAGTGTTCTTCATTCTGCTTTGATCCAGGTGGGTTGAGACCAATTGATGCATCTTAGATGGCCGCTTGTTAGCATTTAAGACCCCAGACGCCACATTTCAAAGTGGGATGCAGAATGTTTTCATAATAGAATTATATACCTGCAAGTTACTTTTGAGAGGTTTACTTTAAAGCAGGTACCAGCATTTGAGTGGGTTGATTTTGTGCAGACATCTCCTGCCCTTCCTCATAATTACCAGGAAGCTCAGTCTCATGTCTGCCCTTCTGTTCTGACTCCATGTGAGGACTTTGTCCTGTGTTGTTGCACGCAGGGACCTTCACTCTTACTTACTGGGAGACCAGGACGAGAACGAGAACAGCGCCAACCAGCACGGTCGAAACGACAACGTCATGCCAGCGGTGGCGGAGGGTCTGCACGCCGCCCACCAGGCCATCCTGCAGCAGGGTGGGCCCATTGGCTTCCAGCCCTACCGCCGGCCGCTCAAGTTCCCGCTCAGGGTAGGTCTGCGCAGATATCGCCGGGGCATTGAGAAGGGTGCTGCACACACGCAGCAGGCGGTGAAGACATGGCGTGCTTGCCTGGTGGGAGCCCTGTTGTGTACCCTCACTCGACAGCACGTTTTAGGGGGTCTGTACGCTGTTGCCCCTGTTCTTTGAGAGAGACGATGTGAAAAACCACAGTGCACATGTCATTGGTGCAGTCCTGCTACTTGCCAGGACCCGGAGTGGGCGCCCTCATGGGCCCAGCTAACTCTCACCCAGATCCTGAAGGTGGGGCCTGTACAGCCGGGGACTGCCCAGCAGCTGGTGCAGGGCTTGCCGAAGGTCGCTTGCTGGTGCTGTGCATGGCCTGCGGCCTCCTTCATTGCTCCTGGCCCATCCTGTTCTCCCGACCTTTAATGATGGGATGGGATCCTGGGTCAGATTATTTGGAAGTGTGGACAGGCTTTCACCTGTGCCTGTCTGTCTTTGTAAAGGTGGCGTCAGACCTCCTTGTCTAACTTCAGGAGGGAGGAAGGACAGTCAAGGTCAGCATCAGCCCAAAGGTGACTCCTGTAAAGTGGAGGTCAGACGTGCCTCCACTGCGACCTTTTTACCAGTTCTGACATCAGCCGCCCCTCCCACGGCACTCTCTACTTCTCTGCTGTTTTTGATAATTTGTTGCAGTGGGTTCAGGAGCCTAGCCTGCTGGTCTGGTGCTAAAGCTGTCTCGTGCCGTCTTCAGTGTTATAGCTTTCTGTCTCCTGGATCTAGGAAGTTCTCAGCACAGGAACCCCCACAAGGGTTCCATGCACCTAGCAAAACTGTCCAAGGGCTCCATGCACCTAGCAAAACTGTCCAATCTCCATAGCGAGCCACTTGCATAGTCCCTTCCAGTCCTTTTGTGGGAGTTACAAGACCATGGCTAGAAGGGCCATATGAAAGCAATTCACGGCCCCGCAGTCTCCCGCCACAAGCATGGGCGTCACGATGCCTTAACTGGGTCGCTGTGAGCCACATGTACCTGTTTGTTCGTCAGTCCTGCAGCAAACATCTCTCGAGTGTCTGGGTGTTCTCGGTGCCTACAGGAGCTGCAGACAGCAGACACAGGCTGTGTCCTGAGAGGGGCAAGGAGACGGGTGTGGTTTGGGTCCCCATGTAGGTGTTTACAAAGGGGACTGGGCTGCTTCATTCAGGGGCCCCTGACTTTGGTCCACAGGGCTCTGCACGGAGCAAGGGCCTGAGCTGGGCTCTCAGGTCGAGAGGCCTGGCAAAGAAAGAAACGGAGGGTGGAAGGGGCATTGCAGCGTAGGCAAGACCAGAGGCAGTTTGGGCATGGCCAGTGTCGTGGTGGGGGCCAGGCTCCCAGACGGGTAGAGCCTTGAACGCCCTTCTCCTTTTCCCTGGTCTGCATCTGCCCTCGCAGATTTCAGAGACTGAAAGGACCCTAAGCAAAAGGCCCTTCTGGCCCAGACCAGTAGAGAGTCATTCAGCCAGTCAGTTAGAGCTGGCCGCCTCTGAGCCTCCTCTGTGGGTTTACTGTCAGCCATTTTCACCAGCTTCGTCTCCCTCCTGGAGCCCTGCCTTCTGGTCTCCTGTGTGCTTACACACGGCAGGTCAGCAGGTCGAAGGGACAGCCACCGCCTCTCTGTCGGGGAACCCTGTCCTCCTCCTGCAGTGTGTACCCCTCTCACTGCGTGTCCCCTCCCCTCATCTCATTCCCCCCCTTGTCCCCCTTCCCGTAGCAGGTCCCCTTACAGCTGGCCACCCAGCTTAGTTCCTCTTTCCCACAGCCACATATCACGTGCTCAGGAGCCATGCCCATAGGACATGCTTCTTGGGTAGCGCTATTAGAGAAAGCTTTTCTTGTTGATTGCAAGGACTTAATAAAAGGTGAATGTGTTTAGTTTGTGATTATTAGTCTTAACTAATAACAAGGGGAAGTGCAAGCTGATATGTTTCAATTTTATGCTGTGTGTTTAAAAATACATTTGTTACTTGCTAGTGTATCTGATTTTATGAAAATGGATGTTTGTTTTCTTTTTGGTCTAAATTATAGGTAATTTTACCTGAAATGAAAATTTCCTCCCTGTGTGACATGGAGGGATACCTGGAAATGGACACACACAGGCTTCCTCTGACAGGAGAGCAGTGTGGGTTCTCTGAGGGGCGTTGTGAGCTGCCCTGGGCCGGAGCAGACGTTCACACCTGTGTCTTGCCTTGCAGATACTCCTGTTGATTGTCTTCATGTGCATAACCTTGCTCGTCACCAGCCTCATCTGCCTCACCCTGCCAGGTATGAGCTTGGCCTTCCCCTCGGCTGAGACACTCTGCTCAAAAAGATGGGTCTTTTTCATCAAACGTTAGTTTGAAATCGCTTCCCTTTCTTGTTTTTGACAGCCTGTTGGGTCTTGGTCCATTTAGGGCTCACCATCATGTTGGTCTCTTTGATTTATTTTGGAGCAGAAAGAGACAGTGTCATTTTTGAAATAAGGTGCTTGTGGCCACTCGTTTTCACGGACGCTGTCTTATTGGCGGGTGGGTTTTCACACAGTCACTAGTGTGACCTCAGTCATGTCTGCCCTAATTACGGAGCTGGCTTCCCGTCCCATCGCAGCACAAACTGCTGCAGGGACCGTGAGGAGGCCTGACTATTTTCCCTCACTGGCTCCTGTGGCATTAATGTGTCGGAAGTTTCAGGTAAATGGTGTTTCTTCATCTAACAGCGTGGAGGTGTGGGTGGATATAGTAGTTTGTCATCTCTGCAGAGCTGGGAGGGACATGGGGGTGGCGCCCAGAGTTGGCGACAGATGGAGGAAACACCCTGCTGTTGGATGCAGCCAGGCGGAGAAGTCGAAATCATGTTGCCGTGTGTTAACCACCTATATGGTCGTCGAGGAGCCCGTGTCAAACATGTAAACGTGTGTGCCATTCATATTTTGGTTGTAACCCCAAATACAGTTGTAGATACCAAATTTGTATTAAATAAATTTTCCCCCAGTGAGGACTAAGGCTGGGAAGGAGCAGCTAGGGGATTTAATTTCAAGTGAGATAAATGATAAAGTCCACTTTAACCATTTGAGTGTAGCATAGTAAAGATATTGCAGAAAACCAAGTTTTTGTACTTCGGATGGTTTTACAATTATATCTGTGGCTTTTATGTTCCATTTTCATGTTTTTATTAGAAATACTAAGTTAACAAAAAAAGGAAATTTGAATTTGTCACTTACTTAGATTCTTCAGACGTTGTTAACCCAATGTTGCCCTGTTAAACACTGTCCACCACCTAGTGCAAAGAGCCAGGTTGTTTAGTTAACCACAGAGACGTTTAGCTAGCCGCGGAGACGCTTAGTTAGCCGCGGAGACGCTTACTACCACAGTGCACACTCTAGGCCTGAGAAGGCTGCCCCTCCCTCCACAGGTTTCTCTTCTGTTGCTGCAATTTAACTGATGTTCTTCACTGCAAACTAAAATCTAACTGGTACTCCCAGAAATGCATTTTTTTTTTAATCGGAAGTAGTGTGTGGAGTGTGGATAGGAAGTGGTTGTTAAGTTTTAAAGCCCTGGAGTGGAAACGTGTGTAACTGTTTCTGCAGAATTATCTGGTGATTCCGATGTCTTTAGATTAACATTGCAGATACACATATTTCTTGTAACTTTTACACTTACTTGTCTTTAGAAGTGGTTTTTCATACCTAAGCCTTTTTGTGAGATTGCAAAGCAGTCTGTAGTCATGACATTATGGCTTGTCAGTGTGACTGTGGAGATGGTGTGCTGTGACTCGCGGGCAGTGTAGCTGTGTCAAGAGCATGCACTGTCACCATGGAGACATGGGCTTCCATCCAGCCTCCACCCTTGGGTGTCCTTGGGCAGGGTTCTGAGTTTTAAACTGGAGCCGGTATCTATGTGGTTCTCCCTTGTGGTGAGGAAGGTGCTTTGCACTTTGACAGCCCCTTTAGGTATTCAGAAATGGTAGCTGGTATGTGTGGAGGAGAAACCCATCCATAGAGAAACAGACTGTTGATTTGGGTCTTGCTGTTCTAAGGAAACACTGGTGGCATAGTGGTTAGGAGCTACGGCTGCTAACCAAAAGGTCAGCAGTTCGAATCCACCAGGCGCTGCTTGGAAACCCAATGGGGCAGTTCTGCTCTGTCCTTTAGGGTCTCTATGAGTCAGAATCAACTTAATAGCAATGGGTTTAGTTTTTTGGTTTATTCTGTATAGCCTATTCAAAAGTAGCCATCTAAAGAAAGTTACTAAATTACATACATGATCTTGCCTGAGAGTTAGATTTTTGTGGGAACATGGTAGAATGTATTCTTAATAACCTTTTTTGTGGAGCAGTCCTTAGCTCTCAAATCCACTGTATTTTACACAAATAACGCACAGTATACATTTATTGCCAACTGCACAACCCCCTCGTACATTGTTTTCCTAGACGCATCGTGTACGCTGTGTTTATGGGCACATTATACGTGTGGGCACATTATTTGCAAACTAAAAACAGTATTCCACTGAAGTCCCAGCATATTGAGATGTTTTTAATTTTGTTCTAAGAAAAGTGATAAGGATATATTCTTTGATTATTGTGATTTAAGATGTTATTGTACCCACCCCTTATTAAAATAAACTCATTTTCCCAGATAAACAAGCTGGTTAGAAGGAAGTTAGTATAAACTACATACATTGTTTGTAAATATTAACAGTATCAGCGGCATGAATAATAGAAAATAGATTCTCCATGTTTGCCTATTTTGTGCATAATAATTCCAGTTGGTGATAAAAACAATGGCAGATAGCAGCCTTTCCAGGGCTTTCCAAGCCCCACCCAAGAGCAGGTGACTGACATGGCATGTTGGCGTGCAGGTCACAGGCAGTGTCCCCGGACGGCCTGTGATTGGACGGTGTGTTCATCAAATAATCGTGCCCTCTGTGAATGTGTGGAGTTTTTAACAAAGACACAGCTGTGTCAGAACAAGAGCCTCCTTCCTGGCAGCACTGCAGCACCAGCTGACCCCCTGCATAGCTGCACTCCTCACTTCTCGGCCTTTCTGCTTTCAGTGTTTGCTGGCCGCTGGCTGATGTCCTTCTGGACAGGGACTGCCAAGATCCATGAGCTCTACACAGCGGCTTGTGGCCTCTACGTCTGCTGGCTGACCATCAGGGCTGTGACGGTGCTGGTGGCGTGGACACCGCAGGGGCGCAGCGTGATCTTCCAGAAGGTCAAGGAGTGGTCCCTAATGGTAGGCCCAGGTCCCTGGCAGTGCAGGCCCAGGTCCCTGGTGGTATAGGCCCTGGTCCATCATGGTGCAGGCCCAGGTCCCCGGCGGTGCAGGCCCAGGTCCCCGGCGGTGCAGGCCCAGGTCCCCGGCGGTGCAGGCCCAGGTCCCCGGCGGTGCAGGCCCAGGTCCCCGGCGGTGCAGGCCCAGGTCCCCGGCGGTGCAGGCCCAGGTCCCCGGCGGTGCAGGCCCAGGTCCCCGGCGGTGCAGGCCCAGGTCCCCGGCGGTGTAGGCCCTGGTCCCCGGCGGAGTAGGCCCAGGTCCCCGGCGGTGTAGGCGCTAGTCCCCGACGGTGTAGGCCCAGGTCCCCGACGGTGTAGGCCCAGGTCCCCGGCGGTGTAGGCCCAGGTCCCCGGCGGTGTAGGCCCAGGTCCCTGGCGGTGCAGGCCCAGGTCCCTGGTGGTGTAGGCCCTGGTCCATTGTGGTGTAGGCCCAGGTTCCTGGTGGTGTAGGCCCAGGTCCCTGGTGGTATAGGCGCTGGTCCCTGGTGGTGTAGGCCCAGGTCCCTGGTGGTGTAGGCCCAGGTCCCTGGTGGTGTAGGCCCAGGTCCCTGGTGGTGAAGGCCCAGGTCCCTGGTGGTGTAGGTGCTGGTCCCTGGTGGTGTCAGCCCCAGTCCCTCATGGTGTAGGTGCTGTTCCCTCGTGGTCCACAGTTGGTTGTGGACTTGAGAGCGTCTAGGCTGATATGAAAGTGTTGTGACAATTGAGAGTCATCACTGTCAATGAAGAACTTGATTCCCCCACATGCAGAGATGAGGTAATTATCCAAGTAGCTGTTTCTTCAGTTTTTATAATATTAGTTAAGACTGATGGATGCGTTTAGGTCACTGTTTATGCCTTTTCACTTGTATAAACAAAGCTAGCTGTGTTTCTGAGCTTGTTTTGATTTCACTGCAAGCTTCATACCTGTTTAACGTTAGTGTGGAAAGAAAAACGTGAAGTCTACTTTATTAGCCCTGCATTTGTATGGTGAGAGAGTCAGCATGTATTATGAGTGGAGGGCTTGACTGCGATTTTATCACTTAGGTAACGAGGCACCTAACCACGTGCAGCTGCTCTGGCGTTCAGTCGATGCTCTTCTGTGGCATCGTAGTTTCTGTGTAAGGAAGAAGGTGTGTGTCTTCCACGCACAGCATCCTGGTCTCTTGCTGTTGAAGGAACTGAGTCCACAGAGGCTTCTCAGGAAGAAGGAGGCAGCAGTCAGCTACAGACACCAGGGCCATGCTGAGGGTGTCTACTGTGCAGGTCCTCACAGTGGCTTTTTGCGGTGCCTCTGCTCTGCCCTCATGTCTGCTTTCCTCTCCTCTTCCACTTGGTACCAGTTCTGGAGCTGTAGTGTCCAGCACAGTAGTCCTGTGCTGGCGACCACCATGCAGACAGTGCAGACAGAGGCTTCCTGAGTCAGAGTGAGGACTGTCGGACAGCATGTACGAGGGGAACCATCTGGTCAGCTCGCTCAGCTCCTCCCCTGGGCCAGCCAGTGGCTCTGCCTGGGCAGAATGGGGCTGTGAGAACCCTGGCCAGCCCTGGCCAGTAGAGGCTGTGAGATGGCACTGCGTGTTCCCCCCGTGGCAGTGAGGCACAGGGAATTGAGGTCCCCGTCAGAGCCTGAGCTTGTGCAGCCACAGGTTCAGGAAATCTTGTTTAGACGTGTGACCTGTTAAAGCTTGTGTATTTCCTCTGTTGTGCCTCCGGTAAGGAAGAAAAATTAACTGCAAAACGGCTAGAGTTTTGCTAACAGTTAGAATGACCACGGCTAACTACAGGCCCCTGTCCCTGACAGATAATGAAGACTCTGGTCGTCGCAGTGCTGCTGGCAGGCGTCGTCCCCCTCCTCCTGGGGCTCCTGTTCGAGCTGGTCATTGTCGCTCCCCTGAGAGTCCCCTTGGACCAGACCCCGCTTTTTTACCCATGGCAGGTAAATGCATGTGCTCAGCTTTGGGAGCAGAAAAATCCTTGATCACCATAAAATGTAGGTAGTAATAGCATCAGAGCCTGTCTGGCTTCTTGGGCGGGTAATGACCAGGATCAGCCCAAAGCTGATTGCTATGAGGCAGAGCTCAGACATACCTCCAGCCTCCAAACTTTTTACCAATCCTGTCACTAGCTGTTCCTCCTACAGCACTCTCTGCTTCACTTCTGGGTTCAGTAATCCACTGCAGTGGCCACACAGCTCAGAAACCATACTTACAGACAGGGTACAGCTGGGGGTCAGGATCAGGAAGCATGTAGGCAAAGTCTCCCTTCTTCAGTGCCAGACAGCTCTGTCAGCTCCTCTCAGCACTCTGAGCACAGTCCTCTCCTTGGCCCCCACACACAAGCCCCTCTCAGCCCTCTGAGGACATTCCTCTCCTTGGCCCACACAGGCAACCTTCTCTCAGCCCTGAGAACAGTCCTCTCTTTCGCCCCCATAGGCAAGCCCCTCTCAGCCCTCTGAGGACAGTTCTCTCCTTGGCCCCAACAGGCAAGCTCCTATCAGCCCTCTGAGAACAGTCCTCTATTTGGCCCACACAGGCAAGCTCCTCTCAGCCCCCTGAGGACAGTCCTCTCCTCGGCCCCCACAGGCAGGCTCCTCTCAGCCCTCTGACGACAGTCCTCTCCTTGCCCCCACAGCCAGGCTCCTCTCAGCCCTCTGAGGATGGTCCTCACCTTGGCCCCCACAGGCAAGCCCCTCTCAGCCCCGTGAGGACAGTCCTCTCCTTGGCCCCCACAGGCAAGCTCCTCTCAGCACTCTGAGCACAGTCCTCTCCTTGGCCCCCACAGGCAAACTCCTCTCAGCCCTCTGAGGACAGTCCTCTCCTTGGCCCCCACACACAAGCCCCTCTCAGCCCTCTGAGGACAGTCCTCTCCTTGGCCCACACAGGCAACCTTCTCTCAGCCCTGAGAACAGTCCTCTCTTTCGCCCCCATACGCAAGCCCCTCTCAGCCCCCTGAGGACAGTCCTCTCCTTGGCCCCCACAGGCAAGCCCCACTTAGCCCCCTGAGGACATTCCTCTCCTTGGCCCGCACAGGCAAACTCCTCTCAGCCCTGAGGACAGTTCTCTCCTTGGCCCCCACAGGCAAGCCTCACTTAGCCCCCTGAGGACATTCGTCTCCTTGGCCCGCACAGGCAAGCTCCTCTCACCCCTTGAGGACAGTCCTCTCCTTGGCCCCCACAGGCAAGCTCCTCTCACCCCTTGAGGACAGTCCTCTCCTTGGCCCCCACAGGCAAGCCCCACTCAGCCCCCTGAGGACATTCCTCTCCTTGGCCCCCACAGGCAAGCCCCTCTCAGCCCCCTGAGGACAGTCCTCTCCTTGGCCCACACAGGCAAACTCCTCTCAGCCCTGAGAACAGTTCTCTCCTTGGCCCCCACAGGCAAGCTCCTCTCAGCACTCTGAGCACAGTCCTCTCCTTGGCCCCCACAGGCAAACTCCTCTCAGCCCTCTGAGGACAGTCCTCTCCTTGGCCCCCACAGGCAAGCCCCACTCAGCCCCCTGAGGACATTCCTCTCCTTGGCCCACACAGGCAAACTCCTCTCAGCCCTGAGAACAGTTCTCTCCTTGGCCCCCACAGGCAAGCTCCTCTTAGCCCCTGAGGACAGTCCTCTCCTTGGCCCCCACAGGCAAGCTCCTCTCAGCCCTCTGAGAACAGTCCTCTCCTTGGCCCCCACAGGCAAGCCCCTCTCAGCCCTCTGAGGACAGTCTTCTCCTTGGCCCCCACAGGCAAGATCCTCTCAGCCCCCTGAGGATGGACCTCTCCTTGGCGCCCACAGGCAAACTCCTCCCAGCCTCCTGAGGACAGTCCTCTCTTTGTCCCCCACAGGCAAGCCCCACTAAGCCCCCGGAGGACAGTCCTCTCCTTGGCCCCCACAGGCAAGCTCCTCTCAGCCCTCTGAGGACAGTCCTCTCCTTGGCCCCCACAGGCAAGCTCCTCTCAGCCCTCTGAGGACAGTCCTCTCCTTGGCCCCCACAAGCAAGCTCCTCTCAGCCCTGAGGACAGTCCTCTCCTTGGCCCCCACAGGCAAGCTCCTCTCAGCCCTGAGGACAGTCCTCTCCTTGGCCCCCACAGGCAAGCTCCTCTCAGCCCTGAGGACAGTCCTCTCCTTGGCCCCCACAGGCAAATTCCTCTCAGCCCTGAGGACAGTCCTCTCCTTGGCCCCCACAGGCAAACTCCTCTCAGCCCTGAGGACAGTCCTCTCCTTGGCCCCCACAGGCAAGCTCCTCTCACCCCTTGAGGACAGTCCTCTCCTTGGCCCCCACAGACAAGCCCCTCTCAGCCCCCTGAGGACAGTCCTCTCCTTGGCCCACACAGGCAAACTCCTCTCAGCCCTGAGAACAGTTCTCTCCTTGGCCCCCACAGGCAAGCTCCTCTCAGCCCTCTGAGAACAGTCCTCTCCTTGGCCTCCACAGGCAAGCTCCTCTCACCCCTTGAGGACAGTCCTCTCCTTGGCCCCCACAGACAAGCCCCTCTCAGCCCCCTGAGGACAGTCCTCTCCTTGGCCCACACAGGCAAACTCCTCTCAGCCCTGAGAACAGTACTCTCCTTGGCCCCCACAGGCAAGCTCCTCTCAGCCCTGAGGACAGTCCTCTCCTTGGCCCCCACAGGCAAGCTCCTGTCAGCCCTCTGAGAACAGTCCTCTCCTTGGCCCCCACAGGCAAGATCCTCTCACCCCTTAAGGACAGTCCTCTCCTTGGCCCCCACAGGCAAACTCCTCTCAGCCCTGAGGACAGTCCTCTCCTTGGCCCCCACAGGCAAACTCCTCTCAGCCCTGAGGACAGTCCTCTCCTTGGCCCCCACAGGCAAGCTCCTCTCACCCCTTGAGGACAGTCCTCTCCTTGGCCCCCACAGACAAGCCCCACTTAGCCCCCTGAGGACAGTCCTCTCCTTGGCCCACACAGGCAAACTCCTCTCACCCCTTGAGGACAGTCCTCTCCTTGGCCCCCACAGACAAGCCCCACTTAGCCCCCTGAGGACAGTCCTCTCCTTGGCCCACACAGGCAAGCCCCTCTCAGCCCTCTGAGGACATTCCTCTCCTTGGCCCCCACAGGCAAGCTCCTCTCACCCCTTGAGGACAGTCCTCTCCTTGGCCCCCACAGACAAGCCCCTCTCAGCCCCCTGAGGACAGTCCTCTCCTTGGCCCACACAGGCAAACTCCTCTCAGCCCTGAGAACAGTTCTCTCCTTGGCCCCCACAGGCAAGCTCCTCTCAGCCCTCTGAGAACAGTCCTCTCCTTGGCCCCCACAGGCAAGCTCCTCTCACCCCTTGAGGACAGTCCTCTCCTTGGCCCCCACAGACAAGCCCCTCTCAGCCCCCTGAGGACAGTCCTCTCCTTGGCCCACACAGGCAAACTCCTCTCAGCCCTGAGAACAGTTCTCTCCTTGGCCCCCACAGGCAAGCTCCTCTCAGCACTCTGAGGACAGTCCTCTCCTTGGCCCCCACAGGCAAGCTCCTCTCAGCCCTGAGGACAGTCCTCTCCTTGGCCCCCACAGGCAAGCTCCTCTCAGCCCTCTGAGAACAGTCCTCTCCTTGGCCCCCACAGGCAAGATCCTCTCACCCCTTAAGGACAGTCCTCTCCTTGGCCCCCACAGGCAAACTCCTCTCAGCCCTGAGGACAGTCCTCTCCTTGGCCCCCACAGGCAAGCTCCTCTCACCCCTTGAGGACAGTCCTCTCCTTGGCCCCCACAGACAAGCCCCTCTCAGCCCCCTGAGGACAGTCCTCTCCTTGGCCCACACAGGCAAACTCCTCTCAGCCCTGAGAACAGTTCTCTCCTTGGCCCCCACAGGCAAGCCCCTCTCAGCCCCCTGAGGACAGTCCCCTCCTTGGCCCCCACAGGCAAGCTCCTCTCAGCCCCCTGAGGACAGTCCTCTCCTAGGCCCCCACAGGCAAGCTCCTCTCAGCCCCCTGAGGACAGTCCTCTCCTTGGCCCCCACAGGCAAGCTCCTCTCAGCCCCCTGAGGACATTCCTCTCCTTGGCCCCCACAGACAAGCCCCTCTCAGCCCCCTGAGGACATTCCTCTCCTTGGCCCCCACAGGCAAGCCCCTCTCAGCCCCCTGAGGACAGTCCCCCCCTTGGCCCCCACAGGCAAGCTCCTCTCAGCCCCCTGAGGACAGTCCTCTCCTTGGCCCCCACAGGCAAGCTCCTCTCAGCCCTGAGGACAGTCCTCTCCTTGGCCCCCACAGGCAAGCTCCTCTCAGCCCTCTGAGAACAGTCCTCTCCTTGGCCCCCACAGGCAAGATCCTCTCACCCCTTAAGGACAGTCCTCTCCTTGGCCCCCACAGGCAAACTCCTCTCAGCCCTGAGGACAGTCCTCTCCTTGGCCCCCACAGGCAAGCTCCTCTCACCCCTTGAGGACAGTCCTCTCCTTGGCCCCCACAGACAAGCCCCTCTCAGCCCCCTGAGGACAGTCCTCTCCTTGGCCCACACAGGCAAACTCCTCTCAGCCCTGAGAACAGTTCTCTCCTTGGCCCCCACAGGCAAGCCCCTCTCAGCCCCCTGAGGACAGTCCCCTCCTTGGCCCCCACAGGCAAGCTCCTCTCAGCCCCCTGAGGACAGTCCTCTCCTTGGCCCCCACAGGCAAGCTCCTCTCAGCCCCCTGAGGACAGTCCTCTCCTTGGCCCCCACAGGCAAGCTCCTCTCAGCCCCCTGAGGACATTCCTCTCCTTGGCCCCCACAGGCAAGCCCCTCTCAGCCCCCTGAGGACATTCCTCTCCTTGGCCCCCACAGGCAAGCCCCTCTCAGCCCCCTGAGGACAGTCCCCTCCTTGGCCCCCACAGGCAAGCTCCTCTCAGCCCCCTGAGGACAGTCCTCTCCTTGGCCCCCACAGGCAAGCCCCTCTCAGCCCTCTGAGGACAGTCTTCTCCTTGGCCCCCACAGGCAAACTCCTCTCAGCCCTCTGAGGACATTCCTCTCCTTGGCCCCCACAGGCAAGCCCCTCTCAGCCCCCTGAGGACAGTCCCCTCCTTGGCCCCCACAGGCAAGCCCCTCTCAGCCCCCTGAGGACAGTCCCCTCCTTGGCCCCCACAGGCAAGCCCCTCTCAGCCCCCTGAGGACAGTCCCCTCCTTGGCCCCCACAGGCAAGCTCCTCTCAGCCCCCTGAGGACAGTCCTCTCCTTGGCCCCCACAGGCAAGCTCCTCTCACCCCTTGAGGACAGTCCTCTCCTTGGCCCCCACAGACAAGCCCCTCTCAGCCCCCTGAGGACAGTCCTCTCCTTGGCCCACACAGGCAAACTCCTCTCAGCCCTGAGAACAGTTCTCTCCTTGGCCCCCACAGGCAAGCCCCTCTCAGCCCCCTGAGGACAGTCCCCTCCTTGGCCCCCACAGGCAAGCTCCTCTCAGCCCCCTGAGGACAGTCCTCTCCTTGGCCCCCACAGGCAAGCTCCTCTCAGCCCCCTGAGGACAGTCCTCTCCTTGGCCCCCACAGGCAAGCTCCTCTCAGCCCCCTGAGGACATTCCTCTCCTTGGCCCCCACAGGCAAGCCCCTCTCAGCCCCCTGAGGACATTCCTCTCCTTGGCCCCCACAGGCAAGCCCCTCTCAGCCCCCTGAGGACAGTCCTCTACTTGGCCCCCACAGGCAAGCTCCTCTCAGCCCCCTGAGGACAGTCCTCTCCTTGGCCCCCACAGGCAAGCTCCTCTCAGCCCCCTGAGGACAGTCCTCTCCTTGGCCCCCACAGGCAAACTCCTCTCAGCCCTCTGAGGACAGTCCTCTCCTTGGCCCCCACAGGCAAGCCCCTCTCAGCCCTCTGAGGACAGTCTTCTCCTTGGCCCCCACAGGCAAACTCCTCTCAGCCCTCTGAGGACATTCCTCTCTTTGGCCCCCACAGGCAAGCCCCTCTCAGCCCCCTGAGGACAGTCCCCTCCTTGCCCCCCACAGGCAAGCCCCTCTCAGCCCCCTGAGGACATTCCTCTCCTTGGCCCCCACAGGCAAGCCCCTCTCAGCCCCCTGAGGACAGTCCTCTACTTGGCCCCCACAGGCAAGCTCCTCTCAGCCCCCTGAGGACAGTCCTCTCCTTGGCCCCCACAGGCAAGCTCCTCTCAGCCCCCTGAGGACAGTCCTCTCCTTGGCCCCCACAGGCAAACTCCTCTCAGCCCTCTGAGGACAGTCCTCTCCTTGGCCCCCACAGGCAAGCCCCTCTCAGCCCTCTGAGGACAGTCTTCTCCTTGGCCCCCACAGGCAAACTCCTCTCAGCCCTCTGAGGACACTCCTCTCCTTGGCCCCCACAGGCAAGCCCCTCTCAGCCCCCTGAGGACAGTCCCCTCCTTGCCCCCCACAGGCAAGCCCCTCTCAGCCCCCTGAGGACAGTCCCCTCCTTGGCCCCCACAGGCAAGCCCCTCTCAGCCCCCTGAGGACAGTCCTCTCCTTGGCCCCCACAGGCAAGCTCCTCTCAGCCCCCTGAGGACAGTCCTCTCCTTGGCCCCCACAGGCAAACTCCTCTCAGCCCTCTGAGGACAGTCCTCTCCTTGGCCCCCCCAGGCAAGCCCCTCTCAGCCCTCTGAGGACAGTCCTCTCCTTGGCCCCCACAGGCAAGCCCCTCTCAGCCCTCTGAGGACAGTCTTCTCCTTGGCCCACACAGGCAAACTCCTCTCAGCCCTGAGAACAGTTCTCTCCTTGGCCCCCACAGGCAAGCTCCTCTTAGCCCCTGAGGACAGTCCTCTCCTTGGCCCCCACAGGCAATCCCCTTTCAGCCCTCTGAGGACAGTCCTCTCCTTGGCCCCCACAGGCAAGCTCCTCTCACCCCTTGAGGACAGTCCTCTCCTTGGCCCCCACAGGCAAGCTCCTCTCAGCCCCTGAGGACAGTCCCCTCCTTGGCCCCCACAGGCAAGCTCCTCTCAGCCCCTGAGGACAGACCCCTCCTTGGCCCCCACAGGCAAGCTCCTCTCAGCCCCCTGAGGACAGTCCTCTCCTTGGCCCCCACAGGCAAGCCCCTCTCAGCCCTCTGAGGACAGTCCTCTCCTTCGCCCCCACAGGCAAGCGCCTCTCACCCCTTGAGGACAGTCCTCTCCTTGGCCCCCACAGACAAGCCCCTCTCAGCCCTCTGAGGACAGTCCTCTCCTTGGCCCCCACAGGCAAGATCCTCTCACCCCTTAAGGACAGTCCTCTCCTTGGCCCCCACAGGCAAACTCCTCTCACCCCTTGAGGACAGTCCTCTCCTTGGCCCCCACAGACAAGCCCCTCTCAGCCCCCTGAGGACAGTCCTCTCCTTGGCCCCCACAGGCAAGCTCCTCTCAGCCCTCTGAGAACAGTCCTCTCCTTGGCCCCCACAGGCAAGATCCTCTCACCCCTTAAGGACAGTCCTCTCCTTGGCCCCCACAGGCAAACTCCTCTCAGCCCTGAGGACAGTCCTCTCCTTGGCCCCCACAGGCAAGCTCCTCTCACCCCTTGAGGACAGTCCTCTCCTTGGCCCCCACAGACAAGCCCCTTTCAGCCCCCTGAGGACAGTCCTCTCCTTGGCCCACACAGGCAAACTCCTCTCAGCCCTGAGAACAGTTCTCTCCTTGGCCCCCACAGGCAAGCCCCTCTCAGCCCCCTGAGGACAGTCCCCTCCTTGGCCCCCACAGGCAAGCTCCTCTCAGCCCCCTGAGGACAGTCCTCTCCTAGGCCCCCACAGGCAAGCTCCTCTCAGCCCCCTGAGGACAGTCCTCTCCTTGGCCCCCACAGGCAAGCTCCTCTCAGCCCCCTGAGGACATTCCTCTCCTTGGCCCCCACAGACAAGCCCCTCTCAGCCCCCTGAGGACATTCCTCTCCTTGGCCCCCACAGGCAAGCCCCTCTCAGCCCCCTGAGGACAGTCCCCCCCTTGGCCCCCACAGGCAAGCTCCTCTCAGCCCCCTGAGGACAGTCCTCTCCTTGGCCCCCACAGGCAAGCTCCTCTCAGCCCTGAGGACAGTCCTCTCCTTGGCCCCCACAGGCAAGCTCCTCTCAGCCCTCTGAGAACAGTCCTCTCCTTGGCCCCCACAGGCAAGATCCTCTCACCCCTTAAGGACAGTCCTCTCCTTGGCCCCCACAGGCAAACTCCTCTCAGCCCTGAGGACAGTCCTCTCCTTGGCCCCCACAGGCAAGCTCCTCTCACCCCTTGAGGACAGTCCTCTCCTTGGCCCCCACAGACAAGCCCCTCTCAGCCCCCTGAGGACAGTCCTCTCCTTGGCCCACACAGGCAAACTCCTCTCAGCCCTGAGAACAGTTCTCTCCTTGGCCCCCACAGGCAAGCCCCTCTCAGCCCCCTGAGGACAGTCCCCTCCTTGGCCCCCACAGGCAAGCTCCTCTCAGCCCCCTGAGGACAGTCCTCTCCTTGGCCCCCACAGGCAAGCTCCTCTCAGCCCCCTGAGGACAGTCCTCTCCTTGGCCCCCACAGGCAAGCTCCTCTCAGCCCCCTGAGGACATTCCTCTCCTTGGCCCCCACAGGCAAGCCCCTCTCAGCCCCCTGAGGACATTCCTCTCCTTGGCCCCCACAGGCAAGCCCCTCTCAGCCCCCTGAGGACAGTCCCCTCCTTGGCCCCCACAGGCAAGCTCCTCTCAGCCCCCTGAGGACAGTCCTCTCCTTGGCCCCCACAGGCAAGCTCCTCTCAGCCCCCTGAGGACAGTCCTCTCCTTGGCCCCCACAGGCAAACTCCTCTCAGCCCTCTGAGGACAGTCCTCTCCTTGGCCCCCACAGGCAAGCCCCTCTCAGCCCTCTGAGGACAGTCTTCTCCTTGGCCCCCACAGGCAAACTCCTCTCAGCCCTCTGAGGACATTCCTCTCTTTGGCCCCCACAGGCAAGCCCCTCTCAGCCCCCTGAGGACAGTCCCCTCCTTGCCCCCCACAGGCAAGCCCCTCTCAGCCCCCTGAGGACATTCCTCTCCTTGGCCCCCACAGGCAAGCCCCTCTCAGCCCCCTGAGGACAGTCCTCTACTTGGCCCCCACAGGCAAGCTCCTCTCAGCCCCCTGAGGACAGTCCTCTCCTTGGCCCCCACAGGCAAGCTCCTCTCAGCCCCCTGAGGACAGTCCTCTCCTTGGCCCCCACAGGCAAACTCCTCTCAGCCCTCTGAGGACAGTCCTCTCCTTGGCCCCCACAGGCAAGCCCCTCTCAGCCCTCTGAGGACAGTCTTCTCCTTGGCCCCCACAGGCAAACTCCTCTCAGCCCTCTGAGGACATTCCTCTCCTTGGCCCCCACAGGCAAGCCCCTCTCAGCCCCCTGAGGACAGTCCCCTCCTTGCCCCCCACAGGCAAGCCCCTCTCAGCCCCCTGAGGACAGTCCCCTCCTTGGCCCCCACAGGCAAGCCCCTCTCAGCCCCCTGAGGACAGTCCCCTCCTTGGCCCCCACAGGCAAGCTCCTCTCAGCCCCCTGAGGACAGTCCTCTCCTTGGCCCCCACAGGCAAGCTCCTCTCAGCCCCCTGAGGACAGTCCTCTCCTGGCCCCCACAGGCAAACTCCTCTCAGCCCTCTGAGGACAGTCCTCTCCTTGGCCCCCACAGGCAAGCCCCTCTCAGCCCTCTGAGGACAGTCCTCTCCTTGGCCCCCACAGGCAAGCCCCTCTCAGCCCTCTGAGGACAGTCTTCTCCTTGGCCCCCACAGGCAAACTCCTCTCAGCCCTCTGAGGACATTCCTCTCCTTGGCCCCCACAGGCAAGCCCCTCTCAGCCCCCTGAGGACAGTCCCCTCCTTGGCCCCCACAGGCAAGCTCCTCTCAGCCCCCTGAGGACAGTCCTCTCCTTGGCCCCCACAGGCAAGCTCCTCTCAGCCCCCTGAGGACAGTCCTCTCCTTGGCCCCCACAGGCAAACTCCTCTCAGCCCTCTGAGGACAGTCCTCTCCTTGGCCCCCACAGGCAAGCCCCTCTCAGCCCTCTGAGGACAGTCCTCTCCTTGGCCCCCACAGGCAAGCCCCTCTCAGCCCTCTGAGGACAGTCTTCTCCTTGGCCCACACAGGCAAACTCCTCTCAGCCCTGAGAACAGTTCTCTCCTTGGCCCCCACAGGCAAGCTCCTCTTAGCCCCTGAGGACAGTCCTCTCCTTGGCCCCCACAGGCAATCCCCTTTCAGCCCTCTGAGAACAGTCCTCTCCTTGGCCCCCACAGGCAAGCTCCTCTCACCCCTTGAGGACAGTCCTCTCCTTGGCCCCCACAGGCAAGCTCCTCTCAGCCCCTGAGGACAGTCCCCTCCTTGGCCCCCACAGGCAAGCTCCTCTCAGCCCCTGAGGACAGACCCCTCCTTGGCCCCCACAGGCAAGCTCCTCTCAGCCCCCTGAGGACAGTCCTCTCCTTGGCCCCCACAGGCAAGCCCCTCTCAGCCCTCTGAGGACAGTCCTCTCCTTGGCCCCCACAGGCAAGCTCCTCTCACCCCTTGAGGACAGTCCTCTCCTTGGCCCCCACAGACAAGCCCCTCTCAGCCCTCTGAGGACAGTCCTCTCCTTGGCCCCCACAGGCAAGATCCTCTCACCCCTTAAGGACAGTCCTCTCCTTGGCCCCCACAGGCAAACTCCTCTCACCCCTTGAGGACAGTCCTCTCCTTGGCCCCCACAGACAAGCCCCTCTCAGCCCCCTGAGGACAGTCCTCTCCTTGGCCCACACAGGCAAACTCCTCTCAGCCCTGAGAACAGTTCTCTCCTTGGCCCCCACAGGCAAGCCCCTCTCAGCCCCCTGAGGACAGTCCCCTCCTTGGCCCCCACAGGCAAGCTCCTCTCAGCCCCCTGAGGACAGTCCTCTCCTTGGCCCCCACAGGCAAGCTCCTCTCAGCCCCCTGAGGACAGTCCTCTCCTTGGCCCCCACAGGCAAGCTCCTCTCAGCCCCCTGAGGACATTCCTCTCCTTGGCCCCCACAGGCAAGCCCCTCTCAGCCCCCTGAGGACATTCCTCTCCTTGGCCCCCACAGGCAAGCCCCTCTCAGCCCCCTGAGGACAGTCCCCTCCTTGGCCCCCACAGGCAAGCTCCTCTCAGCCCCCTGAGGACAGTCCTCTCCTTGGCCCCCACAGGCAAACTCCTCTCAGCCCTCTGAGGACAGTCCTCTCCTTGGCCCCCACAGGCAAGCCCCTCTCAGCCCTCTGAGGACAGTCCTCTCCTTGGCCCCCACAGGCAAGCCCCTCTCAGCCCCCTGAGGACAGTCCCCTCCTTGGCCCCCACAGGCAAGCTCCTCTCAGCCCCCTGAGGACAGTCCTCTCCTTGGCCCCCACAGGCAAGCTCCTCTCAGCCCCCTGAGGACAGTCCTCTCCTTGGCCCCCACAGGCAAACTCCTCTCAGCCCTCTGAGGACAGTCCTCTCCTTGGCCCCCACAGGCAAGCCCCTCTCAGCCTTCTGAGGACAGTCCTCTCCTTGGCCCCCACAGGCAAGCCCCTCTCAGCCCTCTGAGGACAGTCTTCTCCTTGGCCCACACAGGCAAACTCCTCTCAGCCCTGAGAACAGTTCTCTCCTTGGCCCCCACAGGCAAGCTCCTCTTAGCCCCTGAGGACAGTCCCCTCCTTGGCCCCCACAGGCAAGCTCCTCTCAGCCCCTGAGGACAGACCCCTCCCTGGCCCCCACAGGCAAGCTCCTCTCAGCCCCCTGAGGACAGTCCTCTCCTTGGCCCCCACAGGCAAGCCCCTCTCAGCCCCCTGAGGACAGTCCTCTCCTTGGCCCCCACAGGCAAGCTCCTCTCACCCCTTGAGGACAGTCCTCTCCTTGGCCCCCACAGACAAGCCCCTCTCAGCCCTCTGAGGACAGTCCTCTCCTTGGCCCCCACAGGTAAGCTCCTCTCACCCCTTGAGGACAGTCCTCTCCTTGGCCCCCACAGACAAGCCCCTCTCAGCCCCCTGAGGACTGTCCTCTCCTTGGCCCCCACAGGCAAGCCCCTCTCAGCCCTCTGAGGACAGTCCTCTCCTTGGCCCCCACAGACAAGCCCCTCTCAGCCCTCTGAGGACAGTCCTCTCCTTGGCCCCCACAGGCAAGCCCCTCTCAGCCCTCTGAGGACAGTCCTCTCCTTGGCCCCCACAGACAAGCCCCTCTCAGCCCTCTGAGGACAGTCCTCTCCTTGGCCCCCACAGGCAAGCCCCTCTCAGCCCTCTGAGGACAGTCCTCTCCTTGGCCCCCACGGGCAAGCTCCTCTCAGCCCTCTGAGGTCAGGCCTCCTCTCGGCCTCCTCAGGGTAGGCTTCTCTTCACTCTGCAGTCTGTCGTCACTGACTCTGTTGCAGGACCCCTTCTGAGCCTGTCACCACTGACTCTCTTGCTGGGCCCCTTCCACGCCTCTCACTGTCTTCAGTGTTACAGCCCTTGACCTGTGTTACAGCTCTTTTAGGAGTTTCCTTGCCTCCTATCTGCTGCTTCTCTCTTGCCTTTTCTCCTTTCTTTTTCTTCCTGCTTCCTGTCTGAAAAACCTTTGTGTGGTTGGCTGCATATCTAAGCAAAGTCCTTATTGATTTCAAGGCATGGCCCTCCCACCAGGGCCACAAACTGACCAGTCCCCTCTTGATCAGTAGGCTGCAAACCCTTCATTTGCATAGTAGGCCATAGTCACCTCATTTGCATAATATATTGACCAGTTCCTGCAAGGTACATACTGTCACAGGGCAGGCTGCAGTCTACGAGCAGACAAAAAGTATCAAACCAAGTTGTTTACAGCTTACTCAGGAGATGTCATTCAACCTGGACAAAAGTAACAAACCCTCTGGGGTTGAAACTAAGACAAAGGTCTCCAGCTGATTTTCCAGAGAATCAAGGCACGAGGCCAGATAAAGGAACTCTCATACCCCCACAATAGACCTAAATGTCCCAGGTGTTATTAATACACAAATTTTGAAGACACCAGGTTATGAAGGGCTGTGTGTGCCATATGCTGGAGACTTTGGGGCTATAAGCAGGGCATTCAGCTCCCCAGATCTGATCTGCAGTAAGGGGTTACTTTGGTGGGTCTGGGGGTGGTGATCATCTCCTTCCTGGTGGATAGTGGGGTGGAGAGGTGGGAGGCGGGGGTACCAGTGTGGAGCCTGGAGGGGCAGGGGCACTGGACTTGGGAACGATGGCGTTTCTAATACCAGGTCTGCAGTAGAATGCTAGCGCCCCAGTGAGAGTCTGCCTGCAGCCTTGGGTGTGGTTTCTTCAGGCTAAGCTCATTTCCACAGCCTTCCTCTGACACAGCTCAGTCATCCCACACAAGAGCCTGGAATGGTCCTTGGAGATAAAACATGGCATCGTCGTGTATGTGTGCTCGTCAAGATCTCAGCCAATGCCCAGACTTCTCCAGATTCTCTTAGAATTTGAAATAAGGTGGATTTCCAGAAGATACAAGAATGATTGTTAGAGTTTTATTGTGAAAATATACACAACAAAACATATGCCATCTCAGCAGTGTGTATGACTCAGTGATATTGGTGACACTGTTCAAGCTGGGCAGCCTTTCCCGCCACCCTTTTCCAGTCATCCCAACCCCACTGACATAACCCAGTGCCTCCTGAGCAAAGGTTCCCTCCCCTTCCCTCACACTTTCTATATACTCTAATTTCATGTAAGTGAGATCATACAATATTTGACCTTTGTGACTGGCTTATTTTGCTCAGCATGATATTTTCAAGGCTCACCCATGTTGTAGTACATCAGGACCTCCTTTCTCTTTATGGCTGAGTAGTATTCCAGTGTGTGTATATACCATGTTTTGTTTATTCATCTGTTGATGGACATTTCAGTGGTTTCTACCTTTTGGCTATTGTGAGAAGTACTGCAGTGAACACTGCTGTACAGGTTTCTGTTTGCATTCCTGCCTTCGCTTCTTCCGGGTGTATATCCAGGATTGAAATTGCTGGGTCATATGGTAGTTCTGTGTTATACTTTTTGAGAAACCACCAAACTGTCCTCCACAGGGGTTGTACCATTTTACACTCCCACCAGCACCGGGTGAAGGTTCCAGTTTCTCCACGACCTCGCCAACACCTGTTGTTTTCCATTTATTTGATCATTGCTGTTCTAATGGATGTGAGGTGGCATCTCATTGTGGTTTTGATGTTCGTTTCCCTAATGGCTGATGACTTTGAGCATTTTTTCATGTACTTGTTGGCCTTTTGAATATCCTCTTCGGTGAAATGTCTGTTTAGGTCCTTTGCCTGTTTTTATATTGGGCTGTTTATCTTTTTCTTGTTACATTGGCAGAGTTTTATATATTTTTTGGCTACTAGACTCTTATGGTTCCTGAAAATTTTCTTCCAGTCTGTGGGTTTTCTCTTCACATTGTTGATAAAGTTCTTCAATGAACAAAAGTAAGAATGGTTTTTGATAGAAAATTGCCCTTGAACTTTTGGGGGGAAGTCTCCAGGTTTTCCAACTACAGTCTTGCCAATCCTGCAGACCTCACTTTGAAGTGAGATGGTATAAGACATTGTGCAGCCTCTGTGCTGAGTTTATTGCTAAGACAAAAACATATGGTTCAATGGTTTCCATTACCAGGACTGGGCGCTGGGAGTCCTGCATGCCAAGATCATCGCAGCCATCACCCTGATGGGCCCTCAATGGTGGCTGAAGACGGTCATTGAGCAGGTAAGTGGGGCGGGCGGGGCGGCCTTGGGATAAGCCTCTATGACTTTTTTTTTTTTTTTAAAGAAAAAGCAGCTTCCTCTTGTGCCATCTGAACTTCCTCAGCTCCTCTTAGGTCTTCTGTGAAGGTCACCAGTAGCTTAACGTTCTGAGGGTCTTGTCCAGATCATAGGAGAGCTCCTCTCCTGTGTTTAGCGCTGCAGAGCGTTCAGGGAAAGTGCATTTCTTTCAAAGCTTCAGGCACTGCATTCGTGATATTCACGGTCCACAGTGTGCCTTGCCTTCGGAAAACAGTGACCAGTTTGGGTCCTTCGGGACCGGCAGAGTCAGTCACTGTGGCTGGATTCGGTGGCAGGGCCCCTGTCCTGGCTCTGATGGTTCCCAATGTCTCAGGTGTATGCCAACGGCATCCGCAACATTGACCTGCACTACATCGTCCGCAAGCTGGCAGCCCCCGTCATCTCCGTGCTCCTGCTCTGCCTGTGTGTGCCCTATGTCATCGCCTCGGGCATCGTTCCACTGCTAGGTGAGGCACGCTGGCGGGGGGTGGCTTCTGTGCCCAGGGCTTCATCTGTGAACACAGATCAGTGGGAACAAGGATTTTCTGAAAATACAGTGCAAAGCCCATTCCTTACTTGTCAGGCCAATCATCTAGACTCCCTGGAATGAGGTTTTTAATAAAATGTAGACATTTGTCCTTCTTTTTCACATTTTTTTGTAGTAGGCCTGTTGTAGCAAAGGCAGATTTATATTTTGCTCGTTAAGAATGTGGAGGCACATTAATTGATACTTGGGTTTTCCAGCCCAAACCTCTTCATATTTGCATTATGAAAAATTTCTCTTGTCAGAAAGATCTTAGACAAGGAAAGGAAGTGGGAGAGGAGTTTTTTAGCATTTTTGTGCTCCGTATTTGATGTTTTAGGAGTCCTTGGGTAGTGAAAACAGTTAATGTGCTCAGCTACTAACTGAAAGGTTGGAGGTTCAAGTCCACCCAGAGGCGCCTAGCAATCTAATTGCGAAAAATCATCCATTGAAAACCATATGGAGCACATTTCTGCTCTGACACACATGAAGTCACCGTGAGTTGTGGACAATTCTGCAGCAGCTGCTGTTAGATATTCCACGTCACCCTCTGGTTGTTAGGTGCTCCACGTGACCCTCTGGTTGTTAGGTACACCACGTGACCCTCTGGTTGTTAGGTGCTCCACGTCACCCTCTGGTTGTTAGGTGCTCCACGTGACCCTCTGGTTATTAGGTACACCACGTGACCCTCTGGTTGTTAGGTGCTCCACGTGACCCTCTGGTTGTTAGGTGCTCCACGTGACCCTCTGGTTGTTAGGTGCTCCACGTGACCCTCTGGTTTTTAGGTGCTCCACGTGACCCTCTGGTTGTTAGGTACACCATGTGACCCTCTGGTTGTTAGGTGCTCCACGTCACCCTCTGGTGGTTAGGTGCTGCACATGACCCTCCAGTTGTTAGGTGCTCCACGTGACCCTCCCGTTGTGAGGTGCTCCACGTGACCCTCTGGTTGTTAGGTGCTCCATGTGACCCTCTGGTTATTAGATATACCATGTGACCCTCTGGTTGTTAGGTGCTCCACGTGACCCTCTGGTTGTTAGGTGCTCCACGTGACCCTCTGGTTGTTAGGTGCTCCACGTGACCCTCTGGTTGTTAGGTGCTCCACGTGACCCCTGGTTGTTAGGTGCACCATGTGATTCTGAGAAGAGCTTCTGAACTGTAGATATGAGGAATAGGTGCACAGTGATTGAGGATTTTGCCCAAAGGAATGGAGCAAAAATCTAACCCCAGGCTTGGCCTCAAAGTGTACTCCTGCTCTGGTTTGGGAACATGAATGTGCTCATTTCTCAAAATCCTGCTCTGATTCTAAAGCCTCCCCGCCTAGAGGAAGAAGGAAAAGTCATAAATTCAGTCATAAAAAACGCAGAAGCACTCAATATTTGAGTGCTGTGAAGTCTCAGGCACACACCTTTCATAAGCATGGCCTCGTTCTCTTCTTTCAGCTGGGCCGTGGCTGACGTGTCCTCTAGCTCCAACAGGGTTGGGCTGGGAGGGCACCTATTTCAGAGAAGGACGGTGAGTCTCGAGCACCCGGGGCCCCCTCTGACCGGGCCCCGCCTGGGTCTGTACTGGCTCCCTGTCGGGGACAGTATACCTCTCTGGCCACTCTGTACGTGCTGAGCACTCCCTTGTGTCTGCAGGTGTAACTGCGGAAATGCAGAACCTGGTGCAGCGGCGCATCTATCCGTTCCTGCTGATGGTCCTGATCCTGATGGGCGTCCTGTCCTTCCAGGTCCGCCAGTTCAGGCGCCTGTATGAACACATCAAGAACGACAAGTGAGTCCTTGTAAGACATCCTTCAGCGTGCCACTGTGCTGAGCCTGACATCTGCTCTGTGACTACCTGGGGGTCAGGCTGTGTCAGCGACGCCTGGGTGTCGTCCTTTCAGACACTTAGGAAATCCTCAGAGTTTAAATAGCTCTGTGAGGTTGTTTGGGGAATGCAGTGGGTGGGGAGTGGTTGAACTTCAGGAGGAGTGGGCCAGACAAAGGATGAAGGACCAGCAGGGAGACCACAGCCCAGAAGCAGGGGGTCAGCACCATCCCCAGAGGTGAGAAGCCAGGTACAAGGCACAGACATCAGGCACGTATGCACTGACAGAAAACTGGCCGCTGTGATGAGGGGGTGCACGCGCTCTGAGTTCTAAACGGTTGCCTGCTGGTCTCCTGTCCCCACTTCACTGATGACTAAACAGCCCCACAAGCCCAGCCGCAGCCCTCCCACCCTGGCTGCACGCGGGTCTGGCCGCATGTGGGTTCTGGGTGCTGTCCTCACCCTGCGTGGCTGCTGTCCCCACTCCTCCACCAGAAGCTACACAGCTGTCTCCCCTTGTCACCACTGCCACTGTGGAGCAGTCTCCCAGCTGCACCCCACACTAGGACCCCTGCCACCAGCTCTGGACTCTAGGGTCCTTGTAGAGGCTCTTCCCAGGATCACACATGCCCCCAGCTGCCACCTCTGTCTCCACTGTCCTGCACACTGCACCTGACACCTGCCTGCCGCCAGCACACCCTACGTCTCCCTGCACCTGACACCCACCTGCTGTCAGCACATCCTATGTCTCCTTGCATACTGCACCTGACACCACCTGCTGTCAGCACGCCCTACATCTCCCTGCAGACCGCACCTGACACCCACCTGCCATCAGCACAGCCTGTGTCTCCCTGCACACTACACCTGACACCCACCTGCTGTCAGCACAGCCTATGTCTCCCTACACACTGTACCTGACACCCACCTGCCTTCAGCACTCCCTACGTCTCCCTGCACACTACACCTGACACCCACTTGCTGTCAGCACAGCCTATGTCTCCCTGCACACTGCACCTGATACCCACCTGCCGTCAGCACGCCCTATGTCTCCCTGCACACTGCACCTGACACCCACCTGCCGCCAGCATGCCCTACATCTCCCTGCACACTGTCCCTGGCCTTCTGCCATCACAGCACACAGCTACCCGCCCGCCTGTACACCTTCACATCCCCAGTGATGACCTCACTGAGATCAGGATGGGGCCCCTCTCACTTGAGCTTTCAGAGTATCACTCCTCTCTTCCTAGCTTCTGGTGGTTTCCCAGGTAGTAAAATTGGAACCATAGCGTGGATTTACTGCACCTTCAGGCCCACCTGCCTCTGAGCTCTGAGCCATGAGGACTCCTGGCTGAGGAGTGCGGCCCTGCCCCTTGCTCTGTGCCCATTCTGGGTGCTGCATGGTGCCCCCAGCCGGGTTTGTCCCAGAGCCGCCTCCCCTCCTCCCACTACCCAGGGAGGCTGTTGGGGAGAGAGAAGGCCGTCAGACCCTCTCGTAGGAGGGACTCCCCTGTGGGTGCCCAGCTTGTTAATCTCCCTGTCTCCCCAGGTACCTTGTGGGGCAGCGCCTCGTGAACTACGAGCGGAAGTCAGGCAAGCCGGGCACCTCGCAGCCCCCACCAGTGTCGTCCCAGGAGTAAAGTGCGGTCTTGAGCTCCTGACCCCCCGGCCTCTCCCTGTCCTTTTTTGTGGACTTCTCTCTGTGGAGACCCCGCCATCTCAGCTGTGCGTGTTTGACTTGTACTTCCAGCACCAGGAGCGGCCGTCACACCCAGCCTCCGCCTGCCCACCCTCGGATGCCACTGCTGCCGCGGTCTGTAAATGTGTACATAGACGCTCCTGAGGCCGGGACCGCGGGCTGCACAGAGGCGCCTTGTACATCCTAAACAGTGTATATTAATTTATTAAATCTAGTTGTCACTTTACGTGGCCTGCTGTGATCCTGACAGGGACGTGCCAAGCAGTGTGCAGAGCAGGACCCGTCAGCGCCTTGGTCTCTGGGTGCCCACGCGGGCCGGTGGGGGGTCTGCAGTAGGAAAGTGACCTCGCTTCACCGTCAGTCATTTCGGGAGGTTGTTTTGTATAACACCAAAGTTGTTGTCCATTTTCTACTGCCTGGTTTTTTCATGTGTCTTGTGTTTGTAATATTGTATAGTATCTTGTGCCAGGTGAGGAAATTATTTTTAATTTTGATAATTTAATATTCCTAGTGATCAGCATTGGGAGTTGGGTTTTCTCTGCTTGTTAGGGCATGTCTACACTTAGGAGAAAAGAGAAAAAAGTCCAGATGGAGTTTCTTTAGCTCCCCTCCCCCCAGCTGTCTTTGCCTTTTGGCAGCAGTGGCCAAAATTCCCATGGTTGCAGCGCTGTCAGTGTGGCAGTGCCGGGGCGCGTGCTCAGACATCTGCTCGGACAACCCAGGTCTCTGTCTCAGTGGGCAGTGCAGAGAAGACCGCTCGATGCCTGTCCCGCTGGCCTGAATCATTGCATGAGGGCGGAGGTTTCCCTGGTTTCCATCAGTGACTCTTAAAGTTTCCAAAGCTTTTGTTTACAGAATAAAACTGCAAATAAAACCAATTTGATTTCATTTGTCCAGAAGGAAGCTGGCAGAGCTGGGCTTGTCATAGGAGTGTGGGGTTATGTCATTGGAAACGTGCTAAATGGCTCAGAGACATGGACAACTTAACCTGGGTTTTCCTTAGACCCAAAGCTCCCAGCTGGAAGTACAGAGAACTAGGGAGAGCTGGTGTGCACGCAATCCAGGTACTTCATGTGTGTCGTAAGGGTAGTGTTTGCGTTTGGATGGTAACTTAGAAGTATTCATAGAAACTGAGGAGCATAGGGCTACAGAAACCATAAAGGAATTTCCATATAGTATTAAAACCCATAGACTAAAATCTGAGGGTTTTTTTTATAGGAAACTCAGCCAAACACAGACTACCAAAATCAGAATGTTCTGGTGGTTTTATATTTCAACAATTTTTCCCCTAGTGGTAAGCAGTCACTTTATTTTCAAACCTGTTTTAAAGCATCAGTATAAATAAAGGTGGCTACAGGACTCAGTGTTACACCAGCACTGCTCGCTCAGTCAGTCCTCCTGTTTGACAGGCGCACCACCTGCCCAGGTGTGTGCAGACAGCGTCTCATCCGGAGAAGACATTCACTGAATTGGGTACACAGCTTCAGTACGTTAGGTGTCTTTGTTGCTTTTTCAGACGATTGGTAGAGCTCAATATCCAGCCATTGGTACACATTCATCTGTTCTAACAGTAAGAAATCCAGGCAGATACCACAAAAGGCTAAAGGTGGTTCATCTACAAATTTTAAGTGACTCTTACCTGGTATTTTGTAAGAAAACATGTGAGTGGCCAAACAGCAGTCTCTGTTTTGTGGCAGAGACCTTCCTGCTGGGGCAGGTCAGCGCCCGCTGTTTGGGCTGTGCTGGGTGCCGTTGTCTTAAGGAGGTGACTGCTGCCACAGGGAGTGCCCGCTGGTGTGGCTGACCTGGGCAGCACCCGGTCCTCTTACTGACCCGTGGACTCATCAGTACCCACAGCCCGCAGCTCAGAACCCTGCTGCTGCCCCCCGTGTGCATCTCATGTCATCTCACACCGGCTCTCAAGGAGCGCGAGAGGACCCTTATGCTCAGCGCGTTCTGCTGCGTGTGCATTGACGACAGGTCAGCCTTTGGGGTCGGTTTCCCTTGAGCAGACATCCGATGGTCGTAGTATGAGGTGTGCAGTTGTCTGTTGTTAGCAAATTATGTTTGACTTTTAAGCTGTTGGGTGCTGACAGTGGAGATGGGAACTAAAGGACATTGCCGCGTGAAGTGCATGTCAGCCAGCCCACAAAGCCCTGTGTAGTTGAGCACTTTTCCTGCTGGTCTGGGAGATGGTGGCAGGTGTCTCAGCTCCAGACGTGACCACCAGTGAGTCTCACTCAGCCCTCAGTGTGACCTCAGTGCTGTGGGCCTGCTCCATGTTTTTCTTGCCCTTATTCCGGTAACAGGGAGCCACCTTCCCTCAGATGACTTGATCTTAGACGTGTCATTTCTGTGTTGGCAAATGTGACCATTAAAGTGTAATTCTTCAATTTAGGTGAACTGATGCCTTTTTAAAACAAAATGAAAGTGAAACACTGGCATTTCTCCATGGTGTTGCATTTGCACACGCTCATTGCACATTCACACGTGTGCGCACACGTGTGCGAGGATGTGGGGCTGGTGTAAGGATGCTGGCACGCTGGCACTTTCAAAACTCACAAGCGAGCTGCCTACTCTCATTGTCAGGACTGAGTATTTTAAGCTCTCTACTTACTGTGATAAGTTTTTTACATTGTAAGATTAAATGATTGTGTTTAAAACACTGTCGTTTTGAATGTGAACAGACAAACGAAGGTGAAATGCTCTCCGCTGGAGCTAAGCGCCATCAAAAGCCTCGTGTGCCCTCAGGCGGGTGTCTTCATTTCAGCCTGTTGCCACCCGCTGCCCTGTTCAGCCACCATCACCAGTAAGGGCTTCTTGCAAGAATCCCCGACGACGTGTCTGACTAAGAGGACGTAAAGCTAAGGCAGCGTGCATGTGTTTTCATTCCTGTCTGGTACGCGTGCCTCTGCCTGAGTGGAAACGACCAGCCATGAGGCCCGGGAGCATCGCGAGGAAGCTGGAGGGACATGTGGTTATTTGGGACGTCAGTTTTCTATCAACGTGAACGCCTGAGAGTCCCAGACCAATCTTAAGTGTGTATATTCTAAAATGCCCCCTTTTTATGTGGTCATTTGTTGCCTTCTGAGTTGAGAGAACAAAATTGAATAAAGTGAATGTTAGTTGTAGCCCAGTTTTTTTTGTCTGTCTGTCTTTGCTTCGTTTCAGAAACGCATCAGCACATGTAGATAGAAAAAGCCGCCAAGTCTTGGGCACAGGCTGCCCACCACACTGCCTTCCTGCCTCCTGCCCCCTGCTCCCCTCAGCCCTCCCCCACAAAACCTCCTGGTGAAGCCCGCCAGGAGCCTGGTTGGAGGGAGGTCCCTTTTTGTATCACTACGTTGTTTAATCACCTTTTGAGACTTCTGTACGTGTTTAACGGTGCCCTTGCCTCTCTGCTTCTCTGTTTGTTCCGTAACTCGGCTTGGGAACAAGCAGCTTCCCACCCCCAGCCAGGAGCCCCATCATCCCAGGCAAGGAGCCCCGTCACCCCGGGGGCGGGGGGAAGGAATGCCATCATCCAGCCAGGAGCCCCATCACCTTTGGGGGGAGCCCTGTCACCCCTGGGGGGAAGGAATCCCATCACCCAGCCAGGAGCCCCGTCACCTTTGAGGGGGAGCCCTGTCACCCCCAGGGGAAGAATCTCATCACCCAGCCAGGAGCCCTGTCCCCCGCCCCCCCCCACTTTGCTCAGTCTGATGGGTACCCATGGGCTGCACAGATCCACCGGGGGACGGAACAGAAGAGAGTCCAGAAGTCCAGCCACCGCACACAAAGGGTTGATCTCCCTCCATTTCTGCTCCATCTCTCTCACCTTCCCAGCACACGCCTCCATGGCCATCCTCCCACCCGCCATTCCCAGCCTCCCTCTCCAGTTCTCTCCGGTCCAGTCTCAGCCTCACCCTTCCGCAGGCTCATCCTGTAAAGGCCACAGTGGACCTGCCAACCCTGTAGGGGGACCTGTCTGACACGGCTGCTCCGCTCCCCGAGATGCTCCCCTGGCCACCCATACACCTTGCTTGCTCCATCGTCCTGCCCATCTGGACCCTCCTGCTTGTCCCCCAGCCTCGGCCACGCCCGGCCTCGGCCACGCCCGAATCCCACCTTCTCCCAACCCAAGATGTACACGTGCAGCCTCAGATGCCCAGATTTCCCAGATGGGACAGGTCCAAATGCAGTCCTAACACCCCCAAACCTGGGGCTTCCAAACTTCTCACTCAGATGCCGCCAGACCCGGGGCTCCCCAACTTCCAATCACGCGTGGTAAGCATGTGGATGGATTGGAGTTGCTACATCCAAAATGTTGGAAACACCCTGGCACTTCTCTTTCCCATGCCCCGAGTCATCAAGAGCAGGTCTTTCCTCTTCAGAAAGAATTGTCATCTGGCTGCCTGACGCCAGCTCCATGCTGGCCGCCTGGGTTACTGTCGTTTTAAGACAGGGAGCAAAGGCCCTGAGATCGGAGAGTGCCTGTTTGAGAAACAGCGAAGAGACTGCTGTGGTTAGAGGAGAAACAAGTAAAAGAGAAATAAACTACACTATCAGGGAGGTAAGAGGGGGTTCAGTGTGGAATATAGAGGCTTAGGGAACAGAGGGGCCCCCAAATCTGCAAGCAAAGTAACAAGAAATAGGCCAGGGCACAGAAACAAAGCCGTTCCCCAGAAAATGGGGCAGGGTATCTAGAAATAGCCCGCAAACTTCTTTAAAGTTGCCTTTCAGAAGCAGTTGGAGAAAACCAGGCCCAGGGACATGCGCAGAACATCCACCTGTGGCCGCTGTGTGGCCTTCCACCAGGGGCAGTGAGGGGACACAGCCCCAGCCAGGGGATGGAACCCGGACAGCGGGAGACTGCACAGATGTGACACCCCATAATAAGTCCTGCTACGAATCCAAGAGGCCTCCAGGACAGGAGCCACCTGGGAAAGCTGCTGCCCGCGCACCTTAGTTAACATAGCCCCACCTGTGTCTATGAATAAACATGAATCCTTTCCCACCCAAGAACTTCTAAAACTCAGGCCCGTCTTTTGTTCTGTGAGCTGAGGGTATGCGTTGCTCTAGGCCCTCCTCGTCTCCGCTTGCAAGCCTCTTCAACAAAGCTTTGCTTGTGTGGAAAACTATGTGCCTTACCTACTCATTCTTGACCAGTCAGAGGCAAGAACCTTATCCCGGTAACAGTTTCTCCTGTGAGAGCCTTGCTCTCTCTCTCCTCCTTCCGTATTCCACAGAGTCCACAGTGACCCTGTTAAAATCTCAGTCAGGTCACACTCTTCTCAGCCCTCCGATGGCCCCTGTCACACTCGGGCTGTCACACTTGGGGTCAGAGCTCTTGTCCACATGGCCTTCATGGCCAGGCCAGGCCACTGGTGCCTCCCCGTGACCACAGCACCCCCTGGCGTTCAGGTCAGGCCTCGCGACGTGGGCGCTTAGGCTTGCCCTGCCTTCCCCAAGGCTCCTCAGGCCTCCTCACTTGTGTACCCCAGGAGGGTCACCTAGAACTGCAGTTTCTGGCGCCTTCCTGTCTCCTCTCCCTGCTGTTTTTCTTTTCAACACTTACTCACACTGCGGTTTACCCATCTTGTTTATTTGCATGTTTTCCCCACTTGAATGTAAGCTCCAGAGGTTGATCTTCTTTCTTTTGTATTACATTGTTTGGGTTATCCCTGTGTTCTCTGAACCTAGAACAGTCCCTGGCACATTTTGGCACTCGGTATGTATTACTGCCACCCCACCCCCGCCAACATCGTCTGTCAGTGTGTGGCACTGTGAGGGCTTGAGTGTTGCTGTGATGCTGGAAGCTATGCCACCAATAATCCAAATACCAGTAGGGTCACCCATGGTGGGCAGGTTTCAGAGGAGCTTCCAGACTAAGACAGACTAGGAGGAAAGGCCTGACAGTCTACTTCCAAAAATCTGCCACCGAAAACCTTAGGAATCACAACAGAACACTAACTTGCTTGCTTTGGACACGTCATCAGGAAGGATCAATCGCTGGAGGAGGAGGTCATGTTTGGTGAAGTCGAGGGCCAGCGAGGGTGAGGGAGACCCTTGAGATGGATTGGCCCAACAGCCACAATAATGGAATAAACATGCCGGCGATCCTAAGAATGACTCTGGACTGGGCAATGTTTTCATTCTACTGTACACAGGGTCGCCTTGAGTTGGGGACGCTATCTATCTTGTATTGCTGAGAAATAAATGGATTCAGAATCGAAATAATCTATAAATGGTTAAAATAAAACCTGGAAGCCAGCCACATTCTCCAGACGCACCAGTTACCGGTGGTACCCATAAGCAAGTCGTTGTACCACAGGGCCCAGGTTGATGCACAGGTGGTTCTCCAGGGTATCTTTCCACTTCGGTTTTCGTGGCATCTCCAGGTCGGCACTACAGCTGCCTCCATCTCAGTTCTGGCTGTGCTGTGTTCCGTCGTGGGGCTCGATGGGCCACCATCACTTGTTCCGAAAGGCAGTTAATACACCACGTTATTGTGCGCTGTCGCGGGCGCTCTTGCCCACATAGCTTTGTACACGCAGGTCAAGGTGTGCTCAGGATAAACTCCCAGGAGGAAGGCTGCTGCATCTCCAATACGGCCCAAGGGCCCCCTGTTCACGGGGTGAGTCCGCGCCGTCCCTGTCTCATCAACACTGATGCTCACTGCTCTACTTGTCAGTGCTGCTGATCTGGGAGACCGTGTGTGCGTGCGTTCGGTGTGCGCGCCTGGGGGTGTGCGCGCGTTCGGTGTGCGCGCCTGGGGGGGTGAGTGTGTTCGGTGTGCGCGCCTGGGGTGTGCGCGCGTTCGGTGTGCGCGCCTGGGGGTGCGCGCCTGGGGCATGTATGTGTGTCCACATTGGGGCGATACGCGCGCGTTCGGCGGGCTGGACCACGGGAGGTCGGGGGCGTCACCGCCTGGAGCGGTCCCCGCGGCCCCATCCTCCGAGCGGGGTGAGGACCCAGCAGAGCGGCCTGGAGCGCGGGTTCCTAGGGGCGGCCGGAGCCGGCCTCACGAGGCAGGTGGCGCTCACAGGACACCGTGGGCGACGACTCAGCAGCACCGACCGCGTGGGGCGCCATGCTCTGGGCCGCACTGCGCAGGCGCACGCCTGACCCGCCGCCTACCGGCCCGCGGTGACAGTGCACGTGCGCGCCCCTCCGCTGCCGGGCTCGTGCGCATGCGCGGTCTCAGCTCCTCGGACATGTGCGCCTGCGCGGTGTCGGGGTTAGGGGGGTCGCGCGCGTCCTGGTTGCCTGGATACGGATGCGCAACAATAGCGGCGGCGTGCGCTGCTCTAAACCGGCTTTGGGGTGACGCTCGAGAGGTGGTTGGTCCACATTCCCCGAGGAGCCGGAGGAGGAGTCGGTGAGATCTCTCGTCGTCCCCAATCTCGTCCCGGGACCCCAACCCCAAACGGGGAAGGGGTACGCTGACCCCGAGCACCGTCCCCGGACCTCGACCCCAAACACAGGGAGGGGGAAAGCCGTCCCCGAGCCCCGGAACCCGACCCCAAGCCGGGGATGGGGGACACTGACCCCATGCTCCGTACCTGGACCCTGACCCCAACCCGGGGATGGGGTACACTGACCCGGTGCTCCGTCCCTGGACCCCGACCCCAAACCCGGGGATGGGGTACACTGACCCCGTGCTCCGTCCCTGGACCCCGACCCCAAACCCGGGGATAGGGGGACACTGACCCGGTGCTCCGTCCCTGGACCCTGACCCCAAACCCGGGGATGGGGTACACTGACCCCCTGTTCCGTCCCTGGACCCCTACTCCAAGCCGGGGATGGGGGGACACTGACTCCATGCTCCGTCCCTGGACCCCGACCCCAAATCCGGGGATGGGGGACACTGACCCCGTGCTCTGTCCCTGGACCCCGACCCCAAACACGGGGAAAGGGGACGCCGACCCCAGCCCGACCCCAAACCAGCGGTTGGGGGTGAATGGACCCCTGGGCCATGCCCTGTGCTCTGCGCTGACAACCCACCCTCCGCCAGCAGCCACCTTGGTTCTCCCACCTGGCCCCGTCTGCCCACGCGATGCCGCTTCCCGACACCATGTTCTGCGCGCAGCAGATCCACATCCCTCCGGAGCTGCCCGACATCCTGAAGCAGTTCACCAAGGCCGCCATCCGCACGCAGCCTGCGGACGTGCTGCAGTGGTCCGCGGGGTGAGCGCGGGGCAGAGGCCTACCTCCCAGACCCGCCCAGGGCGTCCCGGTCCCGGGGGTTCGGCCCCCTTCTCGAGGATGGGCCCCCTTCCCGGGGATGGCCCCACTGCCCCACGGCAGGGAGCCCAGAGCAGTGCCTGGCAAAGCTCTTTACTGTGGGTGAGGTACGGACCTAAGTACCTCCTAGGAAGCCTGGTGGCTGATGAGCCCTGAGGCCAGCGTGGTTCACAGCACACGGGAGCTCTAGGGCACTTTCCACAAAAGTTTCTAATCTTAGCTTACCAGTCAAAAGGCCCTAGAGCCTTTACTGCAAACCTTTAGATGTTGACCCTAGAACCTTTACTGCAAACCTTCAGGTGTTGACCCTGGAACCTTTACTACACACCTTTAGATGTTGACCCTAGAACATTTACTACAAGCCTTTAGATGTTGACCCTAGAACCTTTTCTACAAGCCTTTAGATGTTGACCCTAGAACCTTTAGTACAGACCTTTAGCTGTTGACTCTAGAATCTTTACTACAAGCCTTTACATGTTGACCCTACAACCTTTACTACAAACCTTTAGGTGTTGACCCTAGAACCTTTACTACAAATCTTTAGGTGTTAACCCTACAACCTTTACTACAAACGGTTAGATGTTGACTCTAGAACCTTTACTACAAACCTTTAGATGTTGACTCTAGAACCTTTACTACGAGCCTTTAGATGTTGACCCTAGAACCTTTACTACGAGCCTTTAGATGTTGACCATAGAACCTTTTCTACAAGCCTATAGATGTTGACCCTAGAACCTTTACTACGAACCTTTAGATGTTGATCCGAGAACCTTTACTACAAGCCTTTAGATGTTCACTCTAGAACCTTTACTACGAGCCTTTAAATGTTGACCCTAGAATCTTTACTACAAGCCTTTAGATGTTGACTCTAGAACCTTTACTACAAGCCTTTAGATGTTGACCCTAGAACCTTTACTACGAACCTTTAGATGTTGACTCTAGAACCTTTACTACGAGCCTTTAGATGTTGACCCTAGAATCTTTAGTATAAGCCTTTAAATGTTGACCCTAGAACCTTTTCTACAAGCCTTTAGATGTTGACCCTAGAACCTTTACTATGAATCTTTAGATGTTTATCCTAGAACCTTTACTACAAGCTTTTAGATGTTGACTCTAGAACCTTTACTACGAGCCTTTAAATGTTGACCCTAGAATCTTTACTACAAGCCTTTAGATGTTGACCCTAGAACCTTTACTACAAGCCTTTAGATGTTGACCCTAGAACCTTTACTACGAGCCTTTAGATGTTGATCCTAGAATCTTTACTATAAGCCTTTAAATGTTGACCCTAGAACCTTTTCTACAAGCCTTTAGATGTTGACCCTAGAACCTTTACTACGAACCTTTAGATGTTGATCCTAGAACCTTTACTACAAGCCTTTAGATGTTGACTCTAGAACCTTTACTACGAGCCTTTAAATGTTGACCCTAGAATCTTTACTACAAGCCTTTAGATAATGACCCTAGAACCTTTACTAAAGCCTATAGATGTTGACCCTAGAACCTTTACTACGAACCTTTAGATGTTGACCCTAGAACCTTTACTACGAGCCTTTAGATGTTGACCCTAGAACCTTTACTACGAACCTTTAGATGTTGACCCTAGAACCTTTACTACGAACCTTTAGATGTTGACCCTAGAACCTTTACTACGAACCTTTAGATGTTGATCCTAGAACCTTTGCTACAAGCCTTTAGATTTTCCTGGAAAGCTCTTCGACCCTTTTTGGTGAACAGGCTTGAGCAAAAGCTCAATTTAACCATGACCGGAATTAGCATAAACAGATTTAAGATTTTTTGTAACTAGCTTGTCAGTTTTGCTGACCTTCTCTAAACCGTTCAAAGGGAATTTCACCAGTTTGGTAGAACTGCTGTAACAAATGACCACAGACTTGGTGGCTTCAGACACCACAGATTTATTCACTTAGAGCTCTGGAGGTCAGAAGTCTGAAATTAGTTTCACTGGACTAGAGCCAGGTGTCAGGGCTGCTGGGCTCTGGGCCCAGCCCCCTGCTCACAGGAGCTGGGATTCAGGACTGAGCCCAGCATTGAGGGGGTGCGGTAGGCCAAGGGCCACAGGCCCCACAGCACTGAGGGGGTGAGGTGGGCCGTGGGCCTCAGAGTGTTGATGGGAGGCGGTGAGGCGGGCCGCGGGCCCCACAGCACTGAGGGGTGAGGTGGGCCGCGGGCCCCATAGCACTGATGGGTGGCGGTGAGGTGGGCCAAGAGCCACATGCCCCACAGTGCTGCGGGGGTGAGGTGGGCTCAGGGCCAAGGGCCCACAGCATTTGGGGTTGGTGAGGAGCAGCACTCACTGTTCACCCAGGAGCCTGAGAGCTGTCTGCTGTTGTTAGCTATTTTTCAGCTCTGTCTCGAGGGGAGCCTCTCCCTGTGAAGGACAGGCTCGAGATGCCCGTGGCGACACAGAAGACCGACACGGGCCTGACACAGGGGCTCCTCAAGGTCCTGCACAAGCAGGTACGGGCTGCACCACAGTCTGCTCGCTCCTGCTGATGTGTCTTTCCCACCCATCAGTGCGTCCCTGCCAAGACCCACATACACACCCCAGGTGCCCAAGACGTCCACTGGGTCTGCTCCCAGGAGGGTTACTCAGATCCTATGACCCCTGTCTACTGAAAGAACCTGAGACAGCAATTTGTAATTAGGTTGTAGAAAAAGCCCAAACACAAACCTGTTGTTCTCGAGTTAATTCCAGCTCATAGCCACCCTATAGGACATAGGATTTCCTATGGGAAACCATAGGGTTTCCAAGGAGCAGCTGGTGGATTCAAACTGTTGACCTTTTGGTTAGCAGCTAAACGCTTAACCACTGCTCCACCAGGGCCCCAGGGTTGTAGAAACCAAAAAAAAAAAAAAAACCCATTGCCATCAGTCGATTTCGACTCATAACAACCCTACAGGACAGAGTAGAACTGCCTCACACTGTTTCCAAGGAGTGCCTGGGGGATTCTAACTGCCAGCCTTTTTGGTTAGCAGCCATAGCTCTTAACCATTATGCTACCAGGGTTTCCAAAGGTTGTAGAAAAGGGAAGTGTAGTTTCTTCTAAATACCACATTAAGATGACACCAGGTGCTTCTGGATCCTTCAAAACTGTGTTCTGAAAACACGACATTCCAGAAATGAATTGCGGGTCCCTCCTTGAGGGATGAGTTCCTGACCAGGGCTTGTGCTAGAGGAATGGGCTGTCCTCTGCTTGGCCTGGGAGATGGGACTGCCCATGTGTGTGGCTGGCAGTTGTGTCCAGTCCCGACCCCACAGGGCGCGAGGGTTTTGACTTGTCCCTCTGTGCGCCTCCGATGTTGCCTCAACTTTAGGGAAAATGCACTTAAAGCTGACCTCCGGGCATGTTGGCTACAGTGCACATCAGGTGTAGCCCCGATTGTTAGGTACTGTGGTTCGACTGTACGTTCTGAGCTACTCTGCAGGGTCCGTGGTGTCTGAAACATAAGATTCCATGGCTCTCGATCCTAAGGCCTCTTAAGAGGCACCTCTGAGTGGACTTGAACCTCCATCCTTTTGGATAGCAGCTGAATGTTCACTGCTTGCACCACCCAGGGACTTCATCAATTATCATAGGTTGTTTAAAATAATGTCGTTGTTAGGTGCCGTTGAGTCAGTTCCAACTCATAGCAACCCTATGTACAACAGAATGAAACACTGCCCAGTCCTGCTCCATCATCACAATTGTTAGGTTTGAGCCCATTGTTGCAGTCACTGTGTCAGTCCATCTTGTTCAGGGTCTTTCTCTTTTTTGCTGACCCTCTACTTCACCAAGCATGATGTCCTTCTCCAGGGACTGATACCTCCTGATGACATGTATGTCCAAAGTGTGTGAGACATAGTCACACCATCTTTGCTTCTAAGGAGCATTCTGGTTGTACTTTTTCCAAGACACATTTGTTTATTCTTTTGGCAATCCATGGTGTATGCAGTATTCTTCATCAACACCACAATGAAAGGCGTCAGCTCTTCTTCAGTCTTCTTTATTCATCGTCCAGGTTTCACGTGCATAGGAAGTGACTGAAAACACTTCAGTCAGGTGCACCTTAGTCTTCAAGGTGACATCTTTGCTTTTCAACAGTTTTAAGAGGTCTTCTGAAGCAGATTTGCCCAATGCAATGTCTTTTGATTTCTTGACCACTGCTTCCATGAGTGTTGATTGTAGGTCCAAGTAAAATGAAATCCTTGAGAACTTAAGCTTTTTCTCTGTTTATCATGATGTTGCTTATTGGTCCAGTTGTGAGAATTTTTGTTTTATATCAAGGTGCAATCCATACTGAAGGCTGTGGTCTTTGATCTTCATCAGTAAGTGCTTCAAGTCCTCTTCACTTTCAGCAAGCAAGGTTGTGTCATCTGCATAACGCAGGTTGTCAATGAGCCTTCCTCCAATCCTGATGCCCCATAATTCATCATATAGTCCAGCTTCTCGGATTATGTGCTTGGCATACAGATTGAATAGGTATGGTGAAAGAATATAACCCTGAAGCACACCTTTCCTGACTTTAAACCACTCAGTACCCCCTTGTTCTATCTGAACAGCTGCCTCTTGATTTATGTAAAGGTTCCTCATGAGCACAATTAAGTGTTATGGAATTTTCATTCTTCACAATGTTATCCATAATTTGTTAAGATCCACACAATCGAATGCCTTTGCATAGTCAATAAAACACAGGTAAACATCCTTCTGGTATTCTCTGCTTTCAACCAAGATCCATCTGATATGAGCAATGATATCCCTGGTTCCACGTTCTCTTCTGAATCCGGCCTGAATTTCTGGCAGTTCTCTGTTAATATACTGCTGCAGCTGCTTTTGAATGATCTTCAGCAAAATTTTAGTTGTGTGTGATATTAATGATATTGTTAGATAGTTTCCACATTCAGTTGGATCGCCTTTCTTAGGAATAGGCATAAATATGGATCTCTTCCAGTTGGTTGGCTGGGTAGCTGTCTTCCATATTTCTTGGCATAGACGAGTGAGCACCTCCAGCACTGCATCTGTTGAAACATCTCAATAGATGTTTTGTCAATTCCTGGAGCCTTGTTTTTCGCCAATGCCTTCAGAGCAGCTTGGACTTCTTCCTTCAGTACCATCGGTTCCTGGTCATATGCTACCTCTTGAAATGGTTGAACGTGGACTAATTCTTTTTGGTATAATGACTCTGTGTATTCCTTCCATCTTCTTTTCATGCTACCTGCATCGTTTAATATTTTCCCCATGGAATCCTGCACTATTGCAACATGAGGCTTGAATTTTTTCTTCAGTTCTTTCAGCTTGAGAAATGCCAGTTTTAAGATTTCTTTCATCTAACTGTTAGCATGCTTAGGAGGTTGGGTTTTACTGTATTTATTAAATTTATTTTTTATGGGAAATATTTCAGTCAGACCACTGAGTGCCGTATACCCGAGTTACTGACCATAATGCTATGCCATCTTTGCTTCATGGCTCTTTTAAGAAATAAAATGTTACGATGATGTTTATACAGTCAAACGCCTCATGGGATCTAGGTCCTTGGTTTGCAGGTTTAGGGTAATGGTTTCATGAGACATTCCAGTTAACTGGCCCAATAACATGTTTAGTGCTTCTGATCTACCTCCTAATTCACTGTGTAGTGCCTGGGGTATTAAACGCTTGCAAATGGCCATCCAAGGCATGACAATTGGTCTTTATTCGCCTGCAGCAGTAGAGGAAGAAGGAGAGTCAGGAATAGGAGGAGGAAATGGAATGTGTGGATAATTGCCACCATGAAAAATGGTCTCCTTTGCCATGAGACCAGAGGAACTGGATGGTGCCCAGCTACCATTACTTTTTATCAAAGATTCTCTAGAAGAATCCTGATCAAAAATGGGAAAATGCCATGGGAAACATCTAACTCAATTGGCGTAGTTTGTAAAGAAAATGTTCTATACTCTACCTTGGTGAATAGCATCTGGGACCTTAAAAGCTTGTGAGCGGCCATCTAAGATACCCCGCTGGTCTCACCCTCTCTGGAGCAAGGGAGAATAAAGAAAACAAAAGATATAAGGGAAAGATTAGTCCAAAGGAGTAATGGACCACAACTACCACCGCCTGCACCAGACTGAGTCCAACACAACTAGATGGTGCCTAGCTATCACACTGACTGCTCTGACAGGGATCACAATACATGGTCCTACACAGAGCTGGAGAAAAACATGGAACAAATTCTAACTCACAAAACAAGACCAGACTTAGTGGTCTGAAAGAGACTGGATAAACCCTGAAAATATGGCTGGTGGACATCCTTTTCACTTAGTACTGAAATCACTCCTGAGGTTCATCCTTCAGCCAAAGATTAGAAAAGCCCATAAAAGAAAACAAGACTAAATGGGCACAGCATCCTAGGGGCAAGGATGAGAAGGCAGGAGGGGACAGGAAAGCTGGTAATAGGGAACCCAAAGTCAAGAAGGGGAGAGTGTTGACATGTTGTGGGGTTGGAAACCAATGTCACAAAACAATATGTGTATTAATTGTTTAATGAGAAACTAATTTGCTCCATAAACCTTCATCTGAAGCACAATTTAAAAAAAAGGGGGGGATAATGCTGAACAGAATTTCAAATTCTCATAGAATCCAGAATTTCCAGAGCCATGGAGGCTGGATGACCCCTGAAACTGTTGCCCTGAGATTATCTTTAAACCTTAAACCAAGAATATCCCCTAAAGTATTCTTAAAGCCATACAATAATTAACTAGTAAGTAGACGTGTCTGTCAGTTTGTCGTACTGTGGGGGCTTGCATGTTGCTGTGATACTGGAAGCTATGCCACCGGTATCCAGATACCAGCAGGGTCACCCATGAAGGACAGGTTTCAGCTGAGCTTCCAGACTAAGACAGACTAGGAAGAAGGACCCAGCAGTCTACTTCTGAAAAGCATTAGCCAGTGAAAACCTTATGAATAGCAGTGGAACATTGTCTGATATAGTGCTGGAAGATGAGCCCCCCAGGTTGGAAGGCACTCAAAAGATTACTGGGAAAGAGCTGCCTCCTCAAAGTAGAGCTGACCTTAATGATGTGGCTGGAGTAAAGCTTTTGGGACCTTCATTTGCTGATGTGGCATGACTCAAAATGAAAAGAAACACCTGCAAACATCCATTAATAATGGAACTTTTAATGTATAAAGTATGAATCTAGGAAAATTGGAAATCATCAAAAATGAAATGGAGCTCATAAACATCCATATCCTAAACATTAGTGAGCTGAAATGGACTGGTATTCGCCATTCTGAATTGTATAATCACGTAGTTTACTATGGCAGGAATGACAACTTGAGGAGGAATGGTGTTGCATTCATCATCAAAAAGAACACTTCAAGGTCTATCCTAAAGTACAACACTGTTAGTGATAGGATAATATCCATATGCCTACAAGGAAGACTAGTTAATACGACTGTTATTCAAATTAACCCATCAACCACTAAGGCCAGAGATGAAAATATTGAAGATTTTTATCAGCTTCTGCGGTCTGAAATTGATCGAACATTCAGTCAGGATACATTGATAATTACTGGTGATTGGAATGTGAAAGTTGGGAACAAAGAAGAAGGATCCATGGTTGGAAAATATGGCCTTGGTGATAGAAACAATGCTGGAGGTTGAATGATAGTATTTTGCAAGACCACCGACTTCTTCATTGCCAATAGCTTTTTTCACCAACATAAACAGCGACTATACACATGGACCTCGCCAGGTGGAACACACAGGAATCAACTACATCTGTGGAAAGAGACGATGGAAAAGTTCAATATCATCAGTCAGAACAAGGCCAGGGGCCAACTGTGGAACAGACCATCACCTGCTCATATGGACGTTCAAATTGAAACTGAGGAAAATCATAGCAAGTACATGAGAGCCAAAATATGACCATGAGTATATCCCACCTGAATTTAGAGACCATCTGAAGAACAGATTTGACGTATTGAACACTAGTGACCAAAGACCAGATGAGTTGTGGAATGACATCAAGGACATCATCCATGAAGAAAGCAAGAGGTCATTGAAAAGACAGGAAAGAAAGAAAAGACCAAGATGGATATCAGAGGAAAATCTGAAACTTGCTCTCAAATGTCGAGCAGCTAAAGCAAAAGGAAGAAATGATGAAGTAAAAGAACTGAACAGAAGATTTCAAAGAGCAACTCGAGAAGACAAAGTATTTTACTGACATATGCAAACAGCTGGAGATAAAAAACCAAAAGGGAAGAAGACACTCGGCATTTCTCAAGCTGAAAGAACTGAAGAAAAATTTGAAGCCTCGAATTGCAATACTGTAGGATTCAATGGGGAAAATATTAAATGATGCAAGAAGTATCAAAAGAAGATGGAAACAATACACAGGGTCATTATACCAAAAAGCATTGGCCAATGTTCAACCAGTGGTACTGAAGGAAGAAGACCAAGCTGCACTGAAGGCGTCGGCAAAAAACAAGGCTCCAGGAGTTGATGGAATAGCAATTGAGATGTTTCACCAAATGGATGCAGCGCTTATTCGTCTCTGCCAAGAAATCTGGAAGACAGCTTCCTGGACAAATGACTGGAAGAGATCCATATTTATGCCTATTCCCAAGAAAGGCGATCAAACCGAATGTGGAAATTATAGAACAATATCATTAATATCACACACAAGTAAAATTTTGCCAAAGATCATTCAAAAGCAGCTGCAGCAGTATATTAACAGGGAACTGCCAGAAACTCAGGCCGGTTTCAGAAGAGGACATGGAACCAGGGATACCATTGCTGATGTCAAATGGATCCTGGCTGAAAGCAGAATACCAGAAGGATGTTTACCTGTGTTTTATTGACTATGCAAAGGCATTCAACTGGATCATAACAAATTATGGGTAACATTGCAAAGAATGGGAATTCCAGAACACATAATTGTGCTCATGAGGAACCTGTACATTGATCAAGAGGCAGCTGTTCAGACAGAACAAGGGGCTACTGAGTGGTTTAAAGTCAGGGAAGGTGTGCGTCAGGGTTGTATCCTTTCACCATACCTAGTCAATCTGTATGCTGTGCAAGTAATCTGAGAAACTGGAGTATATGAGGAAGAACGGGGCATCAGGATTGGAGGAAGACTCATTAACAACCCGCATTATGCGGATGACAGAACCTTGCTTGCTGAAAGTGAAGAGGACTTGAAGCACTTACCAAGGAAGATCAAAGACCACAGCCTTCATTATGGATTGCAGCTCAACGTAAAGAAAACAAAAATCCTCCAACTGGACCAATGAGCAACATCATGATAAAAGGAGAAAAGATGGAAGTTGTCAAGGATTTCGTTTTACCTGGATCCACAGTCAACACCCACAGAAGCAGCAGTCTTGAAATTAAAAGATGCGTTGCATTGGGCAAATCTGCTTCAAAAGACCTCTTTAAAGTGTTGAAAAGCAAAGATGTCACCTTGAAGACTAAGGTGCACCTGACCCAAGCCATGATATTTTTAATTGCCTCATATGCATGTGAAAGCTGGACAGTGAATAAGGAAGACCAAAGAACAAATGACATCTTTGAATTGTGGTATTGGCAAAAAGTATTGAATATACCATGGAGTACCAAAAGAACAAACAAATCTGTCTTGGAGGAAGTACAACCAAAACGCTCCTTAGAAGCAAAGATGGCGAGACTGCATCTTACATACTTTGGACACGTTGTCAGGAGGGAGTGGTCCCTGGAAAAGGACGTCATGCTTGGCAATGCACAGGGTCAGCAGAAAAGAGGAAGACCCTCAACAAGGTAGATTGACACAGTGGCTGGAACAGTGGGCTCAAGCATAACAACAATTATAAGGATGGCACAGGACCAGGTAGTGTTTTATTCTGTTGTGCATAGGGTCGCTATGACTTGGAATCAACTCATTGGCACCTAATAACAACAACAGTAAAAAATGTCTACCTGGAGCATTATAGGCATTATGCTCTTTTAAGATAGATCTATCCGGGGAGGCAGGGCCAAGATACTGGGGTAGTCAGATGGTCCTTGTGGTCCCTCTTACAGCAAAGATCAAAAAAAAAAAAATAAAATAAGTGAATCAGTTCTATATACAACAAGCTAGGAACCCTGAACATCAAAGGCAAAGTTAAGGAATCAGACTGAGTGACAGCGGGAGGGAGAGATGGTGCAGAAGAAGTGAGGAATTGCTGGACCTGACTAAGTGGGAGCGCCTCAGCCCCAATCCCCAGGTGTGACTGTGGCAGGGCTGGCAGTAGCATTTGGGTCGTGGCTGCTTCAGCAAAAGCAGGCAAGTGAAGTGACACAGCCTTGATCCCCTGGCGCAACCACAGCAGGGCTTGCGGTGGTGTTCAGGGAGCAGCTGCTTCAGCAAAAGAAGAGAAGCGAGGTGGCGCAGCTCTGATCCCTTGGCACAACTGTGGTAGGACTGAGCCAGTGCACAGAAGCTATATATGCCTCCGGAATTTGAGCTAAAACAGCGCTCACAGCACAAGATAAGTGATTTTGTCTAATTTACTGTGTGGATTTAAAACCTCCTCCTTTTGAAATAACTCTCTCCCACCTATCTGATCCCTCCTCCCTCTGCCCCAGCCAGCTTCAGTGACAGTCGATTTCTCTGGGCCTGAGATAGACCCTACTGCACTCCCTGAGCCATTCTCCCAGCCTTGGAGGAGAAACAAATTAACAAACGAGGGAAAAATCATCTGCCAGCTCCCCTAATCTGGAAACTTAGAGCAGAAGTGGCCCCTGTCCAGCCACAAAGTCCACCGGCTTTGAGTGTCTCTCACCCCTGCATGGACCCAGGTGGCCCCATTTCAGCAGATAGGACCTGGCTGTTATCTTACAAGGGCGAATTTGCTGGAGGTCTGACTGTAGCCGTTTCAGCTGTGTGGTGGAGAGTCAGGTTTTTGACATTTGATACCACACTGTCTGTCAAACAGGGTCCTCACCTACCCGTATCAGGGGCCTGAGGACTGGTGGCTCCACCCACGCCTCCAAGCTACCCGTGACAGGGGTCCAAGGATAAGTTGTGCCTCCCAGTTCTTACAGTTAAAAGCATTGGGTGCCCTATGGTACAGCTGCAGAGCCCACCCACCAGTGCACTCTAGAGAACAGGGACACGTCTTCCTCACAGACACTCAGGGGAAGGTTGTTAGCTCCCTGCCTTCCTCAGAGTGTGACACCCTGCTGCAACCAGAAACCTGTGCATACACCAATCACCACTGCTCCTCTAAGATTGTAAGTGAGAGCCTGTACCACACATTAGGTGACTGACTACCTGGACACCTGAGCTGAATCTATACAAGAATAGTGAATGGACTCCTGGGCTCATATACCTGGTAACAGCTCTAGCCATCTGGTGACAGGACATTAATGCTTCAAAGACTCTAATAATCAGGTTAGCTCACTCTATTAGCCTATTCAGGTATATCAAAACAAAGCAAGAAGCTAGGACACAGTGAGCAGACAAAATAAATTAATACAATAACTTATAGATGGCTTGGAGACAACAGCTGATATCAAATCACATAAAGAAGCAGACCATGATCACTTCAACAAACTCCCAAAACAAAGAATCAAGAAATCTGGATGAAGATGTCTTCCTGGAATTACCAGATGTAGAATACAAAAGATTAATACAAAGAGCTCTGCAAGACATCAGAAGGAGATCAGGCAAAGCACAGAACAAGTCAAGGAGCACAAATATAAAGCAGTCAAGGGAATTAAGGTTATTCAAGAACATAATGAAAAACTTAATAGGCTGCAAGAATCCATAGAGAGACAGCAATCAGAAATTCAGAAGATTAACAATAAAATTTCAGAATTAGACAACTCAGTAGAAAGTCAGTAGAGCACAATTGAGAAAATGGAAGTCAGAATTAGCAAGACTGAGAACACTTGGCAACAATATATTCAAAGAAAAATTCAGCTAAAAGAATTTTAAAAAATAAAGAAACCTCATCAGACATGGAAGGGACTGGACAATGGGTTGGAGAGAGATGCTGATGAAGAGTAAGCTACTTGTATCAGGTGGACACTTGAGACTGTGTTGGCATCTCCTGTCTGGAGGGGAGATGGGAGGGTAGAGAGGGTTAGAAACTGGCAAAACCATCACAAAAGGAGAGACTGGAAGGAGGGAGCAGGCTGACTCATTAGTGGGAGAGTAAGTGGGAGTATGGAGTAAGGTGTATATAAGCTTATATGTGACAGACTGCCTTGATTTGTAAACTTTCACTTAAAGCACAATAAAAATTATTAAAAAAAAAAAAAAAATGAAGAAACCCTAAGAATCACATCAGACCCTATCAAGAGAAATAACCTACAAGTGATTGGAGTATCAGAACAGGGACAGAAGATGGAAAATATAGAATTGTTTAATATTTGTTGGCAGAAAACTTCCCTGATATCGTGAAAGATGAGAAGATATGTATCCAAGATACTCATCGCACTCCATGTAAGGCAGATCTCAAAAGAAAGTCACCAAGACATATTATAATCAAACTTGCCAAAACCAAAGATAAAGAGAAAACTTTAAGAGCAGCCAGGGATAAACGAAAAGTCATCTACAAAGGAGAGTCAATAAGAATAAACTCGGACTACTTGGCAGAAACCATGCAGGCAAGAAGGCAATGGGATGACATATAGAAAGCATTAAGGGAAAAAAATTGCCAGCCAGGAATCATATATCCAGCAAAACTGTCTCTCAAATATGAAGGCAAAATTAGGACATTTCCAGATAAACAGGAGTTTAGGGAATTTGCAAAAACCAAACCAAAACTACAAGAAATACTAAAGGGAATTCTCTGGTTAGAAAATCAATAATATCAGATATCAATGCAACAACAGAACACAGGATAGAGCAGCCAGATGTCAACCCAGATAAGGAAATCACAAAAATAGATCAAGATAAAAAAAACACTGAAAACAGGGAAACAATGATATCGTTATATAAAAGATGACAACATTAAATCAATAAGAGCCACTAAATAAAGTAGTCATAGATCTTTCATATGGAGAGGAAATCAAGGAAGTATAGAGAGATAAAAGTTAGATTTAAACTTGAAAAATAGGGGTAAATAATAAGGATAAGCACAAAGGAGACTAACAATCCTACATATCAAAATAAAATACAAGAAAAAGACTCAGCAAAAACAAAATCAACAACGATGAAAAAGAGGGACACAGAGTTTACAAAAAAACTACTCAGCACAAAAAATTAAAGGGAAAAAAGAAACTGTCAACAACACACAAAAAAAGACATCAAAATGACAGCACTAAACTCATACTTATCCATAATCATGCTGAATGTAAATGGACTAAATGCACCAATAAAGAAACAGAGAGTTGCAGAATGGATAAAAAAAAAAAAAAAAAAAAAAAAAAAAACATGATCCATCTGTGTGCTGCCTTCGAGAGATACATGTTAGACTTAAATACACAAACTAAAACTCAAAGGATGGAAAAAATATATCAAGCAAACAACAATGAAAAAATAGCAGGAGTGGCAATACTAATTTCTGACAAAACAGACTTCAAAGTTAAATCTACCACAAAGGATAAGGAAGGACATTATATAATGATTAAAGGGACAATATACCAGGAGGATATTATCATATTAGCTATGCACCCAGCGACAGTGCTTCAAGATACATAAAACAAACTGTAACAGCATTGAAAAGCGAGATAGCTCCACAATAATAGTAGGAAACTTCAACGCACCACTTTCAGTGAAAGACATGGAAGAGCTAAATGCCACAATCAGCCAGCTTGACCTCACAGACATATACAGAACACTCCACTCCACAGCAACCAAGTATACTTTCTTTTCTAGTGCACTTGGGACATTTTCTAGACCAGACCACATATTAGGTCATAAAGCAAGCCTTAACAGAATCCAAAACATCGAAATATTACAAAGCGTCTTCTCTGAACACAAAGCCATAAAAATAGAAATCAATAACAGAAAAAAAAAAAAGGGAAAAGAAATTAAACACACGGAAACTGAACTTTACTCAAAAAACGATTGGCTTAGAAATTAAGGATGGAATAAAGATATTCATAGAACCCAGTGAGAATGAAAACACTTCCTATCAGAACCTCTGGGACACAGTGAAAGCAGTGCTCAGAGATCAATTTATAGCAATAAATGTGCACATCCAAAAAGAAGAAAGGGCCAAAATCAAAGAATTATCTCTACAGCTTGCACAGATAGAAGGGGAGCAACAAAAGAAACCCTCAGGCACCAGAAGAAGGCAAATAATAAAAATTAGAAAAGAATGAAATAGAGAACAGAAAAACAATTGAAAGAGTTAATAAGACCAAAAGCTGGTTCTTTGAAAAGATTAACAAAATCAATAAACCACTGGCCAGACTGACAAAGGAAAAACAGGAGAGGAAGCAAATAACCCGAATAAGAAACGAGATAGGTGACATCACAACAGACCCAACTGAAATTAAAAGAATCATAACAGAATACCATGAAAAATTGTACTCTAACAAATTTGAAAACCTAGAGGAAATGAACAAATTTCTGGAAATACACTACCTACCTAAACGAACACAAACAAAGGTAGAAAAATTAAATAAACCCATAACTAAAGAAGAGATCGAAAAGGTAATTTAAAAACTTCCAACAACAACAACAAAAAGCCCTGGCCCTGACTCTTTCACTGGCGAATTCTACCAAACTTTCAGAGAAGAGTTAACACCACTACTACTAAAGGCATTTCAGAGCATAGAAAAGGATGGAGTACTCTGAAACTTATTCTATGAAGCCAGCATAACACTGATACCAAAACCAGGTAAAGACACCACAAAAAAATAAAATTACAGACCAATATTGCTCATGAACTTAGATGCAAAAATCCTCAACAAAATTCTAGCCAATAGAATTCAACAACATATTTAAAAAAAATAATTCACCATGACCAAGTGGGATTCATACCAAGTATGCAGAGTTGGTTAAACATTAGAAAAACAATCAATGTAATCCATCATATAAATAAAAGACAAGAACCACATGATCTTATCAGTTGATTCAGAAAAGACATTTGAAAAAGTCCAACACCCATTCATGATAAAAACTTTCAGCAAAATAGGAATAGAAGGAAAATTCCTCAACATAATAAAGGGCATTTATACAAAGCCAACAGCCAACATCACCCTAAATTGAGAGAGACTGAAAGCATTCTCCTGGAGAACAGGAACCAGACAAGGATGTCCTTTATCACCACCCTTATTCAACATTGTGCTGGAGGTCCTAGCCAGAGCAGTTAGGCTAGATAAAGAAATAAAGGCATCCATATTGGCAAAGAAGAAGTAAAGGTATCTGTATTTGCAGATGACATGATCTTATACACAGAAAATCCTAAAGAATCCTCAAGAAAAGTATTAAAACTAATAGAGTTTAGCCAGAGTATCAGGATACAAGGTAAACATACATAAATCAGTTGGATTCCTCTACACCAACAAAGAGAACGTCAAAGATGAAATCACCAAACCAATACCATTTACAGTAGCCCCCAAGTAGATAAAATAGGAATAAATCTACCCAGAGACAAAAAAGACCTACGCAAAGAAAACTATAAGACACTATTTCAAGAAACCAAAAGAGATCTACATAAGTGGAAAAACATACCTTGCTCGTGGATAGGAAGACTCAACATTGTAAAAATGCCTGTTCTACCCAAAGTGATCTATAGATACAATGTAATCCCTATCCAAATACCAGTGACATTTAAAAAATACATTTATTGTGCTTTAAGTGAAAGATTACAAATCAAGTCAGTCTCTCATACAAAAATTTATATACACCTTGCTATATACTCCTAATTGCTCTCCCCCAATGAGACAGCCCGCTCCCTCTCTGCTCTCTCTTTTCATGTAAATTCCGCCAGCTTCTAACCCTCTCATCTCCCCTCCAGATAGGAGATGCCAACATATTCTCAAGTGTTTATTTGATCCAAGATGCTCATTCTTCACCAGCATCTTTTTCTATCCCATTGTCCAGTCCAATCCCTGTCTGAAGAGTTGGCTTTGGGAATGGTTCCTGTCCTGGGTTGACAGAAGGTCTGGGGGCCATGACCACCACGGTCCTCCAGTCTCAGACCATTAAGTCTGGTCTTTTTATGAGAATTTAGGGTCTGCATCCCACTGCTCTCCTGCTCCCTCAGGGGTTCTCTGTTGTGTTCCCTGTAAGGGCAGTCCTTGTTTGTAGCCAGGCACCACCTAGTTCTTCTGGTCTCAGACTGGTGTAGTCTCTGGTTTATGTGGCCCTTTCTGTCCCTTGGGCTCGTAATCACCTTGTGTCCTTGGTGTTCTTTATTCTCCTTTGGTCCGGGTGGGCTGAGACCAACTGATATATCTTAGATGGCCGCTCGCTAGTGTTTAAGACCCCAGACGCTGCTTTCCGAAGTGGGATGCAGAATGTTTTCTTAATAGATTTTATTATGCCAATTGACTTAGATGTCCCCTGAAACCATGGTCCCCAAATCCCCGCCCCTGCTACACTGGCCTTCAAAGCATTCAGTTTATTCAGGAAACTTCTTTGCTTTTGGTTTAGTCCAGTTGTGCTGACCTCGCCTGTATTGTGTGTTGTTTTCCTCTTCACCTTAAGTAGTTCTTATCTACTATCTAAATTAGTGAATACCCCTCCCACTTCTTCTCTTCCTCCCCCCTCTCATAACCATCAAAGAATATTTTCTTCTCTGTTTAGACTATTTCTCAGGTTCTGATAATAGTGGTCTTATACAATATTTGTCCTTTTTTAAATGACTAATTTCACTCAGCACAATGCCTTCCAGATTCCTCTATGTATGAAATTTTTCACAGATTCATCATTGTTCTTTATCGATGTGTAGTATTCCATTGTGTGAATATACCATAATTTATTTATCCATCCGTTGATGGACCTCTTGGTTGCTTCCATCTTTTTGCTATTGTAAACAGTGCTGCAGTGAACATGGGTGTGCATATATCCGTTCGTGTAAAGGCTGCTATTTCTCTAGGATATATTCCAAGGAGTGGGATTGCTGGATCATATGGTAGCTCTATTTCTAGCTTTTTAAGGACCAGTGACATTTTTTAATGAGATGGAGAAACAAATCACCAACTTCATATGGAAGGGAAAGAGGCTCCAGATAAGTATAGCATTCCTGAAAAAGAAGAACAAAGTGGGAGGCCTCATGCTACCTGATTTTAGAACATATTATACTGCCACAGTAGGCAGAACAGCTTGGTACTGGTACAACAACAAATACATAGACTAATGAAACAATTGAGAATCCAGACATAAACCCATCCACATATGAGCAGCTGATATTTAACAAAGGCCCAAAGTCCGTTAAATGGGGAAAAGACTGTCTCTTTCACAAATGGTGCTGGCATAACTGGATATCTATCAGCAAAAAAAAAAAAAATGAAACAAGACCCATACCTCACACCATGCACAAAAACGAACTCAAAATGGTCCAAAGACCTAAATATAAAATCTAAAATGATAAAGATCATAGAAGAAAAAATAGGGACAACGTTAGAAGCCCTAATACAAGGCATAAACAGAATACAAAACATTACCAAAAATGACGAAGAGAAATCAGATAACTGGGAGCTTCTAAAAGTCAAACACCTATGCTCATCTAAAGACTTCACCAAAAGAGTAAAAAGACCACCTACAGATTGGGAAAGAATTTTCAGCTATGACATCTCCGACCAGCACCTTATCTCTAAAATCTATATGATTCTGTTAAAACTCAACCACAAAAAGACAAACAACCCATTCAAGAAGTGGGCAAAGGATATGAACATGCACTCCACTAAAGAAGATATTCAGGCAGCTAACAGATACATGAGAAAATGCTCTCGATCATTAGCCATTAGAGAAATGCAAATTAAAACTATGATGAGATTCCATCTCACTCCAACAAGGCTGGCATTAATCCAAAAAACACAAAATAATAAATGTTGGAGAGGCTGCAGAGAGATTGGAACTCTTATACACTGCTGGTGGGAATGTAAAATGGTACAACCACTTTGGAAATCTATCTGGCGTTTTCTTAAAAAGTTAGAAATAGAACTACCATACAACCCAGAAATCCCACTCCTCGGAATATACCCTAGAGAAATAAGAGCCTTCACACGAACGGATATATGCACACCCATGTTTATTGCAGCTCTGTTTACAATAGCAAAAAGCTGGAAGCAACCAAGGTGTCCATCAACAGATGAATGGATAAATAAATTGTGGTATATTCACACAATGGAATACTACGCCTCGATAAAGAACAGTGACGAGCCTGTGAAACATTTCATGACATCGAGGAACCTGGAAGGCATTATGCTGAGCGAAATTAGTCAGAGGCAAAAGGACAAATATTGTATAAGACCACTATTATAAGATCTTGAGAAACAGTATAAACTGAGAAGAACACATACTTTTGTGGTTACGAGGAGGGGAGGGAGGGAGGGTGGGAGAGGGTTATTTACTGATTAGTTAGTAGATAAGAACTACTTTAGGTGAAGGGAAGGACAATACTCAATACACGGAAGGTCAGCTCAACCGGACTGGACCAAAAGCAAAGAAGTTTCCGGGATAAACTGAATGCTTCAAAGGTCAGCAGAGCAAGGGTGGGGGTTTGGGGACTATGGCTTAAGGGGACTTCTAAGTCAATTGGCAAAATAATTCTATTATGAAAACATTCTGCATCCCACTTTGAAATGTGGCGTCTGGGGTCTTAAATGCTAACAAGCAGCCATCTAAGATGCATCAGTTGGTCTCAACCCACCTGGATCAAAGGAGAATGAAGAACACCAAGGTCACGCGATAACTATGATCCCAAGAGACAGAAAGGGCCACATGAACCAGAGACTTACATCATCCTGAGACCAGAAGAACTAGATGGTACCCGGCCACAACGGATGAACTGCCCTGACAGGGAGTACAACGGAGAACCCCTGAGGGAGCAGGAGATCAGTGGGATGCAGACCCCAAATTCTCATAAAAAGACCACACTTAATGGTCTGACTGAGACTAGAGGAATCCCGCAGTCATGGTCCCCAAACCTTCTGTTGGCCCAGGACAGGAACCATTCCCGAAGACAACTCATCAGACATGGAAGGGACTGGACAGTGGGTAGGAGAGAGATGCTGATGAAGAAGAGTGAACTACTTGTATCAGGTGGACACTTGAGACTGTGTTGGCATCTCCTGTCTGGAGGGGAGATGGGAGGGTAGAGAGGGTTAGAAACTGGCAAAATTGTCACGAAAGGAGAGACTGGAAGGGCTGACTCATTAGGAGGAGAGTAAGTGGGAGTATGGAGTGAGGTGTATATAAGCTTATATGTGACAGACTGACTTGATTTGTAAATGTTCACTTAAAGCTCAATAAAAATTTATAAAAATAAAAGCTGGAAATAGAACTAACATATGACCCAGCAATTCTACTCCTTTGAATATACTCTAAAGAAATAAAACCCTTCACACCAACAGATATAAGCACACCCATGTTCATTGCAGCACTGTTTACAATAGCAAAAGGATGGAAGCAACCAAGGTGCCTGTAAAGGGATGAATGGATAAATAAATTACTGTATATTGACACAATGGAATACTACACATCGATAAAGAACAACAATTAATCTGTTAAACGTTTCATAACATGGAGGAATCTGGAAGGCATTGTGCTGAGTGAAATTAGTTGCAAAAGGACAAATATATGAGACCACTATTACAAGAACTCTAGATAAAGTTTATACACAGAAGAAAATATGAGGTTATGAGGGTAGGAAGAGAGAGGAATATTCACTAACTAGATAGTAGACAAAAATTATTTCAGGTGAAGTGAAGGACAACAGACAACACAGGGGAAGTCAATACAAGTGGACTAAATCAAAAGCAAAGAAGTCTTGAATACAACCAAATGCTTCAAAGGCCGGAGTAGCAGGGATGGGGGTCTGGGGACCATGGTTTCAGGGGACATCTAGGTCAATTGGCACAACAAAACATATATTAAGAAAACGTTCTGCATCCCACTTTGGTGAGAGGCATCTGGGGTCTTAAACACCAGCAAGTGACCATCTAAGATGCACCAATTGGTCTCAACCTACCTGGAGCAAAGGAGAATGAAGAGCACTGAAGACTTACAGTAAAGATGAGTGGAAGAGACAGAAAGGGCCACATAAACCAGAGACTACATCAGCCTGAGACCAGAAGAACTAGATGGTGCCCAACTACCACCAATGACTGCCCTGACAGGGAGCACAACAGAGAATCCCTGATGGAGCAGGAGAGCAGTGGGATGCAGACCCCAAATTCTCATAAAAAGACCAGACTTAGTCTGCTTCTTGGCTCAAGTAGACCATGAGACTACGTGGGCAACTCCAGTCAGGAGGCAAGATGAGAAGACAGAAGGGGACAGGAGCTGGCTGAATGGACATGGGGAATACAGGGTGGAGAGGAAGAGCGTGCTGTCTCATTAGGGGGAGAGCAGCTAGGAGGGCATAGCAAGATGTGCGTAACTTTTTGTATGAGAGACTGACTTGATTTGTAAGCTTTTACCTAAAGCACAATAAATAAATAAATTAAAAAATATATATCTATCTGGGATCAAAGCAACAACAGCAACTCAACAGATTAGGTGGGGTCCTTAAATGGCAGCGAGTTTATGTTAATGGAGGAGGAACGACTCTGAGAAGAAGGGCAGAATGATTGCACAACTTGAAGAATGTAATCAATTTCACCGAATTGTACATCTAGAAATGGTTGGATTGGAGTATGCTTTGGTGTGTATATACTCAACAACAAAATAATTTATGTATATAAAACATGACACCATGTGTGTGGCCAGCTGCCCTCCACACCCTGTGCCCCCCACATGCAGTCACCACCCCCCAGTGCTGACTGACCACTCCCAGCGCTGGGACCCCCGCAGTGTTGACCAGCCCCCCGAGCGCTGGCCGACCTCGCCTGTGCTGACCAACCTCCCCCAGCGCCGACTGGCCCCCCAGCGCTGACTGGCCCCTGCAGCACTGACTGACCTCCCCCAGCACTGACTGACCTGTCTCGAATTCCAAGTTCATTCCCCACCCCACCCGGGTGGCTCCTGGCTGGCTATTTGGGGATTGTTTTATTCACAAACATGCTGTTTTGCAGGTTTTTAAAACCTAAAGGAATGGTGTCTTTGTGTGCTTTAAACAGTGTAGCCACAAGGAGTACGTGGAGCTAGCAGACCTGGAGCAGAAGTGGAGAAATCTCTGCCTGCCAACAGAGAAGCTCAGGGCGCTCCTGCAGCTGGATCCGTGTGAGAAGAAAATGGAGTGGATAAAGTTCCTAGCCCTCGGATGCAGCATGCTTGGCGGGGTAGGTACCTGCGAGCTGTGCCATCACAGTGATGGGGGAGGTGTTTCAGTAACTAGAGCAAACACTTTTCTTTAGTAACTTCGTCTTACCACTTAACCCACTGCCACGGAGTCGATGCTGACTGGCAGCGACCCCACAGGGTCTCAAGGCTGTAAATCTCTGTAAGAGCAGGCAGCCACAGCTTTCTCCCGCAGAGCCTCTGGTGTTTTCAAACCACGGACTTTTCAGTTAGCAGCCAAGTGCTTTAACCACTGAGCCACCAGGGGTCCTAACTTTGTCTTAGAACTGTAAATTTTTCAGATGCCTATCATCTTTACAGGCTTATAAAAATAAAAAACCAAATGCGTTGCCTTCAAGTTGATTTTGACTCAGGTTAGCAGCGGTAGCTCTTAACCACTATGTAACCAGGGTTTCTTTTTAGGCTTATAGTTATTTTAATTTACAGTGGTTAAGTACTTATGAATCCCTGAACTTAAAAGATGTTAATAAAAAACCCAAAACTAAAGTTGCTGTTGAGTGGATTTCAACTCATAGCGATCCTATAGGACAGAGTAGAACTGCCCCATAGGGTTTACAAGGAGCAGCTGGTGGATTCGAACTGCCCACCTTTTGGTTAGCAGCCGAACTCTTAACCACTGTGCTCCAAAGATGTTAATAGAACAGAAATATAGAGATGCTATTGAAATTCATTTAGATCTGGGTTTGAGAAGACAGTGCACCAGTGACTTTATTAAAACACATGTCGTTTGGTAAACTGATGATGCCTGCTTTACTCATAAAATCATTTTATACTTCCGTTACAATCTATTGTTAATAACTAAAAGTGCGTCTGTCAGTTTGTCATACTGTGGGGGGCTTGCATGTTGCTGTGATGCTGGAAGCTATGCCACCGGTGTTTGGATACCAGCAGGGTCACCCGTGGTGGACAGGTTTCAGCTGAGCTTCCAGACTAAGACTAAGAAGAAGGACCCGGCAGTCTACTTCTGAAAAGAATTAGCCAGGGAAAACCTTATGAATAACAGCCAAACATTGTCTGATACAGTGCCGGAAGGTGAGCCCCTCAGGTTGGAAGGCACTCAAAAGACGACTGGGGAAGAGCTGCCTCCTCAAAGTAGAGTCGACCTTGATGTCATGGATAGAGTTAAGCTTTCAGGACCTTCATTTGCTGAAGTAGCATGACTCAAAATGAGAACAGACAGCTGCAAATATCTATTAATAATCGGAAACTTGAATGTAGGAAGTATGAATCTACGAAAATTGGAAATCCTCAAAAATAAAATGAAACACATAAACATGGATATCCTAGGCATTAATGAGCTGAAATGGACTGGTACTGACCATTTTGAGTCAGACAATCATATGGTCTACTATGCCAGGAATGACAACTTGAAGAGGGGTGGCGTTGCATTCATTATCAGAAAGGACATTTCAAGATCTATCCTGAAGTACAATGATGTCAGTGATAGGATAATATCCATATACCTACAAGGAAGAACAGTTAATAAAACTATTATTCAAATTTATGCACCAACCACTAAGGCCAAAAATGAAGAAATTAAAGATTTTTACTAACTTCTGCAGTCTTAAATTGATCGAACATGCAGTCAGGATGCATTGATAATTACTGGTCATTGGAATGCAAAAGTTGAAACAAAGAAGAAGGATCAGTAGTTGGAAAATACGGCCTTGGTGATATAGAAACGATGCTGGAGATCACATGATAGGATTTTGCAAGACGAATGACTTCATTGCAAATACCTTTTTTCAACAACATAAATGGTGACTGTACACATGGACCTTGCCAGATGGAATACACAGGAATCAAATCGACTATGCCTACGGAAAGAGAAGATGGAAACGTTCAATATCATCAATCAGAAGAAGGCTAGGGGCTCACTGTGGAACAGACCATCAATTGCTCATATGTAAGTTCAAGTCAAAACTAAAGAAAATTAGGTCAAGACCATGAGAGTCAAAGTACGGCCTTGAGTATATCCCACCTGAATTTAGAGACCATCTCAAGAATAGATTTAACATATTGAAACTAATGATCGAAGAACAGATGAGTTGTGGAATGACATCAAACAGCATACATGAAAAAAGCAAGAGGTTGTTAAAAAGACAAGAAAGAAAGCAAATACCAAGATGGCTGTCGGAGGAGACTCTGAAACTTGCTCTCAAAAGTTGAGCAGCTAAAGCAAAAGGAAGAATTGATGAAGTAAAAGAACTGAAGATTTCAAAGGTGGTTAGAGAAGACAAAGTAAAATATTATAATGACATGTACAAAGACCTGGAGATAGAAAACCAAAAGGGAAGAACGCACTTGACATTTTTCATGCTGCAACAACTGAAGAAAAAATTCAAGCCTCAAGTTGCAATAGTGGAGGATTTTATGGGGAAAATATTACATGATCCAGGAAGCATCAAAAGAAGATGGAAGGAATACACAGAGTCGGTACGCCAAAAAGAATTAGTCGATGTTCAACCATTTCAAGAGGAAGCATATCAGGAACCAGTGGTCCTAAAGGAAGAAGTCCGAGCTGCACTGAAGTCATTGGCGAAAAACAAGGCTCCAGGGATTGACGGAATATCAACCGAGATGTTTCAACAAACAGATGCAGCCCTGGAGGTGCTCACTGGTTTATGCCAAGAAATTTGGAAGACAGCTACCTGGGTAACTGAATGGAAGAGATTCATATTTATGCCTATTCCCAAGAAAGGTAATCCAAATGAATGTGGAACTTATCGAACAATATCATTAATATCACACGCAAGCAAAATTTTGCTGAAGATCATTCAAAAGTGGCTGCAGCAGTATATTGACAGGGAACTGACAGCAATTCAGGCTGGTTTCAGAAGAGGACGTGGAACCAGGGATATCATTGCTGATGTCAGATGGATCCTGGCTGAAAGCAGAGAATACCAGAAGGATGTTTACCTGTGTTTTATTGACTATGCAAAGGCATTCGACTGTGTGGATCATAACAAATTATGGATAACATTGTGAAGAATGGGAATTCCAGGACACTTAATTGTGCTCATGAGGAATCTGTACATAGATCAAGAGGCAGTTGTTTGCTAGAACAAGGGGCTACTGGGTGGTTTAAAATCAGGGAAGGTGTCCATCAGAGTTGTATCATTTCACCATACCTATTCAATCTGCATGCTGAACAAATAATTCAAGAAGCTGGACTATATGAAGAAGAAGGGGGCATCGGGATTGGAGGAAGACTCATTAACAGCCTGCATTGTACAGATGACACAACCTTGCTTGCTGAAAGTGAGGAGGACTTGAAGCACTTACTGATGAAGATCAAAGACCACAGCCTTCAGTATGGATTACACCTCAACACAAAGAAAACAAAAATCCTTACGACTGGACCAATAAGCAACATCATGATAAATGGGGAAAAGATCGAAGTTGTCAAGGATTTCACTTTACTTGAATCCACGATCAACACCTATGGAAGCAGCAGTCAAGAAATCAAAAGACGCATTGCATTGGGCAAATCTGCTGCAAAAGACCTTTTTAAAGTGTTGAAAAGCAACGATGTCACCTTGAAGACTAAGGTGAGCCTGACCCAAGCCACGGTATTTTCAGTCACATTGTATGCATGTGAAAGCTGGACAATGAATGAGGAAGACTGAAGAAGAATTGATGCCTTTGAATTGTGTTGGGAAAGAATATTGAATATACCCTGGACTGCCAAAAGGACAAACAAATCTGCCTTGGAGGAAGTAAAACCAGAATGCTCCTTAGAAGCAAGGATGGCAAGACTGCATCTTACATACTTTGGGCATTTTGTCAGGAGGCATCAGTCCCTGTAGAAGGACATCATGCTGGGTAAAGTAGAGGGTCAGCAAAAAAGAGGAAGACCCTCAACGAGGTAGATTGACACAGTGGCTGCAACAATGGGCTCAAACATAACAAGGATTGTAAGGATGGTGCAGGACTGGGCAGTGTTTTGTTCTGTGGTACACAGGGTCCCTATGAGTCTGAACCAACTCGATGGCACCTAACAACAATAACAAAGGTAGATTACAGCTTCTTTGCTGGTGCTAACACGTACTCATGCAGCTGAGGAATGAAAGCAGCTGGCCTCCAGTTCACCCGGACGGAGGGCTGTGAACCCAGCGTGGGTGGTGGGAGGGCTTGGAAAGATGCCCCGTGGCAGTCTGCACCCCCGCCCCCAGTGCAGTGTGGGTGAGAGGAGCGAGAACTGCCACAGGAGCTTATGCAGAGAGGGGTGTCAGAGAGAGCTGACCCGTTAGTACTGGTGATGTGTTTCTTTACCCCTCCTTTCTACCCCGGATCCTGGGGCACATAGCTGGGAGACCCACGATCCTGGCTTCAAGGCTCACACTCACCTGTGGTCACACAGCAAAAAATAAAATAAAACAGCTGCCGTTGAGTCAGCTCCAACTCATGGCGACCCTAAGTGTGTGAGAATAGAACTGTGCTCCATACGGTTTTCAATGGGTGATTTTTCAGAAGTAGACGACCAGGCTTTTCTTCTGAGGTACCTCTGGGTAGACTGGAACCTCCAACTTTTCAGTTAGCAACCTAGCACATCCACCCTTTGTGCCACCCAGGTGCTCTGGTCCATACGCAAGTCTCTTTAATTCAATTTTAACTTATAAAATTTACTGTTCATGTAATGAACACTATGAGCTTCCACCCAACACAAATGCTGAGATGCTGAGTGGCTCACAGCAGCCTTTCAGCCTCCTCTGTCCTGCATGCCCTCACCCAGTATCTGTGATTAAAATCACACACTTCTGCTTCCTTGCTGTTTAAAATAACTTGCATCACATGTTTATCCCACCCAAGAAGTGCCTTACTCCGTCTTAGATCCTAATTTAGGAAAGAGGGTCCAGCCATCTTTAATCTCCTGGGGCTTTCCTCATTCCGAGCGGCACCGCAAAGGCCCATTGTCGTGGTCAGCAGCTCTCCTGGCAGTGTGATGCCACCACGTGGGTCCACCATGCCTCGCCCACTCCTCCTTCTCCTGCCAGCGGCCCTGTGGGACCCTCTGCGTCCCTGGAGAGTCAGGGTCATGACCCCTGCTTTGTCATGTGAGAGCCCCTGGCCCTGGTGTGCCCCATCACTGTGGAGGGGGTGTGCAGCGGGCCACCTGGTGAACTATGAGGGCACTCACTGACCAGGCCATGTCAGCTGCACGTCAAGGTCTGATTTCAGCAGGAGGGTCCCAGTGGGTTTTCACCTGGAGGGGCAGAGACACATTCCTCAATGGGTGGAGCAGATTTTCTGTTGCTTTGTGGATTTGCATCTCTGTGAAATCAAGGTTATAATGTACCATTAAACTCATGTTTAATAGTTGACTAACGTTTATGGTTTTCAACAGTGATGAGAAAGAGTAAAATACTTCACGTCTTTGGATCCACATTTGTAATTTCTACCTCCCTAAACCCACCCAGGAAACCCTGGTGGCACAGTGGTTAAGAGCTGTGGCTGCTAACCAAAAGGTTGGCAGTTTGAATGCACCAGGCGCTCCTTGGAAACCCTATGGGGCAGTTCTACTTTATCTTATAGGGTCACTATGAGTCAGAATTGACCTGACGGCAGTGGGTTTGGTTTTTTTGGTTTTTAAACCCACCCAGTGGCTCCTCTGAAAAAAGGCCTGGTGATCTGCTTCTATAAAGGTCACAGCCAAGAAAACCCAGTGGAGCAGTTCTCCTCTGCACATGAGGCGACCTGAGTTGACAGTGATGCCACAGCAGTGGGTTTGGGCTTAGAATCACGAAAAGTGAGCACTAAATTTAAAACAAAACTGACTCTGCTTTGGAAAATAGGGTTTCTTGCCCATGTGTGGTGTGTGACCCAGGCAGAGATGCTTGTCAAGGATAGCGCTTCCTTCTGGACTGATCAGGCAAGGCACAGAGGCACATGTTGTCTTGTTGCTTCTCTACACCACTGCTTGGTCCTCAGAAGACGCACTCACAGCGAGAGTGAGCTCACAGCAGCCGGGCCCCCACCAGCCCCGAGCTCCTGCCCTCCCTTGCAGGTGCCAGAGTACGGAGGGCAGGGTCGGAGCCCTTGGTCAGGCTGTGCACCTGGCCCAGGTGTGCATACGTTCATCGCTGATGCCATGTACGCCAACATGGCCTGGGCGGCCTGGATGCACTAAGAAAGGAGGTGTGACTTCAATGAAGCGTTTCCCCACGTGGCTTTAAACGGAGGAAGTGGAGTAGCAGCGTGGTGGTGGGAAGGCGTGTGTCATAGGCCCTGTCTTGTCACGTGTCCACACGGGTGAAGCCCACAGGTGCTGCCACCTGTCAGCGGCTCCAGCTGTTGCCTCGCTTGGCTCAGAGCAGATATGCCCTCAGCTTGCTCAAGCCCCTCTTGGAGTCCCCAGCTGGCGAAGGCTCTGAAAGGACAGAGCCTCTGCTCACGCTCCCGAGTCAGGTACACGGCCCTGCTCTAAATGCCGCCGGGTCTGCGGGTACAGGACAGACAGACCCTCCTCTAGGAGCTGTGTTCACAAGTGTCCCTGCGGTATTGGGTGCTGCCATTGTGGCAGCATCGAAAACTGCACCGTGGGGTTCAGGCGTAAGGTGAGCACATTAGGGTTTTATTTGGTGACCCGTCCTTCCTGCGGCTGCCCCCTGCAGCCCTAGCCCCCCTGCGCATGAGGATGCTGCGCACACCATGCATCTCCCATGGCAGCTGTGATGGGCCTGACCGAAAGTGTGGTCTGAGATTCTTCACTTTGTTTTTTAAAATGTGGAGAATTTTTAAACACACGGGAACTTTCATGAGCAAGGTCCTGTCCCTGTAGACCCCTGGGTGGAAGTTCGGATGCCTTAGACTGTACAGACCACAGGGTGACTCGCTCTATCTCAGCTGTGCGTGTGCTCAGGGGCAACGCAGGCTTCTGCCTGGGTGTGCCGCTCACCACGTCCCCCTTTCCACCCTTGCCCAGAACGCGCACTTTGCTCCTTGGTTATGCAGCGAGCTGACTCGGGAGGTGAGGCCCCAGGACAGCTCAGGAAGTGTCCAGGGCATGGCCTGAGCCTCATGGCTGCCTGATCCCACACCCCCACTTTACTCAGACGGTAGGTCAGATGTGAAGTCAAGGCTGAAGACGAAGTGCAACTTCAGCCGCCCCCTCCCAGGAACAGGGAATGCATGTGAGGACGAGGGGGCAACAGATGGGAGCAGAGCAGACCACCTCCTGGAGGGGCCTGGAGCTGGGGCCCTTTGGGTGGAGAAGTGTGTTTATAAGAAACAGCTCTCAGTGCAAAATTAAACAAGTTGTTTATGACTCCTCTTGTGTATAAAAATGCCTGCAGACCGCACTGTCAAAGACAACAGCCTCGGTGATGTCCTGTGCCTTCACCAAGGGCAGGGCTGCTGGCCTGTTAAAGTGCCTCATCCTCCAGAGCATCCGAACATCACATTAAGAGCCCCCGCTCCCCCCCGTCCCCCCCCCCAGCTACCCTGAGCTGCTCCTATTTCTGGAACAACCACCTGCCCTGGTCCTGCACCTGTGGGCCCACACCTAGCTCCCCAGGACCCCACGGAGCCGGCTCCTCCTTGTCTTTGCTCAGCCACCTCCACATCCCCCTCCATGCACCCTGATGCCAGGTGGGGCCCAGCCCCTGACTGGAGGGTGCTGCACAAGGGCCTGTGGCAGGCCCAGAGCAGACAGCGACACAGGACTGGCCATCGTCGGGGTGTGTCTGCCTCCCGAAACGGCACACAGGCCACCCGACGGTGCCGCTCAGGGCATATGAGGGGCAGCCTGCAGCTGCCGGCAGGGACAGGACAGGAGAAGCCACCTAGCACCCAGCACCCCACCTGTAGGAAGAGAAGGTGCCTCCAGCCTGTGCACGTGGCGGAGAAAGATAGTGATCTATCGTGGGGTTTCCTTCATCAAGTGAGTCAGAGGTGGGAGCTGTAGTGAGGATGAGAGCTTGGACTGGGAGCTGCCCCAGCCTCAAGGGCCTGCTGGGCAGGATCAGGAGCTCCAGAAGGTTCTGTGAGTGGGTGTGGGAGTGTCCCTGAGAATGGGAGTCCTGGCTGGTAGTGGATGATGGGGAACACAGCCAGGCTGGGCCGTCAGCCAGACTGAGCTGGGCAGAGGAAGCAAGCTTGAGCAAAGTTCGAGGTCCACAGGGGTGGAAGGCACAGCGTGTTCCTGACACTGAGGCCACACCAGAGCCTGCTGTGTGCACAGGCACGAGGCAGTGGATGGGCCTGTTTGGAGCATGGATGAGGGTGGACAGGCGTGGATGGAGGCGGAGGGGTGTGGATGGGTGTGGACAGGGTGGATGGGTGTGGATGGGATGAACGGTGCCTGGACAGGCGTGAACAGGGGGTGGATGGCACGGACAGACCCGGACAGGCACGGAAAGGGGATGGACGGGGGGTGGATGGGCATGGACTGGTCCGGACAGGGGATGGATGGGCGTGGACGGGAGTGGATGGGTGTGGACAGGGGTGGATGGGGCCTGGACAGGGGATGACAGGCCTGGATGGGCCTGGACAGGGGGCTGGGCAGGCATGGACCAGGCATGGATGGGATGTGGACAGGTGTGGGCTCGAGGGCTGGACGCTGTGCTCTGGCTGATGGTCCCACCTTAAAGAAGCTTCTGTGCCTCCTTGAGAGCCCTTCCTGCCTTAACATAAATTTTGAATGAAAATCTTCTTCAGGCCAGCTTCTTCCTTTTCTCAGCCTTCCCTTTCCATCTCCTTCTTTATGTCAATTAGAAACTCACCTGGCTCCTGAGATTGAGTCACTCACTGTGGAGTGTCTGAGCGGCTTCTGCACTGTGGTGGGCGACCCGCAGTGTAACTCCCTCCCCCACTGTGTGTTCCAGTCCCTGAACTCAGCCATGAAGAACCTCTGTCAGATTCTGACGGCCGACCCCGAGGGTGGGCCCGCACGCATCTCCTTCAAGACCTTCTCCTATGTGTACCAGTACCTGGCTGGCCTGGATGCAGACTTGCCCCGCTCAGACATAGAATCCTACCTTGACAACCTGAAGGAAAATATGTGAGTACGCCTCCCGGGGCCCTTGGGCAGCCCCCTCCCTGCCTGTCTCCCCTGAGCAGCTCAGGCAGAAGGGGACATGCCCTCCTCTCACCTGCACACCTGCGCTGTGTGCACACCTGCATACCCACACACACACCTGCAGTGTGCACACCTGTGCATCCCCACACTCACACATCTGTATACCTGCACTGTGTGCATACCTGTGTACCCACACACACACACCCATATACCTGCAGTGTGTGCACACCTGTGCATCCTCACACCCTCACACCTGCAACCCTCACACCCACACTATATGCACACCTGTACACTTGCATACCTGTACACCTGCACGTGTTCACTGTAGGCATGCCTGCACACCCACACACCTGTACACTCATACCTGCAATGCTCACACCTGTACTGTATGCACACCAGACACACACATCTGCACACCTGCACTGTATGTACACCTGCACACTCCCAGCACCCACACACCTGCACTTTATGCACACCTGGACACCTGCCATCTAAGGCATCTGGGCAGCAGCACCCATCTCAACAGGCTGCTTTCTCTCGGGACCCAGAGGTCCAGGGCAGGCTGTGAGAACTTCTCAGACTGCAGCAGGGTGTAGCCTCCAGCTGTCCTGAGAGAAAGCATTAGACCCCCTCCACCGTCTGTCCTGGCGCTCTACACTGAGATCCCTGGGCTTTGCAAGCTGCTCACTGGGAGGCCAGCCTGGGCCAGGCAGCCAGTCTCCTGGGCTTACGCAGCCTTTGAGCTTGACTGGACCGCCTTCTTAAATGGAAGGAAAATTTCATTGACTAAAATTTGAGTTTTCATTACAGAAAAATCTGTAAACATAGTACTGATCTTTTCACCTAGAACCTGATGTCCATTTCAGTATGAGGACCTAGGAGGTAGGAGTTACTGGGGGGAGACCACGATGAGCCCTTTTTAAGGTAGAACTTGTACAGTCTCCTGCTCTTATGAGCGTTCTGTTATATGTGCCACAAGGAACTACTAACAAACGTCTTTTCTGTTTCCAATCCAGAGAGTCTAGAAAGAATGGCATGATAGGACTTTCAGATTTCTTCGTTGCCAAGAGAAAAATTTAAAAAAGCCAGGAAGAACACTCAGAAGACATAGGCCATAAGTACAGAAAGGAACACTTTTTAAAGTCAAAATAGTGCCTTCAAACCCCAGCACCAAATACAGCTTGTTATGAGCCACGTAGGTGTGCAGTGTGAGTTTTTACCCTAGCAGGACATTCGTCGGGCAGAGGTTGTTAGGGGGCACATTTAATTCCTGCCCCTTCCATTATATCCTGTGAGCACCTTACCTGGAGATGCGTCATAACGGTGAAGTAGTCTGTTTCACGATCAGGCTGGTGAGTAGGTGGGGGATGGGCTCTTCTTCGTCTTCATTGGAACTGTGACCAGCAGGGACCCACGCTCCACTCCAGGGTCCACACGGATGCCTACGAGAGCTTCTACTTGCTGATGCTGGACAGCGCAGCACCTATCCACTTGGATGGGGACACGAAGACCCTGAATTGGCTTCCACTGTCTTCAAACGACAAAGCTTTCCAATGACAGTGCGTCTTAGATGACTTGTGGAGAACTTGGCAGCGGGTTGGCGTTCTGTTCTCTGCAGACCGCCCTCCGTGCTGATGAAGGCTGCTGGCACCTGGAGCGTTGTTTGGAAATACTCGCTGTGATGTTGTGCTGAGATGCCGGACGTGTATTTGTCGTCCAGACACTGGGCCACCTTACGTGATACAATCACTTGTCTGGACTTTTCCTCACCTTCCCAGAGACCAGGCAATATACACAGATGGTTTGTAAAAGTAAAAGCAGCTTTTCAGAATTGGAATTAAAAAAAAAAAAAAAAGCTTTACAATTGTTAAAATGCTTTAAACCTTCCCAAAACTTTGCTTTCCCAAAGAATCCGAAATGTGTTTTCCTACTTGTGAAGAATTGATGCCTTTGAATTGTGGTGTTGGTGAAGAATATTGAATATACCACGGACTGCCAAAAGAACGAACAAATCTCTCTTAGAAGAAGTACAACCAGAATGTCCCTTAGAAGCAAGGGTGGCGAGACTGCGTCTTACATACTTTGGGCATGTTGTCAGGAGGGATCAGTCCCTGGAGAAGGACATCATGCTTGGTAAAGTATAGGGTCAGTGGAAAAGAGGAAGACCCTCAACGAGGTGGATTGACACAGTGGCTGCAACAATGAGCTCAAGCATAACGGCAATTTTAAGGATGGCTCAGGTTGCTATGAGTTGGAATGGACTTCGATGGCACCTAACAACAACAACTTGGGATGCCTCAGCACTCGGGACTGGGAGAAGAGCCGTAGGTACTGTGCAGCGTGGGCAACAAGACTCACAAAAGGACAGAGTATGCAGGCCACGGCCCAGTTCCTATAGACCCAAAGAGACAGAAGCCCAGCCAGCTCAGAGGGTCTGCATCTACAGAGCACACACGATGTCTGTCTTAATCAGACCCAGGACTCGAGTTGGCCAGGGGCTGACCCACAGGGTGACGTGCCTCCAGGTGCTGCCTACCCACAGGGACTGCACAGACCTCCAACAAATCGAGTAGACCAGACCAACCACCCCAGCAACCCAACAGAGGTGGCACTAGGGCTCCAAGGTGGGTGGGACTGGGCTCGTGGGAACCACGTGTTCTTACCATGCCTGAGAGCAAACCAGAGGCAGAGGAAGCAGTGGTTAGAGCAGCTAACGGAGAATGCAAACCAGTTGGCCTTTTAAAAGAATTTCTGCAAATTTAGTGTTTAAATACAAATGTTTAAAAGCATTCAAACATATATCTTAGGATTAGTGGATATTGGGACTTTACCTGTTTGTTTTTCTAAAGAAAAACCCAATAGGGTAGAAAAGCTTCTTGTTGAGCTGTCTCATTCTCTGATCACACCCAAGATTTTCCATGACCAAGGCACCATGACTGCCTATAGCAACCTTCCCCAACTCAGTGTGGAGGGGAGATGATTCTGCCAGGTTTAACCTGGTATCTAATGTCAACCCATTCGTCCATCCATCTATTCATCCATCAGCTCAACCATCCATTCATTCACCTACCCACCCATTCATCCATCCACTCATCCATCCATCCTTCTGTTCAACCATCCATCCATCCAACCATCCATCCATCCAACCATCCATCCATTCACCCATCCATCCAACCATCCATCCATTCACCCATCCATCCATTCTTCCACTCATCCACCCATCCACCCACCCATCCATCCCTCTATTCACTCATCCATCCATCTGTCCATCCAACTACTCATCCATCCATTCAACTCATCCATTCACCCACTCACCCATCTTTCCACTCATCCACCCACCCATCCCTCCATCCACTCATACACCGATCCACCCATTCATCCATCCATTCATCCACCCATCCACCTATCAACTCATTCACTCATCCATCCATGCACCCATTCACCCCTCCATCCATCAATCTAGTCATCCATCCAATCATCTGTCCATCCAGTCATCCATCCATCCATCCATCCATCCATCCATCCATCCATCCATCCATCCATCCATCCATCCATCCATCCATCCATCCATCCATCCATCCATCCATCCATCCATCCATCCATCCATCCATCCATCCATCCATCCACCCACCCATCTATCCATCCATCCATCCATCCATCCACCCACTCATGCACCCAACCACCCATCCACCCACTCATACACCCAATCACCCATCCATCCACTCATACACCCTTCCAGCCATCCATTCATCCATCCGTCTACTTATCCACCCATCCCCCCACCAACCGTCCTTCCATCCACTCATCCATCCATCCATCCATCCATCCACTCGTACACCCATCCACCCACCCATCCATCCATCTGTCCATCCATTCATCCCTCTATCCATCATCACCCATCCATCCATCCACTCATCCACCCATCCACCCACTTGTACACCCATCCACCCATCCATCCAGCCATCCACACATCCAGCCATCCACCCATCCACCCACCAACCATCCTCCCATCCAATCATCCATCCATCCTTCCACTCGTACACCCAACTATCCACCCATCCATCCACCCATCCGTCTGTCCATCCATTCATCCCTCTATCCAGCCATCCATTCATACACCCATCCAGCCACCCACCCATCCAGCCATCTACCCATCCACCTGCCAACCATCCTTCCATCCACTTATCCATCCATCCACCCACTCGTATACTCACCCACCCACCCATCCATTTGTCTGTCCATCCATTCATCCCTCTATCCATCCACTCATCCCTCCATCCATCCACTTGTACACCCATCCACCCACCCATCCATCCGTCTGTCCATCCATTCATCCCTCTATCCATCCATCACCCACCCACCCAGCCACCCACTGTCATGTGATAACTAGAGTGTAAGACCTTGTCTAACTCCAGGGAGAATGAGAATCAACATCAGCATTAGCCGAAAGCTGATTCCTACGAGGTTGTGGTCAGATATACCTCCGCTCTCCAACCTTTTTACCAACTCTGACACCAGCCGTCCTCCCCAAGGCACCCCTTACTTCTCTGCTGTGTTCAAGGACCACACAGAACTCACAGATCATACAGTTATATGGTTTATTAGGGAAGTAACATGGGATCAGGATTAACTTGGAAATAAGAGGAACAGGATCAATGTCAAGAAGCACACAGAAAGGTCTGGAAGGCTCCCCCAAAGTGAAGAGCACATCCCTCCTGCCATGGATTGAATTGTGTCCCCCCAAAATATCTGTCAGCTTGGCTAGGTCATGATTCCCTTGTATGATTGTCTACCATTTTATCTTCTGATGTGATTTCCCTGTGTGTTATAAATCCTATCACTATGATGAAATGATGTGGATTAGTGGCAGTTATATTGATGAGGTCTACAAGATAGTCTTAAGCCAATCTCTTTTGAAATATAAAAGAGAGAAGCGGGCAGAGAGATGTGGGAACCTCATACCACCAAAAAAAACAGCACTGGGAGCAGAGCGTGTCCTTTGGACCTGAGGTTCCTGTGCTGAGATGCTCCCAGACCGAGAGAAGATTGATGACAAGGACCTTCCTCCAGAGCCAACGAGAGAGAAAAAGCCTTCCCCTGGAGCCGACTACCTGAATTTGGACTTGTAGTCTACTACACAACGAAAGAATAAACTTCTCTTTGTTAAAGCCATCTACTTGTGGTATTTCTGTTACAGCAGCACTAGTTGACTAAGACACCTCCCTTTTTTAGTGTAGGACAGCTCTCTCTCTCTCTCCCTCTCAGCCAGCCATGCAGGCATCTTCTCAGCCCCCTCAGGACAGGCCTCCTCTCAGCCCCCTCTTGGCCACCTCGAAACAGGCCTCCTCTTGGCCCCTGCCCTGCTTGGTCAAGTGTTACATCTCTTTTTGTTCCTCTGATAAGTGGCTCAATCCTGTTAGGTGGATTTTATGCACCCTATTTGCATTTTTTTTATTTGCATAAGAACAGACTAATCCCTTCACTGGACTAAACTTGCCAATCCCCTGGAAAGTGGCTCCATCTATTTGCATACCTGACATTTCCTGCTGTCAGGGACTGGCTTCTTCCCTGCACAAAAATAAAGGACCAGGGCAACGGCAACAGGGCAAGTGTAACAACTCTTTGGGGCTCTGGGGAACATCTCCAAAGCTGTTTCCTTTTTCTCTGTATTTCACAGAACCAAGGCGAGAGGCCACATGAAGAAACTCATTTCACCACATCTATCTACCCGTCCAATCATCCATCCACCATCCAGCCACCCTCCGACCTGTCCATACACTCGTCCAAACGGTGTTCATGGAATACCAACTCTGTCAGGCATAGCACAGCTCTCAGACCGTGGGTGACAGAGGCTTGATAGGTGACGCCTGCCTACCAACAGGTGAAAACTAGAGGAACAGGTACCCGTCCAATCATCCATCCACCATCCAGCCACCCTCCGACCTGTCCATACACTCGTCCAAACGGTGTTCATGGAATACCAACTCTGTCAGGCGTAGCACAGCTCTCAGACCGTGGGTGACAGAGGCTTGGTAGGTGACGCCTGCCTACCAACAGGTGAAAACTAGAGGAACAGGTACCCGTCCAATCATCCATCCACCATCCAGCCACCCTCCGACCTGTCCATACACTCGTCCAAACGGTGTTCATGGAATACCAACTCTGTCAGGCGTAGCATAGCTCTCAGACCGTGGGTGACAGAGGCTTGGTAGGTGACGCCTGCCTACCAACAGGTGAAAACTAGAGGAACAGGTACAGTTCAAGATGAAGGGCGGGGTGGAGATAAAGAAGTCATGGGAGGAGCCTGGGAAGTGCGGCCTGGGCCAGGGATGTGGTGGCTGACCACCCTTCCTGCCTGTTGAGAAGTGTGGTGGTTTTAAAGTCTGCCTATAAGGTTGCTTTGAGTCAGAACCAACTCGACGTCGAGTCGATTCCAACTCATAGAGACCCTATAGGACAGGGTAGAACTGCCCCATAGAGCTTCCAAGGAGCGCCTGGCAGATTCGAACTGCCAACCCTTTGGTTAGCAGCCATAGCACTTAACCACTACGCCACCAGGGTTTCCCATGGGTTTGGCTGGGTTTTATAGTGTCTTTGACCTCTCCCTCCCAAAGGTGGCACCTACCCCTCCAGTTGAACACGGGCTGTACTTAGGGACCCTGAGGACTCACATCCTCACTGCCTTAATGGGGAGGGGCACCCCCCACCAGGCTCTTGAGTGGATAAAGGATGCTTTTGCTGACCTGCTTTCTGTCTGTGAGTTTTAAAACTGAAAGGGGCTCATTCATGTTTTGAAAGGAGATGCAGAAGGAAGGGCTTGTCTGTGTTCAGAACAGTCAGCCTCCTTTCATGTTCTCCCCTGAACTTTTCAACTGCTCTGATTTTCTTCCTTAAACTGTGTCCCACGCCTCAGGTACAGCTCTGCATGGAGGCTGTGCAGCTGCTAGGGACAGCATCGTCCCAGCAGGCCCTTGAGGGCTTTTAACAGCTCCGGAGGGGGGAGGGTCCAGGTGCCCTGGGGGGCAGTTTGCATCTGACCTTGGGATCTGGAGTGGCTTTCAAGGGCCAGGCTGGCTCCAAGCAGAGGAGGGGGGTAGGAGGAGGTGACACCTCCTGAGAAGCACCAGGGTCCCCCCTCTCGGAGGCTAGGGGCACAGGGAGGGAGAGAGCAGGGGGCTGCTCCCCAGCACACTCCGATCTGAGGTCTAACATCCACATCACAGGGGCCATGAGTCATCTGATGACTGTTAGTGGAATGGAGCTCTGGAGCTGGTGGGATCACCTTGTCCCCTTCTCTGAGCCAGGCCCCAGCCCTCAGGAAGCACCTTGTCCCTGTTGCTGTGACCCAGCCTGCAGGGGGCACCTTGTCCCTGTCCCCGTGACCCAGCCTTGCCCCAGGAGTGTCCACCAGGGCTGTCTCTGCCCTCCTCCTGGCTGCCCTCCCCACCTGCTGCAAGTATCTGAAAATAAAGGCCTTGCTTCTTGCAGTGCCTGAAGGGGCGGGGGTCAGTGGGTGGCTGTCAGTGGGCAGAGGTCAGTGGGGTCGAAGGTCAGTGGGCACAGTTCAGTGTGGGCAGAGGTCAGCAGGGGTGGAGGTCAGTGGGTGGAGGTCATGGGGCAGCATCAACCAGCCTTCCAGAAGAAAGCAAGCTGGAGGGCAGCGGAGTGGATGGCTCCCTCTCTTTCCGCCCATCCTGGAGAGACACTCAGCCAGAAGGCTGCTCTCCCCATCCTCGGGTTGGCTCCCTGTAACCCTTCTGTCTGCCAACACTTCGGCCCCTGACCTCTCCTGGGCAGCTGGTGCCTTCCCCCTGGCCCAAGGGTTCTCGGGGGGCATGAGGCTTGTGCTGTCCCCAGGAGCAGAGGTGAGTCACCTTGATGCCACTGGCATCATGGAGGTGGCAGTTCTGCATCCTGACAACATTCTCGTCCTCTCCATCAATGCTGAGCTTAAGTTTGCAGGTCTTCTGCGCCCTCTGGTCCCCCCGCGAGGTCTTCTCCGTGCACACCTGTGTCCTCACGCTCCTTCCAGAAACCAGACGGAACAGGTACCCGTGGCAGTGTCTCCATCACTTGCCCGATCCTAAAGGGTGGACCATGCAGCAAGGCGAGTCACCAGTTCAGGGGAAGGGGGTGGACCCAGTGATCCGGTGCCCAATGTTGGGGCAAAGGGGTCAGACTGGTGGGGGGCAGAAGGAGGACCCAGCTCTGGCTCCTGGGGTGCCCAGACCTCCCAACCCACTGTGGGGCCCAGCTGGGGATGTTCCAATGCCCTGGGCCTGGGAACCAGGGACCAGGAGTTAAGGGCTTGGAGCAGAGGCTTTGGAGGGTGGGTGGGAGGAACAAGGCCCATAGATGCGCGTGGGGTGGGGGGCAAAGTCACGGAACAGGAGCTGGAGAGGGACTGGTGAAAGCAAAGAGCCAGGGCCTGAGCCCAGAACGTGGGGGGGGGGGGGTCTGGCCTCAGTGGGTGGCCGAATGTGGGTCTGGGGCCCCGAGAAGGCCCACTGCCCGGCCTATACCCCAGGCCGGACCGCTGGGTGGGCTCAGCCGGAATCTGCTGGCAGCATAATTGAGCCCAACAAGGAGGCAACACTGACCTGGGTAAAGGCTGCAGCCACCCCCCACACTGCATTGCCCAAAAGTCTTGGGGACCCCTCTGGGCAGCCTGGGACCTCATGATCGGTCTCCAGTACCCCCTTGCTCAAGAGGGTGGGGAACCAGCCCCAGACACCAGACCTTCGCAAGGGAGCCAGGCTGGAGGGGGGCGCTGGGGCACTGGCCACAGCATACAGGGTTGCATGGCCCAAGAGTCCATCGCAGTGGGGCAGGGAAGGGCACTGGCATGGCAACAGTGGCTGGTGAGGAGGCTCAGTGAGTCTTGGCCCATGCTTGGTTTTTGATGATCTGGCCCTTGGGGTCCCCAAGCTGCAGTGATGGGACTGGAAGGCCCGGAGGACACTGAGGACCTGGAGCTCCCCTGTGACCCCCCCGGGGCCCTCCCCTCCCTGCCTCATGCATGCCTGGTACCCCCAGTCTCAGGGTCCTCCACCACAGCCCTGTCCAAGGACTGCCACCATGCTCATTTCTGGGACCCTGGCCCCTCCCTGTCCCTTGGCCTTTGGCCCTGTGATGTGTTCTAGCCCTGCTCCCTCACCCACCTCCCCATCACCACCTTCATGGTGCAGAGGCAGGGGAGGGGCTGGAAACCTCTACCCCCAGCCTTGCTGTGTACATGGGTCTGCCCTCATCTCTATGGGATGAGAGGGAAGGCTCACTATGGGGCCCCTGGAGGCTCCCCCTGGGCTCCCACTGGCTCTTTGATGATTGGTGGATTCTGCCCTGGACTGAAGTCCAGAATCCCCCTTCCCATTCCACAAACTCCCCCAGAGCCCCAACCAGTCTCCTGGACCCAGTCTCCAGGGAAGAAAGGCAAGCCTGACTGCTGACATGTGTCAGGCACAGCACAGCACCCTGTCTCAGTCAGGATGCCAGCCACCTCACATCAGAGCTCTTATGGAGGTGGTGCTGGAGACTGCATCATGTCCCCCCAAAAGAGATCCTTAAGTACCTGTGAACATACCCATGTTTGTGGAAATAGGGTTTTTCTCTGCAGATGTTATCTGAATATTAACATAATTAAGTTAATGTGGTCATGCCAGACTAGGGTGAGTCCAAATTCTAATCTCTCCTGAATAGGATCTTATAAAGAGAAGACAGATACAGAGATGGGAACGCACAAAAGGGGACTGGATGGATGGATGGGTGGGTGGGTGGGGCAGGATGGATGGATGATGGATGCATGGATGGATGATTGGATGGATAGATGGTGGGTGGCTGGATGGATGAATAGGTGGGTGGGTGGATGAATGGATGGACAAATGGATGGATGGATGGATGGTGGGTGTTTAGATGGATGAATGGGTAGTCGGTGGAGGGATAGTGAATGGATGATTGGACGGATGGATAGATGAATGGTGAATGCATGGTGGGTGGAGGATGGATGGATGGTGAGTGGATAATAAATGTATAGATGAGTGATGGAAGGCAGATGGCTGGATAGTGGATAGGTGGATGGGTGACTGGATGAGTGGCTGGATGATTAGATGGGTGGATGGACAGCCAAGGTGACACTGCACACCAGTGGCAGGGGTAGGAACCTGGATACTACCAGGTCTGTCTGATTCCAGGGCCTGCCCAGGACCACTGAGGCCCTCTGTGCAGTGCAGCAGATCAAGAACAACACCCCGCCACCAATCTTTGTTTAGCATCCTGATTCACTGTGAGACCCTGGGGCCAGTCGATTCTGGTCTAGACCACACAAAGAGCTCTCTATATATTTAAATTTTATTATGGTGAAATATGTATAACAACATTTTCCATTTCAACCATTTTTATGTGCACAATTCAATGACATTAATTACATTCAGCATCTCATGCAACCATTACCACTATCCGTTTCCAAAGCTTTCATCACCCCAAACAGAAACGCAGCGCCATTAAGCAATAACTTCTCACTTCCCTCTCCCACATGCCCTTGCTAACCACGAAGAAACATTGGCAGATATGATAGTTAATATTGCCCTAGAATTTCTAGCAAATTCAAATACAAGAACTCATGGGATAAAAGACAACAGAAGAGATAAAAGCAATGGAGAAAGACAAAGTAATCATTACTTATAGGCAATAAGAGTCCTTGCAAAACTCCAGAGGTTGAACTAGAAAAACATCATTTGAACAATAGAATTTGGACTCTGTAAGGTGGCAGGTTATAAAAGAAATACACAGATGTCAATAATGTTTTCTTTTGTTTTTACATACCAGCATAGTTGAAAGATCTATTGCAGTAGTAACAAAATGTGAATAAATGTTAATAAACTTGACAGAAACAGTGTGAGGCCTGCACGTAGATTCAACACTGTGAAGACGCCAGTTCTTGGAAAATTAATTTATGTGTTTAATGCCTTTTCAATCAAAACATAGATGTACTTGGGAGGAACTTTCCAAAACGATGCCAAAATTCATCCAGGAAAAGAAAAAATCAATGGGCCAGAAAATATTGAAGAATGAAGGGGGGTGACAGGGCTGCCATCCCCCATATGGCAGGGGGAACTGAGGGATTGTGGAAGAACTGTCTTCCTCCCTGGAAGAGCCTGGGAAGGTTGTGTAAGAATGTGTAGACAGGTATGAACAGGTGTAGACAGCAACAAGGAGATGTAGACAGGTATGGACAGGCATGGACAGTTGTGGGCAGGTGTGGACAGGTGTGGATAAGGTTGGACAGGTGTGGATGGGTGGCAGGTGTGGACAGGCATAGACAGGTATGAGATATGAACATGTGTGGAAAGGCATGGACAGGTATGAATGGGTGGACAGGTGTGGATATGCATGGACAAGTATGAGATGTGAACAGGTGTGGAAAGGTGTGGACAGGTGTGGATGGGGTAGACAGGTGTGGACATACATGGATGGGTGTGGATGGGGTGGACAAGTGTGGAAAAGCATGGACATGCATGGACAGGTGTGGACATGAGTGAATAGGTATGAGATATGAACAGGTGTGGGGAAACGTATGTACAGGTGTGGATGGGGTTGACAGGTGTGGACATGCGTAGACAGTTGTGCCCGCAAAGGAGCACTGGAAAAAATCAGATCTACAGCAAATTCAGTGTATTCAGTGTTCACAGAGGCTCTGTGGCTCTTGGCCCAGCACAAAGTGGCTGCAGTGCCCAACCATCTGTGTGCCTGACTGGCTCTGATTGTGGCCTTGTGAACCAAGTCAGTGAGCCAGCTACAGCAGGACAGAAGGGAGAGCAATTGGGCCTCAAACTGGGGAGCTAGGGGCCCCCTCCCTACCTCAGAGCCCCTCTCCCACCTAATTTCTCCAGGGTATTTAAATATGCTCCTTACCCACGTGGGCTCTCTGGGTACTGAACATGCCCTCTCTCCATGCCCTGGCCCATGGGTCTGACCCTCTTTTCCAAGTCCCCAGTTCCCCTTGGGGCTGCAGTCGCCCTCATAAAAGATGCTGTGGCTTCCAGAGCTGAAGGGCAAATCCAAACTCAGCGTAGGGAACCCTGTTCAGTCTGGCTGTGCTTCCCCTATGTGCTGGTGGTTCTCCCAGGCCTGGTCTACAGTGTCCTTCATGTGCCCACTGACACCTTCTTGTCCTCAAGAGGCTTCACAGAGTAGCCTCCCCATCACCCAGTGTTTCTCCTCTGGGCTTCCCCTTCTCCAGCCTTTGTCCATCTATCTATCCATCCAATCTGCAGCGTAGCAAAGCCCTTCTCTACACCATGCCCACGCAGCTATGGCAGTCTCCCTGGCTCCCCTCAGAGTCAGCTTCTCCCAGTAATGGCCCATAAACATGGGCTCTGCCCACCCACATGTCTCCGCCCCACCATGAGGCCAATGAAACTTTTGTCAAGATCACCAATGACCTTTAAGTAAAAAAATCCAGTGTGCATCCCTCATCATCCAAAACTGAACCCTGGATCTTTCCTCCTGTGCTAGGTGTGTCCCAATACCTAACCCCCTGCTCCTCCTCACTTACCAAGCCCCCAAACATTAGCGGGGGACACTTCCCAGCCCCTTCACGGGCAGGCGTGGCTAAGTCCTGGCTAATGGATTAAGCAAAGGTGCTGTGTGTGCTGTGTGTCATGCTCTTAGAGGGTGGTGAAGGTAACTACTTACTTGTTATGGACTGAATTGTGTCCCCCCAAAATGTGTGTCAATTTGACTATGCCATGATTTCCAGTATTGTGTGACTGTCAGCCATTTTGTCATATGATGTGATTTTCCTATGTGTTATAAATCTTACCTCTATGATGCTAATCATCTCATATGCATGCAAAAGCTGGGCAATGAATGAGGAAGATGGAAGAAGAATTGATGCTTTTGAATTATGGTATTGGAGAAGAATATTGAATATACCATGGACTGCCAAAAGAATGAACAAATCTGTCTTGGAAGAAGTACAGCCAGAATGCTCATTAAAAGCAAAGATGGCGAGGCTATGTCTCACATACTTTGGACATGTTATCAGGAGGAATCCATCCCTGGAGAAGGACTTTACATCAGTGAAGAAGAGGAAGACCCTCAATGAGATGGATTGACACAGTGGCTGCAACAATGGGCACAAGCACAACAATGATCACAAGGATGGCACAGGACCAAGCAGTGTTGGTACTGTTGTACATAGGGTCGCTATGAGTCAGAACTGACTGGACAGCACCTGACAACAACACGATGTTAATGAGGCAGGATTAGAGGCAGTTATGTTGATGAGGTGGGACTCAATCTATGAGATTAGGTTTATCTTGAGTCAATGCCTTTTCAGATATAAAAGAGAGAAACAAGCAGAGAGATGGGGGAAACTCTTGCCATCAAGAAAGCACCCCTGGGAGGGGAGTGCATCTTTTGGACCCAGGGTTCTGTGCTGAGAAGCTCCTAGACCAAGGCAAGATTGATAACAAGGACTTTCGTCCAGAGTGGACAGAGAGAGAAAAACTTCCCCCAGTGCTGTCACCCTGAATTCGTACTTCTAGCCTCCTAGACTATGAGAGAATAAATTTCTCTTTGTAAAGCCATCCACTTGTGGTATTTCTGTTATAGCAGCACTGATAACTAAGACAGAATTTGGTTCCAGGAGTGGGGTGCTGCTCTTTTGGTACCAGGAGTGGGGTGCTGCTCTAACAGATACCTAAAATGTGGAAGCGGTTTTGAAACTGTGAATGGATAGAGGCTGGAAGAGTTTTAAAGTGCCTAATAGTAAAAGCTTAGATTGCCTTGAAGAGACTGTTGGTGTAATTATGACATCAAAGACAATTCTGGTGAGGACTCAGAAGGAAATGAGGAGAGCTGTTACATTGGAGACGGTGCAGACGACAAGAAGCAGCAGCAGAGAAATGGCAGCAGTAGAACCAGGAGACCAGTGCCAGATAACGCTGGAACTGACCCACAGAGCAAGAGAGCTGAGTGCCTTCTGGCTGAAGTTTACTGGCAGAGTAAGGCGTCTCCAGGCACTTATCAATGGAGCTAAAGAACTTTGCAACAGTTGCCCCAGTGATGTTCCAAGGGGCAGAGAGCCCAAGGAACCAGGTAGCAGAAGCTGAAGAGACAAGGAACATAGGGAACAGAGCTACCTCAGTCTCAAAGAGTAGTGCCACGACCTCTGGGGTCTCAGAGTGGAGCCGTGGCCTTCAGAGTTTCAAAGGGTGAGGCCAGAGCCTTCCAGATTTCAAAGAGTCAGATCTTCACCAACTTGATTCTGAAGCGTGGGGCTGCAATACTCCAGTGCCAAAGGGATGGGGCCGGATCTGCTACCAGAAGCTGAGGGGGTGGGTTAGAAGAAGTGGAACTTCCAGGGCTGAGGGGGTAGGGTCCCCACTCAGATGGACTAGGAGAATGGGGCCATGCAAATGTGAGGAAGCAGAGTTGCCTTTCCAGTGGTCCTAGAAGGCAGAGCTGAAGGCCAGGGCCTAGGGGTCTCCACTCAGAATCTGGAGAGTGTGGCCAACGCCAAGAGTCTGGAGAGCAGGGCCATTGTCTAAATGGTCTCAGAGAACAGAGGATTATTTTTAAGCCTTGAAAGCTAAGGTAATGTGTTCTGCTGAATTGTTTGGTGTCTGTTATTCCTTCTTTCCCTCCAATTTCTCCCGTTTGTAATGGAAATGTCTAGCTTCTGCTTTTTCTACCATTGTACTTTGGGAGCAGATAACTTGTATTCTCAATTTCACAGATGAAGAGGAATTTTTGGATTTTGGACTTGGAGTTGATTTAAGACTTTTGCTATGATATGATGGGGGTGAATATGTTTTAAATGTAGCAAGAATATGAATTTGGGGAGGCCAAAGGGTGGGATGTTATAGATTGAATTGTGTTCCCCAAAAATGTTTGTCACAAAATAATAAATTTTGGAGAGGTTGTGGACATACTGGAACACTTATATACTGCTGGTGGGAATGTAAAATGGTACAACCACTTTGGAAATCGATTTGATGCTTCCTTAAAAAGTTAGAAATAGAACTACCATACAATCCAGCAATTCCACTCCTTGGAATATATCCTAGAGAAATGAGAGCCTTTACACGAACAGATCTATGTACATCCATGTTCACTGCAGCACTGTTTTACAATAGCAAAAAGATGGAAGCAACCAAGGTGCCCATCGATGGATGAATAGATAAATAAGTTATGGTAATATTCACATAATGGAATACTATGCATCGATAAAGAACAATGATGAATCCGTGAAACATTTCATAACATGGAGGAACCTGGGAGACATTATGTTGAGTGAGATTAGTCAGTTGCGAAAGGACAAATATTGCATGAGAACACTATTGTAGAACTCAAGAAATAGTTTAAACAGAGAAGAAAAAATTTTTTGATGGTTATGAGAGTGGGGAGGGAGGGAGGGATGGAAAGAGGTATTCACTAACTAGATAGTGGATAAGAACTATTATAGGTGAAGGGAAAGACAACACACAATACAGGAAAGGTCAGCACAACTGGTCTAAACCAAAAGCAAAGAAGTTTCCTGAATAAACCTTCCTTCGAAGGCCAGAGTAGCAGGGGTGAGAGTTTGGGGACCATGGTTTCAGAGGACATCTAGGTCAACTGGTGTAATGAAACCTATTAAGAAAACATTCTGCATCCCACTTTGGTGAGTGGTGTCTGGGATCTGAAACACTAGGAAGTGGCCATCTAAGATGCCCACCTGGAGCAAAGGAGAATGAAGAACACCAAAAACACAAGGTAATTATGAGCCCAAGAGACAGGAAGGGCCACAAAAATCAGAGACTACATCAGCCTGAGACCAGAAGAACTAGATGGTGCCTGGCTACGACTGCCCTGACAGGGAACACAACAGAGAACCCCTGAGGGAGCAGGAGAGCAGTGGGATGCAGACCCCAAATTCTCATAAAAAGACCAGGATTAATGGTCTGACTGAGACTAGAGGAATCCCGGCGGTCATGGTCCCCAGGCCTTCTGTTAGCCCAAGACAGGAACCATTCCCAAAGCCAACTCTTCAGACAGGGATTGGACTGGACTATGGGATAGAAAATGATACTAGTGAGGAGTGAGCTTCTTGGCTTAAATAGACACATGAGACTAAGTGGGCAGCTCCTGTCTGGAGGAGAGATGAGAAGGCAGAAGGGAACAGAAGTTAGCTGAATGGACTCGGGAATACAGGGTGGAGAGAAGGAGTGTGGTGTTTCATTAGGGGGAGAGCAACCAGGAATATATAGCAAGGCGTATATAAATTTTTGTATGGGATGCTGACTGGACTTGTAAACTTCCACTTAAAGCACAATAAAAAAAAAATGTGTGTCAAATTGACTAGGGTCATGATTCCCAGTATTGTGTGATTATCTACCATTCGTCAAGTGATGTGATTTTCCTGTGTGCTATAAATCCTACTCTCCATGATGTTAATGAGGTAGGATTAGAGGCAGTTATGTTAATGAGATGGGACTCAATCTACAAGATTAGCTTGTGTCTTGAGGTAGTCTCTTTAGAGATATAAAAGAGAGAAACAAATAGAGAGACAGGGGAACCTAAGCGGCACAGCTGGGAGCAGAGCACATATTTTTGGACCTGGGGTTCCTGTGCTGAGAAGCTCCTAGACCAGGGGAAGATTGATGACAAAGACCTTCCTCCAGAGCCGACAGGGAGAGAAAGACTTCCTGTGGCAGCGGGGCACTGACTTCGGATTTCTAGGCTCCTAGACTTGAGGGAATAAACTTCTGTCTGTTAAAGCCATCCACTGGTGGTATTTCTGTTATAGCAGCACTAGACAGCTAAGGCACTCCCCTTCCCCTGTTTCCTGTCCACCACTGAAATATAGATGTAATGGCTAGACCAGGAGTAGCCGTCATGGGTCATGAGGTCAGTGTGTGAGTAGGAGCTATGCACAGCTGACTATTGACTTTCTTTAAGTCGTTTTCAAATGTCACCTTCTCCTAGAGCCTTCCCTGACACCCTGTTTAAAATCTCACCCCTCCCAGACCCTTTCCTTGTTCACCTCTTAATAAGAGTTCTTACCCCTGTCTTCCTCATGTCTTTGCCTTGTCTCCCCTCTAGAAGGGACACTTCAAAGAGGCAGGGAGTTTTGTCTCCTATTTCATCTCCAGGGCTTGTGGGTGCTAGTTGATATTTGTTGAATGAATGTTGTGAAGTGCTATATAATAACTAAATGTAGAGTGATGGCAATATGGCTAATATTCTCTTTCAACAACAAAATTGTAAGACGTAAGGAAAAATCGAATTGGAAGCTACCTGTGGTTGTGTGTTTTGGGGAGCAGAGTATCCGGAGTGGGTGGCTCTCCCCAGATTTCTGTTTGTCCACTGGTCCCAGCCCCTCCTGACGCCTTTGAGTCTGTCTTCCAGGTACGTTCCTCCTAAGGCAGAGAGGCTGTGGTATGGCTCCCTCGACGCAGTGGCCGAACTCTGTGGCCAGGAGATGGGAGCAGGGTGGCATGCCAGGCCAGGGCTCCCCAAGCCCAACGGTGCTGTGCCCACTCGCCCCGCGCACTCCCGGAATCGCTGGCACCGGCCCCGGCGGCCTCCTGGGTGGTCCCGGTGGTCGCCTCCGGGCGCTCGGGGCGGGCCGTCGCTGCCCCTTCCCAGGATCAGAGCGAGACCCTGGCGGCGCCCGAGTGCGGGCTGACCCAGCTTCCGTCCCCCCGGCCTGGCTCGGCTGCCCCGGCCCCGGCCTCCGGGGGTTCCAAGGTGCCATAGCGCGACCCCCCAGCCGTGCTGTTCCGGACGGACCCGACGGGCTTTGAAGCCAGGCTTCTGCCTCAGCCGGCAGGGACCTAGAGAAGGTCTGGGGCGAGCCGTTCCCGCCGCCCGCGCCCCGGTCCTTGCTCCCACCCCGGCCCAGGCCGCGCCTGTGCGCCCAGGGCACCTCTCCGCCGGCCCCTTTGCCAGGGCGTCCGGGTCCCCGACCACGCCCCGGCCCGGCCCGGCCCCTCCCGGAGCCCCTCCCCTCCCGGAGCCCCACCCCTCTCGGAGCCCCCGCCCCCTCGAGGCCACGCCCCGTCCTCGCAGCCCGGCGGCTCAGCCAGCATCCCGCAGCCACCGCGGCGCCGGGGTCGGAGCGGCCGTCCAGATGTCCCACCGCTTCGTGGTGACGCCCGCGGCGGGCGAGCCGAGGGGCGCGGGGCCCGAGGACAGTCCCGGGCGGGAGACCGAGCCGCCGCGGGAAGACGCGCTGCCCATCCTGCGCTACTGCCGTGAGCCCAGCCGCTACGGTAGGTGCGGGGGCCGCGGGGTGTAGCCAGCGGGGGACCTGGCCCTCGGGGCGCACGGCCTGGGGCGCACTGCGGAGGTCCGGGCCGCCGTCCCCGAGGGCCACTCGCGTCTGGCGGCCGTCGGGGCCCGCGCGACGGGCGCTGTCCGCGGGGGTGAGCCGGCGACCCTCCCGGCGGGGCCCCTGACCGCCTCGGCCCTGGGACGCGGAGCGTCTGAGCCGAGCCACCTCGGTCAAGGGGGGGCGCCGAGCGTCTGAGCCACCTCGGTCAAAGGGGGGGCGCGGAGCGTCTGAGCCACCTCGGTCAAGGGGGGGCGCGGAGCGTCTGAGCCACCTCGGTCAAAGGGGGGGCGCGGAGCGTCTGAGCCACCTTGGTCAAGGGGGGGCGCGGAGCGTCTGAGCCACCTCGGTCAAGGGGGGGCGCGGAGCGTCTGAGCCACCTCGGTCAAGGGGGAGCGCGGAGCGTCTGAGCCACCTCGGTCAAGGGGGGGCGCGAAACTTCTGAGCCACCTCGATCAAGGGGGAGCGCAGAGCGCCTGAGCCACCTCGGTCAAGGTGGGGCGCGGAGGGTCTGAGCCACCTCTGTCAAGGTGGGGGGCGCAGAGCGTCTGAGCCGAGCCACCTCGGTCAAGGGGGGAAAGGCCTGGTGGCTCCTGCTGCCAGCGCGACAGAAGCATGACTTGGGGCTGAGGAGTTGAGACTGGTCACTTCACAGGCCTGGTCCTCGTAGCGTTTCGAGCCCTTTCCGCAAAGTCCCCTGCCTCCCTCCGAGATCTAAGGGCCCTGGCCTCTCCGCTCTGCCATGAGGGTGAGGAGCCTCGGTATCCCCTCTCACTGGCCACAGCTGTGCCACCTTTGGGGATATGGACAGCTGCTCACACAGGTGGGGTCCTCCAGGGGCTGGACCCCCCACAGCCCAGGTCTGTGAATCCCCTGCCAGGTGTGGTCTGAGGCCCCCCAGTACAGTGCCCATGTGTGGCTGGTCCTTGAGGAGGCTCCTTCAGCAGGTGGAGGGCACAGCTGGGCCCTCCTGAGGCCCCTCAGGTCAGAGGGCACAGGACACCTGGGGGGCAGAGCCCATCCTGGCTTCAGGGTGCTGCCTCCTGGGAATAAGAAGCTCCGCCACCCCCAGGAAGGAAGGAGGATGGAGGCGAAGCTGGTTCCCACCAGCTTGCAGGTCCAGAGAGTGGGTTTGACCCCCAAGTCCAAATGTGTGTTCCCACCTCAGATTATGGGGTGTTCTTAATGCCTCCTGCATTCTGATTGCAGTGCAGGGGAGAGCAAGGCTGACAGGCCAGGCCCAGGGTCTTGAGGTTCAGCCTCAAATGCCCCTGGGCAGATGACCAAGGCCTCCACTGGACTTTCCGCACAAGTGCCTCCACCGGGTCTGAAGGGTTGGAGAGCTCTGGGTGGAGCCAGCTGGGAAGAGTGGGCTTCCTAAGCAGAAAGGCCTGGTGTGGGGTTTCCATGCACGGAAAGCCCCTGTCCTGGGTGGCTGCCAAGCACCTTGAACACAAGCCTGGGAACGTGGAGACTTTAGATGATTTTCACTCAGGCCCAGTGTTGGCTTACATGGGATCTCCACGCCACTGTGAAATCTGAGCAGCATCTGCATGGGCCTGGCACTCCAAGGTGGTGGAGTGTGTGTGTGTGTGTGTGTGTGTGTGTTTGAGGGTTGTGTGTGTCTGTGCATATGAGGGGTGTCTGTGTTATCTGTTTCTCTGTGTGTCTATAGGGTTGTCTGTGTGTGTTTGAGGGTTGTGTGTATCTGTGTTGTCTGAGTGTACATATGTGTGTATGAGGATTGTGTGTGTGTATGAGGGTTGTGTGTGTGTTGTTTGAGTGTACGTGTGTGTCTGTGCGTAAGCGTTCTGTGTGTGTCTATGTGTGCCTGTGCGTGTATGAAGACTGCGTGTGTATCTGTGTGTTTATGAGGGTTGGTTCTCTGTGTGTGTGTGTTTGTGGTGCAGACGCCCAAGGTGTGTGTGTGTTGCATGTCTCAAACTGATTTGGCCCTGAACTCTGGACAGGCGTGGATGCGTGCTGCAGGGACAGGATAGGGGACAGGTGGCCTTCTGGGTGTCGGCTGGTCTTGGGTCCTGTGCCCTCGCCCTCCAGGGGTACGTGTGGTCTGACTGTGGAGGCTGCATCTCTGCCCTCAGGGGAGCTGCCCCCAAGCTCTCCCAGGTGTGCGGGGTTCTCTCTGACCCCCAGCCACAGGACTGGCGGGGCATCGGCTGCTGTGCTTGCTCACCAGGGATGTGTTTCTGTGGACTCCCCTGTGAGGTGATGGTGCCCCACCATCAGTTAGGAGAACCCCAAGGTCTGTGGGCTCTGCAGAGCGAGCTCTGGGGGAAGGAGAGAGGGTGGAAACAAGAGCAGGTGCGTCAGGATGGAGGACGGCAGTGAGGTGCAGTGCTCTGGTGACCGTGGGTCTGCAGTGGTGGTCGGGGGCTCCACACAGGCCCCCTGCACATTAGCATGTGCACTGATGGGGGCTTGCCACTCTCCCGGGCCTCGTCTGAGCTGGGAGGTGGGTGCCTAGCAGTCGCCTTGTCTTAGGGGCTCGGGGTCTGGGGTTGCAGTCCTGCACACGGAAGGGCTCAGCACACCCCACTCCAGGCTCCTCCCCGTGCCTTATACCCCTTCCTTGCCCCTCCCCGCTTCCCTACCTCCCCCACCCTCAGTGCCCTACGCGCTGGCTGTGGGGGAGGCTCTGGTGCCAGGTGTCAGCTCAGGCCCTGCCTTGCCTTGCACCCTCTGTCAGTACTGCTGTCTCACACTGACTCAGAGGAGGGCATAGCACCAGAGTTCTGGGTGTGGCAGGTGGGTGACCCTGCCTCCTAGATGTCCACACCCACCTTTTCCACTTCTTGTGGGTCAAAGGCCCTGAGACTGGAAGGCCCGGTGGACACAGCCGCCTGGGCTAGGCCCTCCCTCCCTCTCTCCCTCCCTCCTTTTATCCTTCCTCCCTCCCTCCCTCCCTCCTTCTGCTCCTCCTCCCTCCCTCCTCCTTTCCTTTCTTCCCTCCGTCTGCCCTCCTTCCTCCCTCCTTCCCTTACTCCCTCCCCAGTGACCCCTGTACCACCCCAGGGTGGGGAAGAACAGCCTCAGTGTGTCCCTCCTGCACTCCAGCCCTCAGAATGTGGAAGCCATGTCCCTTGTCCCTTGCCAGCCATGTCCTTGGCACCCGCTGTACTGGCAGCCTCCTGCCAGAGACACTTAGGCCCATCCTGTGGCAGGTACAGAGAAGGCACTCTCCCAGGCACCGGTCGAGTGGTGTGTCGGCTGCTGTATGCAAACAAGAGACTTATTATTTGACAGGCTGTTAAGACCATGTGAACTAAGCTTAAAAAAGCAAACAGACTTCACTGGGAGCCCCGGGAGGCTGATTTGTTCCCGGTGCCCTGTACACCCAGGCGTGTGGCCGGAGGGGTGGACTTCCTAGTCCTCAGAACTCACAGTGTGCCCAGGTTGCAACACTATGCAGACCTTTCCCCACGCCTGACAACCACAGCCCTCTTGTGAGGGTCCACTATAGACCCTTCCCCACGTGACGACCACAGCCCGTGTGTGAGCGTCCACTGTGCAGACCCTTCCCCATGTGAGGACCACAGCCCACATGTGAGGGCCCACTGTGCAGACATTTCCCCACGTGATGACTACAGCCCATATGTGAGGGTCCACTATAGACCCTTCCCCACATGACGATCACAGTCCTCACTTGAGGGTCTGCTATACAGACCCTTCCCAACGTGAGGACAACAGCCCACGTGTGAGGGTCCACTGTGCAGAGCCTTCCCCACTTGAGAACCACAGCCCACGTGTGAGTGTCCACTGTGCAGACGTTTCCCCACATGATGACCACAGCACGCGTGTGAGGCTCCACTATAGACCCTTCCCCACATGACGATCACAGCCCTCACGTGAGGGTCGGCTATCGACCCTTCCCCGTGTGACGACCACAGCCCGCTTCTGAGGGTCTGTTGTATACCCTTCTCTGAGAGCTGATGTCCACAGCCCAAGTGTATCTGTATTTGTGTGTCTGTTTGTATTATGTGTCTGTTGTGTTTGTATGTGTTTGTGTATGTTGTGGTATGTCCGTGTGTCTGTTTGCATGCCTGTGTGTCTGTGTGTCTATTGTATGTGCTGGTTTTCCTGCCTCTGGGCACAGTCATGCTGCTGGTTCAGCCTCTGGCTGGACACCAGGTTGGCCACTGAAGTGAGACCGGTCCCGGTGTTTCTGTCCCCTCGGCCCCACATCTTGCCCTCTGCCCTGTCAGTGCCCAGGAGAGCCAGTGCCCCGCCCAGAGTGCACGCCTGCATTTTCCATGGCTGTCAGTGAGTGTCTGCACCAGTGACGGCCTTGTCCAGACGTGTCTGCAGGGTCAGGTAGACGTCCTTGGTGGTGGGGAATGGTCTGTGGGGCCCCTGCCTCCCCCAGGGCTGTGCAGGTCAGGTTCCCCACTGGGGCCCCGTCAGCTCTGGTGTCTGAGAACCTGCTGCCGCAGAGCAAACTGTTTTCCTTCTGCTTAAATATTTTATGGGCCCGGCTGTATGTTAATCTGTAAGCCTTCAGGTCCTCAGTACAGGCCTGCCCCGGACAAGCTCCTGTCGGGGATTTCTAACTCAGCCTAAAAGGACACACCCGCTTGCCCGTAACTGTCCCTTTTGTCTGCTATTTAATGCTTAGTTCAGCTCCTTTTTTCCACTGGGGGACATGGGTGTTGATGCCCTTTATATTCCTGAATTTTCTTTAAATAAAGACCTTAACACTCAAAGTGAACTGTGCTTGCCCACTCAGCATGTGAGTGTGAATCCTGGGGGGGCTGGTCCCACCACCTGGGTGAGAGGACCTCTGAGGTGACAACCCCACCCGTTGCCATTAAGTCAATTCCGACTCATAGCAAACCTATAGGACGGAGTAAAACTGCCCCATAGGGTTTCTGAGGAGCACCTGGTGGATTCAAACTGCTGACCTTAGCTCTTACCCACTACACCACCAGGATTTCCCCTGAGGTGAATGGACCCCCAAAGTGAGAGGACCCCTGAGGTGAAAGGACCTCCTGAGGTGAGAGGACCTCCCCTAGGTGAGAGGACCCCCCAAAGTGAGAGAACCCCTCAAAGTGAGAGAACCTCTGATGTGAGAGGACGCTCAGGAGCCACCTGGGCTGCAGGGTGTGGTGGAGATTTGTCTTCTGCCTCTGGGCCCCTGCTCTGCCAGGACCCCCTCCTGCTGCCTGGCCCCCTCCCTGCCTCCCTCCCCTCGGGGGTATTGAGGTGTGCCATGGATGTAGAACAGTGACTAGCAGCACAAGATAAAGAAAACAGGTGGGAAGGAGCAGAAGGGCCTGGAGGGAAGGCAGGTCCCCGCCCCCACGCCCAGGTCCTGTTCCCTCTGTTTTCCAGAGGCCAATCTGAGCGAATCAATTCCCACCTCTGTGTTGGCTCCCCCCCACTTCCAGCTGGGCCCTTTTCTTTCTAAATTACTCTCAGCAGGTGTGATGCCAGGCTGCTAGGAGGAGATATTTTTGGCCAGGGCCTTTCCTGTTCCCAATGACTTCCTTTGTGACCCCTTCCTGGAGTGCAGGGAGAGCCTGGGCTGCTGGTCCTAGCTTCCTGCCTTCAGCTCCAAGAAGGGGTGATGGTCAGAGCAGACCTCAGAGCTGGGGGTGACCATGGCAGGTGGGTCCCCAGCCAGGGCCCCAGGCCTCCTGCCTCTATTCCCCTTCCCCGTAAACACCAGGTAGAGGGAGTGTCCACTGTCCCAAAGGTTGCCCAGATGGATGGACAGAACCTATCGAAGGCTGTCCCTGGCGACTCCTGTGCCCACCGACCCACTGTCTAGGGAGGGCTGAGGCTGGCCGGGGTTCCTTGCCCCGCTGTGGCTGCCATTATGGACATTGTGGAGAGGAAGGCTGCCTGCTGTCCTCCTCCGTCCTCAGCGTGGGGCAGGTCCCCATGACGTAGAAAAGGGTGCTCTGCCTCCACCCCTCCCCAGGAGCAAGAACTTTGGCTTTCCTGAGTGGGTCTCACCCCACACTGCACCCACTGGCTGGGGATACCGGGGCTGTCTCCTGTAGCAGCCCCGTCCCTGACGCCACCCCATTGAGGCTGTGCAGGCCTGTGGGCTCCTGGGGCTCAAGTGCCCTGAAAAAGCTGCAACAACATGGTGACAGGCTGGGCAGTGATGCGCATCACACACAGTTAGGGAAATGTGGACAGGCTAGAAGAATAAGGACTCAGGTAGCAGTTGTGAGCACCTCCTTTAATGGTGTCTGCATGTGTGTGTGCATGCGTACACACAAGTACACACATGCACACATATACACGTACACCCACACACGTGTGTGCAGATACATGCAGGCGTGCATATACGCATACACTCATACACATACACTAATGCACAGACACACATACTCACAGACGCACGCATACACCTACACATGGGCACATGTACACAATACACACGTGCCCACTCACACACATACACATGCACACACATACTCACACAGACACACACGCAGACACATACATGCACACATGTACATGCACATATACGTTGCACGCACGTGCACTCACGCAGACACACGTGCACACAAACACGTGCATACACATATGCACATATACACACATTGTCTTAGTCATAGGGCCGCTACAACAGAAATACCACGAGTGGGTGGCTTTAACAAAGGAAAATTTATTCTCTCACAGTCTTGTAGGCTAGTAGCCCGGATTCAGGGCGCCAGCTCCAGGAGAGGGCTTTCTTTCTCTGTCAGCTCTGGAGGAAGGTCCTTGTCATCAATCTTCCCTTGGTCGAGGAGCTTCTCCTCACAGGAACCTCGGTTCCGAAGGATGTGCTCTGCTCCTGGCGCTGCTTTCTTGGTGGTATGAGGTTCCCCATGTCTCATCTGCCTGCTTTTTTATATCTCAAAAGAGATTGACTTAAGACAAAATCTAGTCTTGTAGATCTCATCAACATAACTGCCGCTACTCCATCTCGTTAACGTGGTGGTGATAGGATTTACAACACAGGAAAATCACATTAGATGACAAAATGGTGGACAATCACACAATACTGGGAATCATGGCCTAGCCAAATTGACACACATATTTTTGGGGGACACAATCCATGACACACATATATACACATATTGTCTTCATTATCTAGTGCTGCTATGACAGAAATACCACAAGCGGATAGCTTTAACAAAGAGAAGTTTATTCTCTCATAGTCCAGTAGGCTAGAAGTCTGAATTCAGGGTGCCAGCTCCAGGGGAAGGCTTTCTCTCTCTGTTGGTTCTGGAGGAAAGTCCTTGTCATCAGTCTTCCCTTGGTCTGGGAGCATCTCTGCACAGGAACCCTGGGTCCAAAGGACGTGCTCTACTCCCGGTGCTTCTTTCTTGGTGGTATGAGGTCCTGAGGTCCCCCCCTCTGCTAGCTTCCCTTTCCTTTTATCTCTTGTGAGATAAAAGGTGGTGCAGGCCATACCCCAGGGAAACTCCCTTTACTTTGGATCAGGGATATGATCTGGTAAGGGTGTTACATCTCGCCTTAATCCTCTTTAACATAAAATTACAATCACAAAATGGTGGATAACCACATAATACTGGGAATCATGGCCTAATCAAGTTAATACACACATTTTGGGGGGGACATAGTTCAATCCATGACACACATATATGCAGATATACACATGCATACACATACACGCAGATGCGCACAGACCCACATGTAGATATACACATACATGCAGACACCCACAGTGGCTGTGTGGGGCCCTGTGGTGCAGCTGGTGTTTGACCTTTGGGCACGATGCCTTTGTAGTCTTGCATCTGTGGAGAGATCGTGTCCAAGTTTCACTCAGCTTCTGGGCAGAGGGAGACTAGCTTTTCATCCTGGGGGCCCTGAGGTGGCGTGCTGCCTGGCGTCTTGTGGGCTCTGGCCACGAGGAACGTTCCTGTGGCCCTGTGACCATCACAATGGGCACCTGGATGAGAACCTCTCCGGTACCATGTTCCCAGTGTCTCCCTGGAAAGGGAGTGCGAGGGTCTGTGCCGAGGACCAGGTCCCAAGAGCAGATGTGCTCGTTTGCTGCTATTGGGAAATGTGGTGAATTGTAAGTGGTTTGTTTCTCTCTCTTCGAAGAGTACCAGAGGCCATTTGTTCTGAGCTCACTCATCCATTCGTTCATCCACGCATTTATTCCTTCTCTGGACCCTTGCCGATCCTGTTGGCTGGACCAGCACGGCCCACCCATCTCTGCGTGAAGGGTCTCTACCTGCCTGGTCCCACAGAGAGAGAAAATACAACAGAGTGCGTGGCTTTAAAGAACAGGGATTTATCTTCTCACAGTTTTGGAGGCCAGAAATTCAAATCAGGGCGTAGGCCCTAGGGGAGGGGCCCTCCTTTGTCTGTAGCTCCAGGCGATCCTTGACATTCCTCAGCTTGTAGACAGTCCTCACATGTTGTCTTTCTTGTGTGACTCTGTCACTCAGAAGGGACTGGGACCCACCTTGCTCCATTCTGGCTTAACCTATGGCATGTATCGCTCCACATAAGGCCAGACATGTATCCCTCCACACAAGGCCACCTTTGCTTGGACGGGCTAAGGACTGGAATGCATCTTTTGCGGGGGGGGCAGAATTCAACCCATAACAGGCCACAAGTGGCTCTGAGCACTGGACCTGTTGTTGGTGCCACTGAGGACCTGGATTTTTAATGGATTTCATTTAACTCACTTAAATGTAAACTCGGATGGCCACATGTGCCCAGGGGCAACCGTGCCTGATGGCAAGGTCTGGGAACACAGTAAGGAAGGGACCAGGCCCAGAGCCCTGTCCCTGGGGAGCCCCACCCCAGTCATGAGCCACCACCCCCCGTGCTGGCCACCTGTGCCTCCCCCGAGGGGTTCTGGGTACCTCGTCTCCAGGCATCACCTCACGTTGCCCGGCAACCATGGTTTTCTCTTCCCGATGGGACAGCTGGTGCAGAATGAGGCTGTGCAGCATTCCAGGGGAGGGGACCTCCAGGCCGGGCAGGCATGCTGTCTCTGAACCCCTCAGTGGGACCCCTGGAAGGAGATGGATCCACAGCCCTTGGCAGGAGCTGTATGTACTCCTTACCAACCAGACCCATGGCTTTTCATGGACTTGGGGGCAATCCAAGACACAGATGTTCTGGGTTTGGAGACATTGGTCAGAACTGTCCCGAGGTGCTGGTACCACAGACTCACACAGCGCTAAGGATGCCTGCAGGGGAGTGGGGGTGGATCCATGGCTGGGGGCTCCAGGGGCTGCTGCATTCCATGGATAGGCCCTTCGTGTGCCCCATGGAAGGGAGCACCCCAGAACCTCCCATGGTATGCCCTGCCCCCTGGAGTGTGTGCCCTCCAAGACCCTGCACCCCACAGTGAGCACACCCCACAGTGTACCCCCTGCAGCTTGAACCCCCACAACGTTAGAGCCCCGGACCCCCACAGTGCACTCCCTGCAGTGTGCCGCACGCTCCCATGCAGGGCTCCAACCCACCAGGAGTCTAGCCGCTGGGAGTGTGCCTGGCCTCAGGCCCCCATCCCCACAATTATAGTGCCCTCCTCTTGCTTTCAGGTGTGCAAAATGGTGCAAAGAAGAGGTGGCCTGGGGTGGGGTCCTTTGGCACACCTTGGGCTGAAAGCTGGTGCCTTCCCAGTGCTGACACACAGATGCTCCCACAGGGGGTAGGCGGCAGGGGCGGGGGCAGCACGTTCCAGCAATTGTGACCACAGAGGTCTTGTTGAGTCTGGTGGTCAGAAGCCCCATGGTCAAGATGTGGACAAAGCCCCCACCCCCTGCCACTTCAAATATGCCTCCTCTACCCCCTCATACCAGGGATATCATTGCTGATGTCAGATGGATCCTGGCTGAAAGCAGAGAATACCAGAAGGATGTGTACCTGTGTTTTATTGACTATGCAAAGGCATTCAACTGTGTGGATCATAACAAACTATGGGTAACATTGCGAAGAATGGGAATTCCAGAACACTTAATTGTGCTCATGAGGAACCTTTACATAGATCAACAGTTAGTTGTTCAGACAGAACAAGGGGATACTGATTGGTTTAAAGTCAGGAAACGTGTGCGTCAGGGTTATATCCTGTCACAATACCTATTCAATCTGTATGCTGAGCAAATAATCCAAGAAGCTGGACTATATGAAGAAGAACAGGGCATCAGGATTAACAACCTGCGTTACGCAGATGACACAACCTGCTTGCTGAAAGCGAAGAGGACTGGAAACACTGATGAAAACCAAAGACCACAGCCTTCAGTATGGATTACATCTCAACATAAAGAAAACAAAAATCCTCACAACTGGACCAATGAGCAACATCATGATAAATGGAGAAAAGATTGAAGTTGTTAAGGATTTCATTTTTCTTGGATCCACTATCAACATCCATGGAAGCAGCAGTCAAGAAATCAAAAGGCGCATTGCACTGGGTAAATCTGCTGCAAAGGACCTCTTTAAAGTGTTGTAAAGCAAAGATGTCACCTTGAAGACTAAGGTGCGCCTGGCCCTAGCCATGGTATTTTCAATCGCATCATATGAATGTGAAAGCTGGACAATGAATAAGGAAGACCAAAGAAGAGTTGACACCTGTGAATTGTGGTGTTGGCGAAGAATATTGAATATACCTTGGACTGCCAAAAGAACCAACAAACCTTTCTTGGAAGAAGTACAACCAGAATGTTCCTTAGAAGCAAGGATGGCGAGACTGCGTCTCACGTACTTTGGACATGTTGTTAGGAAGGATCAATCCTTGGAGAAGGACATCATGCTTGGCAGAGTACAGGGTCAGTGGAAAAGAGGAAGGCCCTCACGGAGATAGATTGTCACAGTGGCTACAACAATGGGCTCAAGCATAACAAGGACTGTGAGGATGGTGCAGGACCAGGCAGTGCTTCCTTCTGTTGTGCATAGGGTCGCTATGAGTCGGAACCAACTCGATGGCACCTAACAACCCCCGCCCCAAGTCTTCTGAAAGCAGTTGGATGTGGCCCCCTCAGGGCAGGACTGGGAGCCGTGAAAACATGGTGTTAGTTCTCTAGTGCTGCTATGACAGAAACACCACAAGTGGGTGGCTTTCTAACAAACAAATTTATTCTCTCACAGTTTAGGAGGCTAGAAGTTGGAATTCAGGGTCCCGGCTCTAGGTGAAGGCTTTTTCTCTCTGTGGGCTCTGGAGGAAGGTCCTTGTCTTTTTGAACATCTGCTCCTGTGTGATCTTCGTGTGTCTTGGGATCAGTCTTCCCTCATCCCTGCTCTGCTCACTTGTTTAATCTTTTATATCTCAGAAGAGACTGACTCAAGACACACCTGATGCTAATCCTGTCTCATTAACATACAAAGACAAACCATTCCCAAATGGGATTATAACCACAGGCACAGAGATTAGGATTTATGACACATACTTTGGGGGGACATAATTCATCCCACAACACTAACTTAAAATAACATGCTGCCCCCCAAAGACAAGCTGGCTTGGTGGGGAGGGCAAAGGGTCGCCTACTGGATTAGGGCTCACTAGGGGCCAAGCAAGCCTGTGAACCGGCCAATGCCCCTGACCCTGGGCCCATGCCTCCCAGGACCACCAGCCAACTGGACAGGGCTTCCAGGTGCCATAACATCTGCCAGAACCATCACTGCTGGGGGCAAGGCCTGGGGTCCCAAATACCACACATCGCCATCCCTGTGCCCCGCCCACAGTGCTCTTTGGCTGGGGCCCCTCCATGGTATGCTGCTGAGCCCTGGGGTGGTGTGTTCTCTCCAGCTTTCCTCCTGAAGCCCTGTGCTGGGTGTGGGTGTGGGTCACCTTCCCCAGGTGGCTATCACTGGCCCAGTGACCATCCTCCACCCCCCAGCTTTGGCAGAGGTGGCAGGGATGCACCCCTTCTTCCCAGGTGGTAGCCAGAACAGTGGGCCCCATGAGGGGAAAGTAGGTCAGCTCAAAGGGCTGCTGGGAGTCCTGCGATGGGCCTGCCTGGCATCCCGAGGCCCCCCAGGTTTGAGCTGAGGGGCCTCCTATGTACGCAGGCAGCCACTTTACAGTGGGGACTGCAATGGCCCCCTCAGCTGTCTGGCAGTCCTGGAGACAAGGCACAGTGGGGCAGCGTCAGAGTCAGGGTCATCATGCCACATGTTAGCACCAGACACTGTTGTGGGCTGGAAGGGAGCACCCCGCTGCAGCGGGCGTGATAAATGAGGTGCAGAGTTGCCTTGGACTCGCCTACCACGCTAGTGCCCAAGTCCCCTGTGCCCACATCCCCCCTGCCCATGTCCCCCCATGCCCTCATCCCCCCACGACCATGTCCCCCATGCCCTCATTCCCTGTGTCTGCATCCCCTGTGTCCTCGTCCCCCCATGCCCATCCATGTCCCCTGTGCCCACATCCCCCATGCCCTCGTCCCTCATGCCCTCGTCCCCCCATGACCACGTCCCCAGTTCTCACATCTCCCCTGTGACCACACTCCCTTTTGTGTGGATGGCAGGGAGGGAGGGGCAGTGGGGACCCTCGGACTCCTCCTCTGGGGCCCAGGAACTTCTGGGTTTGGACCTCAGTCCTGTTTTAGTTTGAAGGCTGGTGGGGGCCAAATGGTGGCCCCCAAAATATATTCCCGACCTCACTCCTGGAGCCTGTAAAAATACATCCACAACCTGAACCCCGGAACCTGTGATGTGACCTTATTTGGAAAAAGGGTGTTTGCAGGTGTGATTAAGTTGCAGGTGTGATTAAGATGGGAGATCACCCAGGGTTATTCAGGTGAGCCCTGAACCAATGACATAGGTCCTTATAAGAGAGAGAAGAGGGAGATTTGAGGCCCTCAGGGGTGCAGAGGAGAGGCCATGTGAAGACAGAGCAGAGACTGAGGAGATGCAGCCACAAGCTAAGGAATGCCCGGGCCCACCAGAAGCTGGAGAGACAAGGAAGACTCCTCCCCTGGAGTCTGTGGAGAGAGCACGGCCTGCTGACACACTGAGTGCCCTGGACTCAAACTTCTGGCCTCCCCCAAGAACTCCCGAACGCAAACCACGCACTCCTCCTGCCTCCCTGAAGTTGGAGAGAGAAGGATGGACCCTGACCCAGTGCCCTCTCCTGATGGCCTTGCTGTGGGGAGGTGCTCACAGTGACACATGGGCCTGGAGCAGAACCGGACCCCGATCCATCTCCTGACCCAGCCCTGCTGGGGGGCAGGCAGAGCTGTGCACTGGGGCCCAGGCAGGAACCCGCTGGGCCTGGAATAGAACCGTACCAGACTCCAACAAGCAGGCTCCTCAGGTCACCCTCAGTGACTCTTCAGGTGGACCCCCCCAACCATGTTCCCCTGTGGGGCCACAGCCCCTCCGGGCAGACCCCCTCAGGGCTTTTGGGTGTCTTCCCCAAGCCCCCACCCATGATGCCCTTAACTGGGTCTAGTGTGAACATCAGCCCAGGAGATCCACTGCATGCATGCACCAGGGACGATGTCATACAATCGGGGGCAAGGAGGGGTCCCTGCATGCCCTGGTGCCTGCACGATGCCTGCATTGTGCTTGAGAAGCCACACTTTGAACTTTGCTCTCTGGTTGCCTCGGTGGGAGGCCCAGCCATGACTCTGAATCCCAGCTTTGGGTGAATGTTTCACCAGGGCACCCCAGGGACCTGGGGCATGGTGACTGCAGCATCAGGAGAAGGAGTGGAGGGATGCTGCCTCTGCACCCCCTGCCTGATCGATGACTTTGCATACGAAGGTCAGCTCAGCATGCAGCCAACCTGTAACCTAACTGTGCCTTTCTAAGCACATCTGCCTTTTTCTGAGCATGAGGGCAAAAAGGGCTCTGCTCTCCTCTCAAGATTTAATTTAAGACAAAGGGTGTTTTTAAGCCTGGGGCAGCACATGTTGTCATGTGTCTTAGGGTTCTCTAGAGAAGCAGAACCAGTAAGATATATATATATATATACCGACTGCAGTCGAGTCAATGATGACTCAGCAACCCCATAGGGTTTCCAAGGCTATAAATCTGTACAAAAGCAGACTTCCACATCTTTCTCCTTTGGAGCCTCTGGTGGTTTTGAACTGCCGACCTTTCAGTTAGCAGTCCATTGCTTTAACCACTGGGCCACCAGGGCCCCCACAATTGTGTGAGCCAATTCCTTGAGGTAAATCTTGAAGGTTTGGTTCATGCAGTTGTGTGGCCTGGCAAGTCCAAAACCCGTAGGTCAGGCGGCAGGTTGGAGACTCCTGCAGGCTTTTGTCCCAAGATTCGTTGGTCAGGTCACGGGAAGAGTGCTGAGTGGAGAGAGAGCATTCTGCCAGAGTATCTACTTACAGTCTGGAGGAAGACCACACCTTAAGGAACTTCCATTTCAACTGCGGATTGATTATCAGGATGCATTGATAATTACTGGTGATTGGAATTCGAAAGTTGGGAACAAAGAAGAAGGATCAGTAATTGGAAAATATGGCCTTGGTGATAGAAACAACGCCCGAGATCACATGTTAGAATTTTGCAAGACCAACGACTTCTGCATTGCAAATACCTTTTTTTCAACAACATAAATGTTGACTATACACGTGGGCCTTGCCAGATGGAATACACAGGAATCAAATTGACTACATCTGTGGGAACAGACGATGGAAAAGCTCAATATCATCAGTCAGAACAAGGCCAGGGGCCAACCGTGGAACAGACCATCAATTGCTCCTATGTAAGTTCAAGTGAAACTGAAGAAAATTAGAACAACTCCACAAGAGACAAAGTACAACCTTGAGTATATCCCACCTGAATTTAGAGACCCTCTCAAGAATAGATTTGATGCACTGACCACGAATGATTGAAGACCAGACCAGTTATGGAATGACATCAAGGACATCATACATGAAGAAAGCAAGAGGTCATTAAAAAGACAAGGAAGAAAGAAAAGATCAAAATGGGTGTCAGAAGAGACTGAAACTTGCTCTTGAATGTCAAGTAGCCAAAGTGAAAGGAAGAAATGATGAAGTAAGAGTTGAACAGAAGATTTCAAAGGGTGGTTCGAGAAGACGAAGTAAAGTATTATAGTGACTTGTGGAAAGACCTGGAGATAGAAAACCAAAAAGGAAGAACGCACTTGGCATTTCTCAAGCTGAAAGAACTGAAGAAAAACTTCAAGCTTCAAGTTGCAATAGTGAAGGATTCTACAGGGAGAATATTAAACGACACAGGAAGCATCAAAAGAAGATGGAAGGAACACGTAGAATCATCGCACCAGAAAGAATTTGTGGACATCCAGCCATTTCAGCAGTCAGCATACGATCAGGAGCCAAGGGTACTGAGGGAAGAAGTCCAAGCTGCACTGAAGTGTTGACAAAAAACAAGGCTCCAAGAATTGATGAAATGCCAATTGAGATGTTTCAACAAAAGGATGCAGCGCTGGAAGTGCTCACTCGTTTATGCCAAGAAATTTGGAAGACAGCTACCTGGCTAACAGACTGGAAGACATTCATATTTATGCCTATTCCCACGAGAGGTGATCCAACCGAATGTGGAAATTATCGAACAATATCATTACTAACACCCACAAGTAAAATTTTGCTGAAAGTCATTCAAGAGCGGCTGCAGCAGTATATCCACAGGGAACTGCCAGAAATTCAAGCAGGATTCAGAAGAGGACATGGAACCAGGAATATCATTGCTGATGTCAGATGGATCCCAGCTGAAAGCAGAGACTACGAGAAAGATGTTTACCTGTGTTTTATTGATTATGCAAAGGCATTCGACTGTGTGGATCATAACAAACTATGCATAACATTGCGAAGAATGGGAATTCCAGAACACTTAATTGTGCTAATGAAGAACCTTTACATGGATCAAGAGGCAGTCATTCAAACAAAACAAGGGGATACTGCATGGTTTAAAGTCAGGAAAGGTGAGCTTCAAGGTTGTATCCTTTCACCATACCTATTCAATCTGTATCCTGAGCAAATAATCCAAGAAGCTGGACTATATGAAGAAGAACGGGGCATCAGGATTGGAGGAAGACTCATTAATAACCTGCGATACACAGATTACACAACCTTGTTTGCTGAAAGTGAAGAGGACTTGAAGCACTTACTGATGAAGATCAAAGACCACAGCCTTCAGTATGGATTACACCTCAACATAAAGAAAACAAAAATCCTCACAACTGGACCAATGAGCAACATCATGATAAACAGAAAAGGTTGAAGCTGTCAAGGATTTCGTTTTACTTGGATCTACAATCAACATCCATGGAAGCAGCAGTCAAGAAATCAAAAGATGCATTGCATTGAGCAAATCTGCTGCAAAGGACCTCTTTAAAGTCTTGAAAAGCAAAGACGTCACCTTGAAGACTAAGGTGCACCTGACCCAAGCCATGGTTTTTCAATTGCCTCATCTGCACGCAAAAGCTGGACGATGAATATGGAAGACAGAAGAATTAATGCCTTTGAATTGTGGTGTTGGCAAGGAATATTGAATATATCATGGACTGCCAAAAGAACCAACAAATATGTCTTGGAAGAAGTACAACCAGAATGTTCCTTAGAAGCAAGGTTGACGAGAGTACGTCTCACAGACTTTGGACATATTATCAGGAGGGATCAGTTCCTGGAGAAGGACATCATGCTTGGTAAAGTAGAGGGTCAGTGAAAAAGAGGAAGACCCTCCAAGGGATGGATTGACACAGTGGCTGCAACAGTGGGCTCAAGCATAACAAGGATTGTGAGGATGGTGCAGGACTGGGCAGTGTTTGGGTCTTTTGTACATGGGGTCGCTATGAGTTGTAACTGACTCGATGGCATTCTAACAACAGCAACAACATGGAAGGTGATTACAGTACAGTACATGACACTACATTATAGAACAACTAGTATTTGGCCAAACCACTGGGAACCATAGCCAGTTGACACATACAATTAACCCTCGCACTGTAGTTAGATGGGCTTTAGGAATAAACACAGATCCCCCACAGGAACAGCGGGAACTAAGGACTCCGAACCACTCCAGCAAGGGCGCCGGCCCCTCACTGCATCTGGCAGAGTCGCGTAAGCAGGTGGGAGCGGGGAGGCTCACGGGGAAAGCGGAGGGGCTTCAGGTGCCCTGACGAGGCCATGCAGGGAAGCAGGCGGCAGTCAGAGGCAGGTCCTGCATGAATGGTCAGGCATCTCTGGTCCCTCTGGCTGGTCCTGAGTCAGAAGTGGAGGCAAGAATCAAGGAAGCTATCTACGGTCACTGACCAGGTCCTGGCCATCTGTGCCGGGTGCTGTGAGATGTGGTTTGGCCCCCGGCCTGGCCACTGCAGCTTGTGGGTCCGAGTTCTCTTGTCATCTGTGGTCTCAGGGTGCAGACCAGCGTGGATGGACGAGGAGCAGGGTCCTGTCACTACAGTCCCCAGTGCTTTGTGTGTGTGTATATATATGTGTGCGTGTATGTGTGTGTGCATGTGTGTGTATGTATGTGTGGGGTGTGTGTATGTGTTAGACCTGGGCCTATGCTTTGAGTCCCTGGGAGGGGAGCCCTGGCCCAGCCTTTGGTTCTGCGGAAGCTCTGGCGATTGAGGAAGCGGGGCCCACAGAGGTTCAGCAAACTGCCGGATTAGCAAAGGGTGGGGGAAACCAGGCTGTGAGCTCAGAGAAAATCCCATTCTGAGAGTAGAGGTGCCAGAGCGTCATGGGGTCACGATCCAGGATGGAAGACTTTCGGGAATTCATGGCTGAGCCAAGTGAAACAGAAAGCAGAGGAAGCTTAGCTGGGCTCGCCACGGGGAAACAGAGATCATGGGAGGGCGGAGATGCAGACGGCTTCACTTTAATTTCCTGGACTGAGTCCTGTGGCTTCTTGGCTGCTGCACCTCCCAGGAAAGGTCCTGGGGGTGCTGACATGAAGGGCACTGTCCCAGGAAGGGCCTGGGGATGCTGAGCTACAACTGTGTGAGGTCCCCTAGGCTTCCGGCAGCCCCCCCGCAGCCCCCCGCAGATTCCTCCTGTGCACCCTGAGCCCCTCTGCACCTGCGGTTAGCATAGTGCTGGAGACCTCACACTCTAGAAACATCTGGGCGACCTGGAGTCACATGACTGTACAACTAGAAGGGAATAAGGTTGTCCAGGCCTCCTAGAACATCGGACTTGGGTCGGCAGCTTTTGAGGTGGAGGCTGGCATCCCAGACTCGGAACCTGGGGCGGCCATCCTGTGTCCTGGTGACCACATATGATGCAGTGACTGAGCAGGTCTGGGGACACTGTCTACTCTCTCTCCAACTGCACAAGGTGCTCTGATGTTCAAGAGGAAGAGCTTCCCTGAGGCCACACAGTCAGGACAAGCCCACTCCCACCTCTGGCTCCAGGCTCCAGCTCCCTCGTTCTGCTTGGCTAGCTGATCAGGGTGACACACCCCCTGGGTTACTGAGAAAGTAAGCTGCAGGGGAGCCTGGTTTCCACAGTGGAATTCCCCACGTGGAAACTAAAACCTATGCAGATGGAGCTGCTCACCAAGAGGCAGTGTCCAGCTCGCGGCTTCAGTGAACACTGAGTGACCTCCGTGGGGGTGTCCACCAGCGGGCCCAGACCTGCCAGCTGATTGCCAAGATGGCTGTTGTGGGCGTCCCGAACCCCCTGCCAGAGGAGCTGGCCCTGGAGGCTTTTGCTGCATCCCTGGCAGTTCTTGCTTTAGGCCCTGTTAACTAAAAACAACAAAAACCTGGCTAATTATTCAGGCCAGAGCTGAGCCCCGCCGTCTTCTCAGGGGCTCCCCCAGGACTGTAGGGAGGAGAGGGGAGGGTAGAGAACCGTGTCCCATTGCACTTAAGAACCCTCCATCCCTGGGTCTTGACACGCAGGGTGGACCCACTGAGAAGGTCAGCCACACCTTTGTCCACACGCACATAGCTGCCGGCATCGGTGCCAGGCTTAGTGGAGAGAAATACAACATGCCCAGTCGAGTTTCAGATAAATGAGTTTCGACAAACAACAGATGATTTTTAGTACAAGCACTGTTTGCAGCACACTACCTGGAAAATTATTGCTCACCTATGTGAAGTTCAGGGTTAACTGTGCGACCTGCGTTTCGTCTGGCTCCCTTTTGGGCTGTGGGCAGAACCTCCCTCTCGCCCTCTTTATTTCAGTTTGTTTTTATTATAAATAGTTGAGATGTACAAAATATTGTATTTAAACCCGGACGTATTTTCAGTCTTTAGTACAGCCACAAATTCCAATTATTAAAATTCCATGAGATTCCATGAAAAAGGAAAAAGCACAGAAGATGCATGATGACTGTAACCTGTCGCTGCTGAGTCGATTCCGACTCACAGCGACCCTGTAGGACTGAGAACTGCCCCACAGGGTTTCCAAGGAGCAGCTGGTGGATTCTAACTGCCAACCTTTTGGTGAGCAGCCTGAGTTCTTAACCACTGTGCCACCAGGGTTTCCAGTGAAAATGGTACACACGGCATTATTGAGTCCAACCCCAGCTGAAAGCACAGCTTCTGTTTGTTGTTTTTATTGTGGTAAACATGTACGTAACCAAACGCTCGCAGCTTCAGCAATCTTCACACACGCAGTTGAGTGACATTAGTTGTGTTCACCACGTTGGGCAACCCTCACCACTGTCCGTTTCCACCTTTTCCCATTACCCTGAGCTGAAGCTCAGTGTTTCCCAAGCAATGAGGTCTCTATACATTTTCCTGTTCTAGATGTTTTATGTAAGGGGTATCATACAGTGTTTGTCCTCTTGTGTCTGACTTATTTCGCTCAGCACAATGTGTTCAGGGTCCATCTTTGTCATGGTACGTATCAGAACTTCATTTTTCTATGTGACTGAGTAATAATATCCCATGGTGTGGGTGGACCACATTGTGTTTATCCACTGTGGATGAGCACTTGGGCTGTTCCCACTTTTGGCTAATGTGAATAGAGCTACAGTGAGCGTTGGTATGCAGGTGTCTGTTTGAATTCCTTCTTTTAGTTCTTTGGGGTGTTTACCCAGGAGTGGAGTTGCTGGGTTTTTTTATGGTAGCTCTAGGTTTGACCTTTTCAAAAACCACCGGACTGTTTTCCACAGCAGCTGCACCATTTTACGACCCCACTAGCAATGAGTGAGGGTTTCAGTGTCTCCACAACCCCCTATTGTCCCCGTTTTTCTGATCACTGCCATCCTAGTGGCATGAGGTGGTGTCTCGTTGGGGTTCTCACTGGCATCTTCCTGATGATGTTGAGTGGGGGCCGTTTTGACTGTGGATGCCATCACAGTGACATTTCAGGACACTGATGACCGTGCCATCTTGGGGAGCTGTCCCTAGGAGAAAGGAAGCCTGGGGCACACTGAACGGGAAGGGGTGAAGCAGGCAGGGAGGTGGGGGCCAGGACACTGGGACAGGGCCTGACCCAGAGACCAGGTGGGATGGGGGGTAGGGGGACAGGAGGCTGACCCAGAGGCCAGGCAGGATGGTGGACAGGGGGCTGACCCAGAGGCCAAGCGGGATGGGGGACAGGGGGCTGACCCAGAGGCCAGGTGGGATGGGGGACCCGCTCTCTGTGGAAGGGAAAGGGAGGGAGGAATGCACTCAAACCTGAGAGAAACAGCCTTGGTTTTAGTTTACAAATGAAACAGAAATAGTGAAAAAGGGTGGTGAGTGAGGCCTACACAAATGGGGAAGCCCAGGGCTTCACTGAACCCTCACCGAGGGGCTGGAGGGGAGCTCGGGACAGGTGGTGGATGAAGGGCTGGGGACCTCACCGACAAGGACTTCGGGGCAGGAGCGCACTGCGCAGCTGCTTATCCCTGAGTGCGACTCTGGGCGGCCCTGGGAGGTGCCTGTGGATTGGCCCCACCTGGGCACCTGGCTCCAGGTGAGGCCAAGCTCCCAACACTATGCAGCTTTAGAGGGCTCGGGAAGGCCGGCCACCGGCCGCCCCCTCCGCTGCTGTCCCCGGGGCCTGTGGTGGCCCCCGTGCCCCGGCGCTGCGAGGAGGCCGCCAGGGCTGTTGGGGCCCACGATGCCCGCCTGCACCAGGTGCGTCCCCACGTCCCGGCCCCACTTCCCCGGCGAACAAGGCCCTGCGGCGGGCGCCCCTTCCTCAAACCTCGCAGCCGCGGGCGCCCGCAGGAACCAGTGCGCAGGCTGTGGGCGCGGAGACGTCCGGTGGGGCCATCAGTCATGCGAAGGGCGACATCCCGGCCCTGGGACCCCTTCACCGATGCCTACAGGCGGCCGGCAGGGGGCGCGGGAGGGCCGCAGCGCCGGGGGGCGGGGCCTCTGGAGAGCGGGGAGGAGTACGGGGAGGGGCCTCGGGTGGGCGGGCCTCTGGAGAGCGGGGAGGAGCCTCGGGGGCGGGGCCTCTGGAGAGCGGGGAGGGGCGGGCGGGGCCTGGGCGGGGCGAAGCCTCGGGGCGGGACCTCGGGTGGGCGGGGCCTCGGGGCGGGGCATAGGCGGGGTCTGGGGCGGCCCAGTGGGGGCCCTGAAGTACGTCTGCGGGCGGTAGAGCTAAAGGCCGGAGGATTTCACCTGGGCGTGACTCCCCAGTGACCCGGCGCAGGTTCAGGGTCACAGGTCCAGGGTCACAGGTCCAGGGTCAAGTCAGACTTGCTCCAGTGATCCCCTCGCCCCTCCCTGATCCTGCTGGGAGGGCTTGCTGGGGAGGGTGTCTAGATGATTCCAGCCCAGCTTCGGCCCTCATTCCCGGGGGGCCACTCCCTGCTTTCCTGCCGACCCTCCAACCGGCCCCACAAAATGCCCACGGGTCATATTCCAGTGGGGACCTCTCAGGGCTGCTCTCCGTTGCCGCCCCTTCATCACCCCACCTCCTCCCCTCTGCCCCCGACCCCGCACACCGGCCAGGCTGCTCCCCTGGGGAAGGAGGAGCCTTTCCGAGTCAGCTCCTGCCTCTGCCTCCCCGCTCCCGGATGGTTCCCCACCTCTTCCATCCCCCCTCTTTCCCCTCTCCTCCCTCCCTATCCCCCTTCTCCTCCTCCCCGCCCCCCTCCTGCTGTCCTCTTCCCCCGTTTTCTCCTCCAGCCTCCCTCTTCACTGTCTCCCTCCTTCTCCCCTGGTCCCCCTTGCCCTCTTCTCCCCCTGAGTCTTCCTGTCTCCTGCTTTGTCCTGGAAAGAGGGCCTCCAGCTTGGCCCCTCCCAGCCTGCCAGATCTCCCTGTTTTAGTGGAAGGCCCTGTAGGGAGGGCTTCCTGCACCTGCCCAGGTGTGCCCTTGGGAAACTCCCTGTCCCTCCCTCTGAATAGGCAGGGGTGTCCACAACGGGCCCCCTTCCTCCACCCTGCCAGACTGACCAAGAGTGGGAGAGTGGCTGGAGCCACAGATCGGGGGCACCCATTGGCCCTCCTGGATGGGCACTGGGGCCTTGCACGCATTCCCTGGTCCCGCACTTCAGACTCTGGGAGGGTGGGGAGAACATAGATAAGTGGGTGCCTGTCTCAAGATACACTGGTACCTGTATCCTCTCACCTGTGTTGGGGTTCAGGGCGTGACTCTCATAAGGCTGCCCCAATGTCTTGAAGTGCTCCATCTGCTAGGCCCTCGGGAGGTGTGTGTTGGCAGGCAGGCAGCTCCTTGAAGGTCCCCCACAGGTGGGGTCCTCTGTCCCCTGGAAAGCAAGTCCTCGTTTCTGGAGGGCCCTGGGTGGTCAGGGAAGTCATCTTCTGGGGCAAGGGAAGGCCGCACTACAGACAAGTCTTGTGAACCAAACGTTCAGCGCATGCGACTTTCAGCATGACTTCTAAATGCTCCCGGAAGGGGCTAAGGTAGGGTAGGATGGAGAAGGGCTCTAGAGTGAGGTCGTTTCCTCAGTCTGACCCCAGGCGGCAGACGTCCAGCTGCAGCATCGGGTAGCCATTCGGCAGTCCTCGGGACAATGGGCTGTTCAGTTTCCTCTGACGACAGCGGCGGCGCCTTCCCCTCTGAATCACTGCCTTTCGGGGCTGGGGACAATGCCGTGTTGAAGTGGGGCGGCGTGGTGTTTCTGACTGCATCAGCTCCGGGATCTTCATTTTTTCCTGTTTCACCACGTCCAGAAATTATGTTCCGACAGAGGGGTGCTGGCACTTCCTCCTGAAAACAACACGTGCTTGTGGGGAGGCCAGGGTGTTCCGATGTTGCTGTGTGGCTTTGGGAGCCCAGGCCCAACACACCCAAGTTCGCCCAGTCACAGTAGAGGGCCAGCCAAGATCGAGGTGCCAGCCAGGCAGCCGAGGCCACCACCCCCTCTCCCGCTGGGGCCTGGGACACTCGTGGTTCCGCCTGGGTGGGGGTCTCATATCACCCAAGGGCCGGAGGCGCAGAGAGGAGCAAGGGGCCTGGGCCTCAGGTTGACCCCGCACTGCCAACCCCAGCCCTTGTGGGGGATTCCAGACTCCCCGAGACTCTACCCTCTTCTCCTTCCCTTGCCCCCCACCCCCCACCCCGGCTTTCACGGTTTGGGAGCAGTAGTGACAAACCCCCTCCTACGGAACTGCACAGGCTTTAAAAGCAGGGAAATCACTAGCCTTTAAAAACTGGAGATCCCACCTATAGACACAGAGCTCAGAGGGTGGTTGTGGCCTGGGGGGGCGGGAAGTGACTGCTAATGGGTAGGGGGTCTGTTTGGGTGACAGCAGCCCCGCCCCCCGTGTTTAAGGATCTTCCGTCCCTGGCATGGCCCCCTGCTGCCTCCCCTAAGCAAGCAGTGCCCCACACTCTGTGGGTGGGTGGAGCTGTCCCCTGCCCTAGGTCCCAGCCTGGTGCTCTGCATCTTGTCCTAGGCTCAGGAGGCTATGGGTTCTGGAGGACTGTATGGGTACCCCGGGGCTCCATAACAAAGCACTGCAAACAGGGTGGCCCTGATCCACAGAGATTTGTTCTCTTAGAGTTATGGAGACTGGGAGTCTAAAATCAAGGGGTCTGTGGGACCAGGCTCCCTTAGAGCCCTGGGGGAGGTCCTTCCTTGTATCTGGGTGGCTCCAGGCATTCTCTGGCTGCTGGCCACATCACTTCGTCTCTGCCCTACCTTCACATGCCTGCCCCTCTGGGTGGGTCTAGTGTGTCCTGTCCTCCTCTTGTACAGACACCAGGCTTTGCCAGTCCAGGTGACTTCCTCCTTTGTATCCCTGACTCAGTCACACCTGCCACCTGCCAAACCAGGCGACTGCCTCCTCTGGATCCCTGACTCAGTCACACCTGCCACCTCTCAATCCAGGTGACAATCCATGTGACTGCCTCACCTGGATCCCTGACTCAGCCACACCAGCCAAGACTCTATTTCTAAGTAAGGTCACTATCTGAGGTTCCAGGGGATGTCAGTCTTGGAGGACATTAATGGACCCGCTGCAAGGACTTCCCCTGATCTCCAGGAGGGAGCCGGGGCCCTCGGGAGCCGCAGGTGGCCCGTGAGTGGTGAGCTGAGTGGACAAGGTGATGATCAGGATTCTCCCTCCTCCTGGTCCTACAGTCTGACTACCGGAAGTTGGAGTCCCAACTGGGCCTTTATTGAATCTCTGCCCGTCTCGGCTTTTTCCCTCCCCCCAGCTGCTCCTCTCCATTCCATGTTCTACCCTGCCCTTCTGGAAACTTCTCCTGTAGCAGCTGCGGCCCCTCCTGTTTACCACCTCACCTGCGTGCCCCTGCGTCTCGAGGTCCCCCTCACACCCCTCTCTCCTTGCCTCCAAGGGTACAGGAGCTAGCTGATGGTGTCTCGTCCACCCCTTTTCATGATGAACACTCCCTTTTAGGTGCTAAACCAGCCTGGAGTGGCAATTTGTGGCATAGAACAAAACCACCCAGCCCCTCCTGAGACAAGAACGGCCAAGTTCATCGCTGCTTTGGTTGCCTAGCCAAATAGTTTTAATTGTGCTTTTCATGGAGTGATTTACTGTTCAGTCAAGATGTCTCCCTGAATGGTTGTGTGAATTATGGTGAAGCCCTTGTGTGCCCCTATGACTCGCTCTTTCTCTCTCTCTCTCTCACACACACACACGTAATAAAACACACACACACTAGCATGTTCACTCTCACATACGTACATGTGTACATACACAATCACACACACTCATAAACATACACACATATACACGATAACACACATATACTCGCATCTACACACATACACTTTATCAAAGAGTAAAATCTCTGAATCTGTTAAAAGTAAAAAGCAAAGAGATTTATTGAGGGTCCTGAATTGGTGAAACACAGGGCAGAGAGGAATCTCCCAAGTGCTCCAACACCCTGAGGGGGCGGTAAGCCTTTGCCGGGGTAAAACAGGGAAGCTGAGCAGGGAGGTAGACCATCCGTAAGAGGGGAGGGGCAGGAGAGACCATCAACACCATAATCTCCCTCATCATCAGCGTTCCACCCCACCCTTGTTAGCTAAGAGCCCTAAGGGTTGGGGGAGCCGTGGCTACGTTCTCAGGAGCCCAGAGGCCTAATTCTTCTGTCAGCTGAAGTCTGATTCAAAGTGGAGTCTAGTTAACAATACGAGTTTGATTCAAACTGGGATTAGCTATCCTGTTCCAGCCAGGTGCCTCAATCTGGAGTATTCCTACAAAACTTAAATTCAGACACAATAACACACAGTCACACACACAGTCGTGTTCTCACACACTCACAGACGTCCATTCACACACCCACACTCGCATACGCATGCTCAGCCCAGCCAAGTGGGGTTGATGTCCCACCCCAGCCACCCTTATAAACCCCATGTGCACACTTGGTGGGGCCTGCTCTTTATTTAGCGATATTTGTCGAGCCCCCATGGGCCCCTGTCAGACACTGGAAATGCTACAGAGGGCAAGACACGCTTCCTGCACCCCAGAAAGTTAATTCTAGAACCTTCCATTGATAAGATGAGGGCACACGCAGGATTGTAATAACCACAGCAGAAAGAAACCAGCACCGTGCCCTGGCTCCCTATCGGATCCCGCTGCTAACGAGACCTCCCCAGCCCCCAGGCCGGATGGCTGGTGGCAGCGCTTAGCTGCCCTGGTTCCTGCGTGCCGGATCCCCTGTGCCCTCAGAGAGATGAGCTGAGCTTTGAGCCAGGCCTGCCTGTTTCCGTAATAGCTCCGTTATTTAGATTTTATTTCTTTGCTTCCAAACAACTAAGAGAGATTATCTGTCAAACAGGCTGGCGGTGACCTTGGTTTTACTAGAGACGAGTTTAAAGCTGGCCTCCTGCCAAACCGCGACGACGCGTTTGATGTCGTGGCGGCAGCACTGGCAGCTGAAGCTGGGGGCTGTGGGAGCAGGCGGGCCTTCCAGCCTCCACCCACACGGCATCTTCCTCATGGACACCGTCTCCTTCCTGAGTAAACTTGTACTAATACAACCCGGAGAGCCAAAAGTACACAAATCCTAAGTTTACTGTTTCTTGAATAATCAAAAAGTGATCGTGGAACCACCACCCAGATATAAAACAGAATGTTACCCCCATTAGACCGGCTGCTGTTTGCTTGACTCGCAGCAGCCCCGTGTGTGTCGGAGTCGGGTGTGCGCCTTGGGGTTCTCAGTAGCTGATGTTTTGGAAGTAGATTGCCAGCCCTTTCTTCTGAGGCATCTCTGGGTAGACTCGAACAGCCATGCTCGGGAACTGTTACCACCACCCAGGGACTTCCTTCTAAACAATTCAAGGGCCATAAAACACTAATTCTAACACCACCCCACCCCATCTCTTATGCTGTTGTTGCTGTGTATTTTAATTCTACAGATATTTCAGGTTTTATATACTGAAACCCCACACTGTGTTATCATTGCTGTCTGATGCAGTCCCCGTTCTCGTGGATTCCCCCATATATATGTCCTTCCTGTGTTTCCGCGCTTCCATGGGAAATCATTTGCTTTGTGCTTGGGATGACCCCTCCCAGCCTTTGCTTATCTGGAAATGTCTTTATTTTGCTTTCGTTTGTGTGAACGTGTTTGCTGGTGTGGAGAGCATGACTGTTTCCTTCAGCACGTTAAAGATGTCATCCCGCGTTTTCTGGTCTCCGTCCCTGCTGCATCCCTGCAGGCCCGCGGTCACGTCCTGCCAGAGTGGAGGCCTCACGTCTCTTCCCTTTTCTAACCTACACACCTTTTCACCTCAGATATGGAGTCTGGCAATTAGACAGTTGGCTCTGGAAATCCCTGGGTGGTGCAAACGGTTAACATGCTCGGCTGCTAACTCAAAGGTTGGAAGTTCAAGTCCACCCAGAGATGCCTGGGAAGAAAGACCGACACATAGCAACCGTTGGAAGAAAGGCCTGGCTATCCACGTGTGGAAAATCAGCCGTGGAAGACCCCGTGGAGCACAGCTCTACTCTAACACACGTGGGGTCACCACGGGTTGGAGCTGGCTTGATGGCAACTGCTTGTGGTTAATTCGTTGACCTTGGGTTTTTTTTTAATCATTATTTTTCTTTCTTTTTACTCATCAGCATCTTTGTATTAAATATTTTTGACCTGTGAGGTTTGTCTCTTAAGAAGGAAACAACCCATTAAACTTGGGGCAGATTGACCTTGTATTGGTGGTGAATTTTGAGTTATGACACCTATTGCAGTAGCCAGGCGGGCTTATTTTTAAAATGTGTTTTTAACTCATTGCCCTGAGAAAGGAGCCCTGGTGGCGCAGTGGTTAAGACCTCAGCTGCTAACCAAAAGGTTGGCAGTTCGAATCTACCAGCCGCTCCTTGGAAACCCTATGTGGCAGTTCTACTCTGTCCTGTAGGGTCGCTGTGAGTTGGAACCGACTCGATGGCAATGGGTAAAGTGAGGGGGTATGGGCCCAGAGAAAATAGAAATTGATGACTTGCAGCATTTTCACAAAAGAGTGGTTCTCTACAGATAGCAGTGGACTTTAATAGCTTCTTAGTCTGACTTCTGTCATGTGATTCAAGCCAAATATTTAGGTTTGAATGAGGAAATTAAACCAAGAGATAGTTACCTAATGGAGATTTTGTCAGTCTGTTTTAGGGTAAAAACATCATCAAGTTGAGTGAAGCAGAAAGAAAGGTTTTATTCAGCAGATATTCAAAGAGGCAAAAGTAGGAAAAGGACACACATGCTGCCAGGGTCCAGGGAATTGTTACCAAATCATCAGTATGTGTTAACATTACAAATGGGCAAAACCACTGAAAGCTTCACCTTTTCCCAGATTGGCCAGAAACTGGTAAATCACCGTGATTCTACATTTTGAATCATCTTTCTTAACAATCATTGGCACATGGTTTTGCTAACAACAGTTAGCAGGGTGTTCACTGGTCCTGAAATCTTGCTCCTCGCTCAGTGCTAACGGAGAAGGTATGTGGGTCTTTGTGCTGTTTTATGACTTGTTTATCAGACAGCTTCCCTAGAAGATGTTTCCCAGGATTGTCCTAGCTATCGTGTTTATACCTCAGGCCCAGCTGGTGTGTCCTTGTGAGCTCAGCGCCAGCTGGGTCACGTTCTAGGACAGGGAATAGTGGCCCCAATATTATCTCCTGAATCAAATCAAACCTATTTCCCCTTCTCACTTCTCTTTATGGAATAGAGACGAAAGTCAAGAAAAAGAGGTTCTGGTTCAGTTTGCAAAATTTGAAGTTCAAAGCTTAAGAGGCTCGTGCAGTTCGGGAAGCTGTTTGGCAGAATCTATGAAAGCTGAGATGGAGTGTGCGTCTGGCCTGGGAGCTCCCCTGGGGGTTATGATGGAATCCTGTCCCCCAAAAGAGATGCACCTCTCAAAGTGACCTTGTTTGGAAACAGGATCTTTGACCATGTAACCAGCTAACATGAGGTCCTGCTGGGGTAGTTATTGTTGGGTGGGGTAGGCCCAAATCCCTCTGAGTGGTGCCCTTGTGGAAGGAGAGACACTGCAGCGCAAGCAAGGAATGCCTGGGGCCACTACCAGGAGCCTGGAGAGAAAAGAAAGGACCTTCCCCGAAAGCCTTCAGAGCGTGGGGGAGGGAGCTGTCCATGGACACGTGAACACTTGTGGAGGTGGCTCCGGCTGCAGCAGCCCTGCGTGGAGGCGAGGCTTTGTCCTCCCTCACTGGTGTCTGTGAAGACGGTGTTGGAGATCCACACCTGGCAGGTGTGAAGCCTCTCCGCCTTGAAATCTCTTCCTCCACCATCTTGGGGAGGGGGCAGCTGGGTTCCCAGAGGTGCCTGCCACTGAGGCCCAGAGGGGAAGGGCCCACTGAAGTCCTGGGGATTTGGAGCTGACTTGCATCCTTCAGTTGCAGTGTTAAGTTGTCCTTGTGACTTTTTGTTTTACCAAATATGATACTGTTTTTGCTCAAAAGAGCAAGGACAGGTTGATGCAGCTCTCGTTTCTAAGAAACCAAGTAAGGGCGATACAGAGACAGGATGGGCTGACACCCAGAAGAGGGCAGGGGGCAGTGGGGGGCGGCGGACAGCCCCACAGACCTCGGGAAACAGAAGGGGAGAGCTGGCCCTGGCAAGTGTCCCTCTAGTATCCCAGAGCTGAGGAGCGCCAGTGGCCCAGAAGATATGAGGCAGCCGTCATAGGCCCTGAGGTACTGGTCCTGCCTTGAGCTCTGCATCGGGGGTCCTGGCTGTGTGTTGGGGCTACAGCTCCATGTTTGGGGTCCCAGGCTCCACGCTGGGGATCCCAGCTCTGCCTTGGGATCCTGGCTCTGTGTTGGGAGTCCCAGCCCCATGTTGGGGGTCCCAGCTCCATATCAGGGATGCTGGCTCTGGTTGGGGGTCTTGGCTCCATGTTGGGGGTCCTAGACGCATGCTGGGGTCCCAGCTCCATGTTGGGGGTCCCTGGCTCCATGCTGGGAATCTTGACTTTGTGCCTGGGTGGGGTTCTAGGCTCTACATTGGTGGGTCTTGGGCTCCATGTTGGGTCCTGGGGTCTGGATTTAGGGTCTTGAGTAGTTTGGCACACACAGCACAGTGAGCCCAAGAAGGGAGGAGATGTGAACCAGGGCAGACAGGTGTGAGGGTTGGTGGTGGCCAGTCCTGCTCCCCTGAGACAGAATCTGCTGTGTTCCCTGTGCTTTGGCCTGGGCAGGCCTCCCACCCAGCCCGCTGCGGCTGCATACACAGGGCTTTGGGGGAAACGATCCTGCTGAGAGGTCTTCGGCACTGCCTTTGCCCCTCGCAGAGGCTGTGACCCCAGGAGAGAAGGGACGAGAGGAGGGACCCATACTCCTGCTGTCTTCTGTTTGCCCCCAGCAGGCCTCCCCCAGGGACACCTCCTGGGTTGGACACGTCACTGTCCAGGAACCAACTCAGGAATTCAACCTGCAGAATGCAGGCCTTTTTGTCAGGGCTGCGTTTACAGATTAGACTCTTTTGTGCTCAGACCACTTTGTGACTGAACAAATGTCTGCTGGCTGCCCTTTCCGTGTTTATAGACAGCAAGATAGAAATAGCCCTGGTTCCCCCACTGCCAGGAAGACGAGGGGTGGGGCACACAGCAGGACACTCAGGAGCAGCAGAGATGCACCAGGAGCCAGGCCAACACGGCTGCGTCCTTCGAAACGGGAAACAAGCTGCAGGAGCACAGGGCAGCCTGCGTGGGCTCCACTGTTTTGGAGGTGTGCTGTGAGCCACGCCTGTTTTCTGTTTTCTCTGACGGGTGCTGTTTTTTAAATGAGTGAGTTCTGTGCACATGTATGTGTGTGCTCTAGCCTTCCAGGTCAAAGCCCAGCCTGGTCCCACCCCAGGTACCCCTTCTGCCTGGCTAATTGCTGGGCTCAGCTTTTGGCTTCACACTTGTAAAATGGCATGCTGGTGGGGGCATCTGACCTCCTCTAACTTCACAAGGGGGAAGAAGAATCAAGATAAGCCCAAAGCTGATTTTTATGAGGTGGATGTCAAACACACCTCCTTTCTCCAGCCTTTTTACCAACTCTGATACCAGCTGTCCCTCTGTTGGGTTGGATAATTCATTGCAATGGCCACACAGAACTCACCGACTATACTCACGATTATCGGGTTTATTAGGAAAACTTGGTGGCGTAGTGGTTAAGTGCTATGGCTGCTAACCAAGAGGTCACCAGTTTGAATCCACCAGGTGCTCCTTGGAAACTCTATGGTGTAGTTCTACTCTGTCCTATAGGGTCGCTATGAGTCCGAATCAACTCAACGGCAGTGGGTGGGAGAGAAGTAATAGGTTACAATTCAGGATCAGGAACAACTCAGGATACAGCTCTTCAATCAGGACAGCTTCTTCTCAGCTGGGCCTACAGACAGGTCTCTCTCTGGCCCTCAGCCCCTTGGCCCCTTGGCCCAGCCTCTGCCCTGCTTGGAAAAGAGTTACAGAGCTCTTTAGCTCTGCCAGTAAATGCCTGGAAGCATCCCACTCTGCCGGGGAGCTTTGCATTGTGAGTTGGCACACCCACTGTATCTGCTTCTCTCTGTGGGCTGGGAAGCCCACCATACCATCTTGTGCCAGGCTCCTGGTTCTGCTGCTGCCATTTCTCTGCCATAGCTTCTCACTATCTCTGGTGTTGCGGCTCTGTCTCCTGGGTCTAGGAGGTTCTCAGCACAGGAACCTTGGAACCAAAGGACCCGCTTTGCTCCCAGCTCCTCTTTCTTGGTGGTAGGTCTTTCTGCCTCTAGGATGACTCATTTTAAGCCTAGAGGAATGGCAAAACTGACCAGTCCCCTCGTTAGAGCTTCATCCACCTCATTTGCATGGTACCAGCCCCCACATGGGTGCCATGCACCTTATTTGCATCAGCAGCAAGATGTCCAATCCCCTTGGTGGGCCATAAGTGCCTTATTTGCATAGTCCCTCCCCATCTTTGTGTGGGAGTCACAAAGACTATGGCTAGCAGGGTCATATTAAGGAGCTCACTGCACTGCAATGCCCCAGAGTCACACCCCAGGCACTCCTTCTGCCCCAGGTAACTGCCAACTGGCTGGACTTCATGCCCTAAGAATCACATGGTACTTGCACCCACACTGGGTCTGTGAGGTTGCCCACATGGCCGTGAAGAGCAGCTCTCCTTCCATCACCGTGGAAAATCTGCCGAGGATTATGACGATGGCACAGGACAGGGCAACATTTTGTTTTGTTATACATAGGTTGCCATGAATCAGAGCCAACTAGATAGCAACTAACAATAGCAGCAACAACCACCACCAGGATGGATGTTGGGTTGGTTCCATTCTGGGCTGATAGGAGCCTGCTTCTGGAAACATTCTTGGGCATGTATTTGGCATCTGAACAAACATTCTTGTTGGGAGGGGAGTTACTGGGTCATAAGGGAGACACATGCTGAGTTTGAGAGGCTCCTGGCAACTTCTCCAGAGTGGAGGCACCGTCCACACCCATCAGCAGCAGCAGCAGGGGCGTTCCGGTGGCTCCACATCCTCACCAGCACCCTTGGTGCTGTCTTTCCAGCTGGTTACTTGCAGGTGCTCTGGCTGGTGTTTAGCAGTGTCTCCTGTGCTTTTCAGGTGCGCCTGGTGGATGCAGGATTGTGTGAGCCGCACCTGGACAGCCTGCTCCGTGAAGAGTCTGCACCCTTTCTCCTGGTTTTAGCTTTTTCTTGTTGATTTGTAGGATGGGGTTGAGACACTGGAATACAAGGCCTGTGGTAGTTATAAATGCAGCAAATATCTTTTGACAAACTGAAGTATTTAGTTTTAATTAAGAGCAGTTTACCAGTTTATTTTGTTGTTGTTATTCTCGTTTATCTTTTACTAACAGTGCTTTTTGAGGCAGCCATTATTTTCTGAGTGTGATCTGGGTGGTACAAACAGTGAATGTGTTCAGCTTCTAACCAAAGTGTTGGAGTTTCGAGTCCTTGCACCTTGGAAGCAAGGCCTAGCAATCTACTTCTGAAAAATCAGCCATTGAAAATCCCATGGAGCAAACCTCTACTCTGAGATAGAGGGCCGCCATGAGTCACGATCTACTAGACAGCTCCTGGTGGTGATGGTGGTGATGGCGGTGGTGATGATGGAGGTGGTGATGATGGTGGTGGTGATGGTGGAGGTGGTGATGATGGTGGTGGTGATGGTGGAGGTGGTGATGATGGTGGTGGTGATGGTGGTGGTGGTGGTTTTTGTGGTGGTGGTTGTGGTGGTGGTTGTGGTGGTGATGGTGGTGGTGATGGTGGAGGTGGTGATGGTGGAGGTGGTGATGATGGTGGTGGTGATGGTGGAGGTGGTGATGGTGATGATAATTGTGATGGTGGTGGTAGTGGTGATGATGGTGGTGATGCTGACAATGTTGGTGGAGGTGATGGTGGTGGTGGTGGTGATGATGGTGGAGGTGATGATGATGATGATGCTAGGGGTGATGGTGGTGGCAGTGATGATGCTGGTGGCGATGATAGTGTTGGTGGAGGTGATGGTGGTGGTGGGTATTTTACTCATACCAGGCACCGCCTAGCTGGGGGGCCACTCACGGAGGTCTGGGCTGGGCCTGCTGGTTTGGGCTGGGCTCACCTCAGCCCCAGGTGGGCTCTGCTGCATTCTGAGGGAGAAACAGGGGACCCAGCCGTCCATCAGCTGGGCAGAAAGGCCCCTGTAGGCACCAGAACTTCACTGAAATCTGAGGGTTACTTCTGAACCTTCTTTGGGGGCCTGAGTGGCTGGGAAAAACCTGGTATACATTAGGCTGGTGAACAGGATTCTGGAGAAGGAACCAAGTGCAAAGATCAGTGAGGCCTGAGGGATGTCAGGCCCTGCCCAAAGCCAGCCACTCCACTCCCTGCTGCCCCCCCCCCACCCACCACAACAGGGCAGCCTGGCTGGCTGATCCCTGAAACTCTGGTGAGAAGGCCAAGAGAGAGCAGGGTGCTCCTAGCCTACACCCAGAAATGTAGCCTGGGGTGGGGGGCTTCCTGAGCTGCCTCCACACTGAGTCTTCTTGAGCCAGGGTCGGGGTGGGTAGGAGCCAAGGGAGGTGGGAGTGCGGGGTTGGCAGGAAGGTGGAGGAGTGGGGGATAAGTATGAGGAGGGGAGAGGATGAGAGCGTGGGGAGGGTACAGACACCCATGGGGCTGTGTGGTGGGGAGTACTTGGCGGCGTGGTGGCTGATTACCCAGGTTTCTCTAAGCTTTGCCCTGATGGTCAGGGCTGTTCCTCAGGGCCTGCCCTGGGACACTATCGCCAGCGGGAGGCCATGCACAACCCCTGGGATGGCTGTGTGGTGGCCATGCATGGACAGAAGTGGATGGAGAGCCCTCGCTGGTGGCTAGGGTGACTTCAGGCATTTCCAAAGGGGCTAAATACACCCCCTCCTGCATCGCCAAGCAGAAGCATGCACTCCTGGGCTGTCTCCTTGGGGGCATCTGGGGGAGGCTGTGGAGCCCCCACAGGTGGGCGTCGGGGCTTCAGCCACGGTCCCGTGGCCTCCCGTGGGCTCCCAAGCTCAGCAAGCTGGGCGGGAAACCTATCCCAGAGGAGGTAGGCAGGGTTCAGGAAAAAGGGTCCAGAACCTTTAACCTACAGCTGAGTCCCAGGCCCCCTGCATGCTTTCAAATCACTGCCCCTGCTGCCTGGGTGCCTCCTCCATGCTCCCATGACATCCTAGGTAGTCCAGGTAAGAGAACACCCTAGGATTCCCCAAGTCGTACTTACTTAACCCTGTGTGTGCTGTCACATGTAAGAGGTTCTGTGTTCGGTAGACTGAATTTTTCTGCAGCAGACTTTGGTGTTCAGAAGTGAGTCAGGGTCCTTGTGCCTCGATAAATTGTTCAATGCTGAGTCCCTGTTCCCTGCATGGCAGCCCCTCCCCCCCAAATGCAGTCACCAGAACATCCCCTCATACTCAGGAAGGTCTCCTGTGCTTGTCACTGGTAACTGTGCAGGTTCCTTATCTTTTTTTAAATGGTTGTTTAAATGGTTGCCTGTGATCACCCAAGGGCAGCCATCTCCCTCCCAGGCTGGGAGGGAGGTGGCTGCTTCTAGCTATGCCCGAAGACCTGCCCGTGGGCTTCCAGGCTCATCTAGCCCTGTCTTCCTGTAAGCAAGTCCTCTTTCCCACCTTGGCAAAACAAACAAAAATAAGGTTGATATCTTTGGGTTTTAGCTCAGTCGCTTTAAGGACAGCAGTTTGGTGTTGCTTGAGTCCCTCAGTTCACCATAGGCCTGGCTAAGGCTTTTCTGGCCTTTGAGCTGTATTTTGTCCTTCTCCTGGACCCGTTTCATCTTCATGCCCAAGAATAGCTTGACTTGGCCCTCATTTTAACTGGTAGTTTTTTCAAGTTCACTTTATTTTCCTTCAGCATTTCTTGTGACAACACCCCAGCTGCTTCTTGAGCCCATTTCTGCCATGGAACGTTCTACTCGGTCGGTCTGGTTGCTGTTCCTTGGAGGTGGCCTGTCTTACTTCTCTGTAAGCTTCTAGAAAGTTCTCCATGATGTTCCCAGGTTGCTCTAAAAGATTTCTCAATGTAGAGGTCTTCTTATCTCTGTTGTTCAAGGGGCTCAGGGTCCCAGCCCACCTGACCCTCCCACCCTGGCAGAGGCTGTGCCCCCCAGGGAAGACTTGGGGTTTTACATATCCCTGTGGAGCTTCCTGCTGGTCTTGTATGCAGGGCTCTGAGGTCCCCGGCCTGGCCAACATCACCAGAACCATTCAGGGGCAGGAGGGGCACCTCCCAGCTCTGCCAAGCCTGTCTCAGGGTTCAGGCCCCCCAGGCTATGTGGGGGAGAGGGGCCCAGCTTGTCCCAGGGCTCAGGCCCCCCAGAGCCCCAGGCCATGTGGGGGAGAGGGGCCCAGCACCCTGCCCAGCCTCCTCCTGGCTTCTCTGGGGTTTGTCTGGTCCCTAATACAGCTCTGACACCCACCTGAACCCCTTTTCTGCATGTTGCCAGGGCTGGGCTGGCATCCTCACTGGGTTGCCTGGCTTACTGTCCACTCTCAGATTTGTATGAACTGAGTGAGTCGGTGGCCTCACTCACCGCTGTGCCTGGAAGGGGCCGTGGCAGCCGTAAGCCCAGCCTTGGGGTCTGGACTCTGAGGGCCAGGCCAAGTTGCTCTGGACCCTGCGCTTTCTTACTGGGCTGCACCGTGAACATCTGTCAAAGCTTTATTTGGAAAGAAGTGACTGGGGAGTCAAAGCCAGAACTAGAAGGCTAATACGCTGTGTGGATGGTGCAGACTTCAGAGGAAAGGGGGGACCTGCGCTGCTTCAGTTTTCTTCTGATTCAGGGATGCATGCCCGTTGGGGAGTGCTGGCGTGCTGTCATCACGTCTCTCTAGCCCTTTCATCCAGGTTTCTGTTTGCTTGTTCTTCCGACAACCTCTTCAAATCCTGGAGAGGTGGCCTGTCCGGCTGTCCTCAGAGGGAGGTGCCCCCAGGACAGACGGCCTGTGGGGGGAGAACCTGGGAGATGCCTGCCATCCCTTCTGCTGTACCCCTTGCTGATTTGCTTCAGGTGGTGGCAGGGACCTTCGGTGCTGTCCCTGGGCAGTCTTCTCTGAGAGTCTCCCAGAGCCCCCACCTCAGATGGGGGGGAGGTTGCCCGGGACCTGCAGGGTGGCAGAGGCCCAGACAGATCAGCTCACGGAGGTGAAGGGCCTGTGCCCTGCTGTCCTCCACCCCATCCTGCCCGGAGAGGCCACCGCACCTTCATTTTATAATAACATTAGCCCTGGGTAACTAACTTCCCTTACCCCTCCCTCCCCCGCTCCTTCTTCCCTTCCTCTTTCCTTCTTCACTCCCCTTCCTCTTCCCCTACCCCTCATGGGCTTCTCCTCCCCTCCTCCTCCTTTCCCCTTCCTCTTTCTTCCCTCCTCTTCCTCTCTCCCCCTTTCTCCTGGCTTCTTCTCCCCTCCTCCCCTTTCCTCCCTCTCTTCCCTCTTCCTCTTCCTCCTCCTTTCCTCCCCCCACCTCTCCTCCTCACTCAGGGTCATGGGGTCCAGCAACAGAGTCCTCTTCCCTTTCCCAGGCTGGCTGGGCTGCCTGAGGACAAACCAGGGAGCTTTCAGAAAGATGTTTCCAGTGCCCCTTCCAGCACGGCCCCTTCCCTGCTGCCCCAATGCCAGAAACACGTTCACACCAAGAACAGTGTAGCCACTCCCTTTGCCGGCTTCCTGACGCCCTGAAGGCCTGGCAACCCTGTGTGCACATTCACTGAACATCTAGTCCCGAGGACTCAGGAGAAGGGTCATCCCTCCAAGGCCCGTGCGGAATGGAGGACCCCAAGGCGGTATGTCTGTGACTCAGAGGAGAAGGCCCTAGTGGGCACACATGTCCTCCAGCCGTCCTGCTAGTGTGACTGGAACTTCCACTTCAGAGTGGCGGAGTGCAGCAGGGGCCATGGGCGAATCTGCCTGCGGAGCGGTGACTGTGTCCACTGGCCACCCCAGCGCCCAGCTTGCCCAGCGTGTGGTGCCACACCGCAGAGCTGCTGTTGGAGCTGACAAGGGTCTGTTGAGGGCGTGGGGCTCAGTTGACAACTAACTTCCAAAAGGATGATGACGGCACTGATTGAAGCCCACCACATCTGTTTAAGTCCACCAGCTTATAAGGACATTTAAAAAACCTTTGGAGCATGATAGCAAACCGATTTGCTACCTTGAAAACGGCTCAGTCAGGGAGATGCAGGAGGAGCCTTGGTGGCATGGTGGTTAAGCTCTTGGCTGCTAACTGAAAGGCTGGTAGTTTGAACTTACCAGCCACTCCCTCCACAGGAGAAAGATGTGGCAGTCAGTTTCCGTAAAGATTTACAGCCTTGGAAACCCTATGGGCAGTTCTGCTCTGTTCTGCAGGGTCCCTATGAGTTGGAATCAACAGCACTGGGCAAGGGAGATGCAGCAAGGGTTTACCTGCAGGAAGTGCACCTTCAGTAGCCAAACTCTGGGCAAGGAAGCTGCCCATGGAAAATTACTCCAGTGAGTTAATGGCAGGCAAATGATGCCTTAGGAAACCACTATTTTGCACACCCTGATGAATTGATAAGGAGCCCCTGGTTGTGGAAACAGTTAACAAGCTTGGCTGCTAACTGGGAAGGTTGGCGGTTTGAGTCCACCCAGAGGTGCCTTAGAAGAAAGGTCTGCTGATCTCCTAAAAATCAGCCATTGAAAACCCCGGGAGCATAGCTCTACTCTGACACACATGGGATCATTGTGAGCCAGGGTCAACTCTACATCTTTGGCTGAATCAATAAATCTAGACATGAGCACTAACGGCTGCTAATATCACAAAAAGAGTGGCAACCAGATGTTTGCATCCCATTGAAAGAACACACCACCCCTAAGAGTGTTGTGACAACTGAGCCTGAACCCCATCAGGCTTCTGGCTCCAGGTGCCCGTTCCCAGGAAACAGGCAGGAGGAGTATGCTCTGCTGGCAGGAGCTTGGCATCAGCAAACCCAGAGCGTGGGAGCCTGTATCCAGAGCCTTGGAGGCTCCATCCTGCAACAGATAGATTGTATCCAAATAGGCCCCAGGAGGCTGCAGATACCTTGTAAAGGAGAGGAAGGGTTGAGGGGAGGCTGTAGATAAAGAGATGGAGAAGACATGACATTGAAAAATGGGCAAAACCCCAGCTATGGTGTATATGGGTGTACTCCGGATGGAAAAAAACATAAAGAAATGGAAGGAAGTGGTTGTATGTGTCAGAAGAAGCGTTGCTTTTGGGGGGAGGAGTGGGGCTGGGACTGGGTCTGGGCTCATGCTGGGGTTTCTGGGGGCTGGCAGCTCTTGCTTTTGAGAGACAGTGGTTACAGGGTGTTGATCTTATAATAACTCACTAAACTTAGAAAAACAAGCAGCTCTGCTCCCACCCCAGGTCTCATCTACAATTTGCATGAGCACAACAACTGATTTTTTTTTTTTTTTAAATTGTGGTAGCCATGAGTTGGAAAAGACAGGAACTAACGACAAGTATCTATATAATAAGACATTTGCCATTTGAACATTCTTCACTTGTGCGACTCAGTGACATTCCCCATGCTAGGCAAGCACAGCCACTATTCCTTTCCAGGTTTTTCTATCACCCTTAACAGACACTCAGTGCCCCCGAACAGTACACAGCTGGCTCTTACACCTGAAAGGTTGGAGGACCGAGCACAGTCTTTGGTTGTTGTCAACAGGAAGGTTTTGTACGGCTGAGAAGGTGGACTTCCCTGTTGAGAGCCGGACAAAGCTCTCAACTGCTGCCTTCGTTCCCGAGGGCTGCTGAAACACAAATACCAGGAGTGGGTGGCTCTGAAGGACAAGAATTCATTGTCTCACAGTTCTGGAGGCTAGATGTCCAAACCAGGGCACTGGTTCTAGGGGACAGTCCCTCCTCATCTGCAGTCCTGGGGATGCTTTCACATAGCATCTAACTTCCCCTTGACAGCCTGTCTCTCTGTGTGGCTATTCTGCTCACTTTATAAGGAGCCATTCCGAGGACCTCATTAACGTAACAAAAGAGAACTCTGTTTCCCAACCGGGCCACATGCACACGGAGAGGGATTGGGATTTCAACATGTACTTTGGGGGGACACAATTCATGCTGTTTTTGTTAAAAAAAAAAAAAAAAAGTCAGTTCTGACTCATAGCGACCCTACACACAACAGGATGAAACACTGCCTGGTCCTGAGCCATCCTCACACTCATTGCTGTGTTTTAGACCATTGTCGCAGCCACTGTGTCAATCCATCTCCTTGAGGGTCTTCCTCTTTTTCAATCCATAACACCTGCCAAGTGACCTGTATCTCCTGGGCCTCAGTTTTCTTACCTGTAAAATGAAGGGGTTGGGCCCACGGATGATCTCCTGTGGTTACAACACAACTGGGTGAAGCGGAGACCGGGCCCTGGACCATCCAGGCCAGCCCTGGCCGTCAGTGCTGAGTTCACAGATGCACCTCCCCAGCTCTCCATGTGGCAACCAGGGTAATAAATTCCGCCCCCCAGCACCCACACTCCTTGGTTACCCAGAGCAATGCTCTGATCATGTCAACAAAGCCAGTCTCTCCCTGGGAAGAGCACAGGAAAACAGTTTTATCCTAGGTGTGTGTGTGTGCGGGGGGCTTTCCCACTTCTTCCATCCCTGCTGACCCTGGAGAGGCGGCTGAAGACCACCAGAACCGCCTTCGGCCCCTACCTTCATGACAGACCCTCTTGAGCACCCACTGGCCACTCCTGTCCCTGTCCACACCCAACCCTGCCATGGTGGGAGGTGGAGGGGGAAGGTGGGGGCAAGAGTGTGGATGAACTTCTGCAGCTGGCTGGTGTTGGGGTGTGGGTGAGGGGCGGGGCCAGGGAACTTTCCAGAGCTGCCCAGGCCTCTGGCTTCTGTAACACCTGCTTTCTCCCAGCAGGGACAGAGGGTGGAACTGGCCACCCTAAGGCTATTCTCTTGTCTCTCCTTGGAAATAGGCTTTCTGAGATTGGTGTTTACAGTGCACAGAAAAAGAGGAGCCCTGATTTCCCACAGCCCAGAGGAACTCAGACCCCCAGCCGCCTCCTCAGCCTATAGAAACACACACGCTTTTTTAAATAGGATTAGGCCATTCAGTTTTTGTTTTTCACTTTGTGATATATTGTGGCCATTCTGGCTCACAACACCTAGTTTCTACCTTATGGTTGCAAAACGGTTTTGGGGTGACTCTGTGTGGCTTTAGGTTAACTTTTTAGACCAATTCTTTGTTGGTGGACATGTGGCTGCCCCTAGTCCTTTGTGTTATTCCTTAGGGGACCCACCAGGCTGGTGAAGACAGGAGCCACACCTGAGTCCCCCGGCTGAGCATCCCTTGCCTTCTCTAATGAAGGCCCTGATCATTCCCAGGGTGTCAGGTCCACAGCCTGGGGGTGTCTGCGCCTATCTGGCATGGGCTGCCCCAGACAGTGCCCTGGTCAAGTAACAGCCCAGGACTTGGTGCCGGCTTATGTTCCCTGTGAACAAGTGTTCAGGCGCTCCTCTCCCCTCTCCTTCGCTGGCCCGTTGGACCGTGGGTGAGGACGGGGGTTACTGCCCCGCGGGGTGGGCCTCGGATAGTGCGGGAACGCGGCGCCCTCTGCACAGGGGTGGGAAGTGTGTGTGTGTGTGGGGGGTGGGTGATGCCTCCTGCGGGGTGAGTGACAACGCAGGGGGAGGGGGACTGCCCTGACGAGAGGGGGACGGGCAGTGCAGGAAAGGGGGCACTGTGGGGTCGACTCCCCGCAGCGGGGCCAGGCTGGGATGGGGGGTCCCGCTCGCGCAGGCCTGGGGGCCGGGAGGCTCAGCGCGGCCGGGGAAACTTTCCTGGGGACGCAGGGCTGGCGGTGGGCAGGTGCGTCACCTGGACCCGGGCGGGGTCGGTTGGTCCGGGCGGGGGCGGGGTCTTTCCGGGATCTGTCCGGAGCGGGAGGCGGGGCCGGCCTGCGGGCGGGGTCGACCCGGGGGCGGGTCTGGGGGCGGGTCGCCGTCCGGGGCGGGGTCACCGGGGCCCCGGGAGCGGTCGCGCGCGCGGGCCGGCGGACGGGAGCGCAGAGGCGCCGGCGACCGCCATGCCCACCAACTTCACCGTGGTGCCGGTGGAGGCGCGGGCCGACGCGGCGCAGGCCCAGGACGGCGGGGACCAGGCGGCCGGGCAGCCGGAGGCGCAGGGCTGCCCCGAGGGCCGCGCGGGGCCCGAGCCCGACTGCCCGAGCCCCGGCCCGGGTGAGCGCTGGCGGCGGGGGGCGCACCTGCAGACGCAGGCGGGGCGGACCGAGGGGGGCGAGGCGGCGAGGGGCGCTGCGGGGCTGCTGGCTCCCGTCCCTTCACTTCCAGTCTCCCCCCGTCGGTTCTCCTCGCTTCCCCCTGCTCCTCCCCCGTAGTTTCCCTCCACCCGGGACTCCTGAAGGCCCCCCACCTCCCAGCCCTCTCCCCTGCACCCCCTGCCGGCACGGGCCCCCCCAGTAGTGCCCCTCAACGGTTGTGGGCTCCTCCTCTCGCTCCCCTCTGCCGCACCCAGCCTCTGCGCGATGGGCGACCCCCAGGGGCACTTTCTGTGGCACGACTCGGTGTGGGGGAGGGTCTGTGACGCACGTTGGGGGGCAGCTGTAGAGACTCCCCAGGTGAGGGGGCTCTACCGCCCATAAGCACCCCCCCGGTGGGGCGCCGCGGAGACCCTTGCCGGCTCTTCCTGTTTCCTCCCAGGGGGCCTGAGCTCTGTCCTCTGCAGTGAGCAAAGGGCCCGATAAGCGCTGGCTGGAGTCCCATTCCCCATGGCCTGACCTTGGACAGTCTGACCCTCCAGGCTTACACAGAACGACAGCCCCAGGGCAGGGTCGGGTGCAGTGGGCCTCGGGGGCCCATTCCTCCATCCCCCATCCCAGTCTTCCTTTGTTGGTGGGTGGGTCCCTGCACGAGCTGCTTGTTCTCTGTGCTGTTCAGGGTGCTGAGGGCCCTTCCTGGCAGGGTACATGAGCGTGGTAGGTTAGCGTGGGGTGCGTGGAGGAGGGACTTCCAGATAATGAAACGTAGCCACCCTGCATTGCACTGGGGTGCCCAGAGGACACTTGGACACTGCCTGTGTGGCTCCCGGCCCCAGCATGACAGGAAGGGGGCAGGGTCACAGGTGATGGGTCCTTCTGAAGCAGGGGTGCAGGTCGTTGTAGCCTGTGGCCCTCGCAGGCAGAGCCAAGGACACCTGTGGGCAGTTCAGGGAGACTGGGAACGCTGGTGAGAATGCCCCTTTTGGCGTCCCTTCCTGTGGGTGAGGGGTCAGCCCGGCTTTCCTGCACATGAAGGTGGCAGGTGGGACTCTCCCCTCTCCTTGGATGGTCAGGGACAGGCCACCAACAAGAGTGTTTTGCACAGGTAAACTGAGGCAGCAGAGCCAGCACCTTGTCATCTGCTCAGTGGTGCAGCCTGGTTGTGGTTCCTAGAGGAGCCTGGGGGCACCTGTCCAGGCCCAGCCTCCTGCCTGTTGCTCCGCCTTAGGCAGCTGGTTAGCTTGCTACCGGTCTTCAGCTGGAGACTGTTTCCTCCTGCCCGCTCTTCCTCTCTCTGGAGCCACCAAGCTCAGAAGCAGTGCTGGGCCTCAGACGGTGGGCAGCTGGCCAGCTGAGCACTGTGGCCAGGGCGAGGAGGGCTATGACTTCCAAGGGCAGGTTGGTGCCTTGGCCTGTCCTCCCTCTTTCTGAGAGGGTCTGCCTTCTCAGCCTCAGTCTCCTCAGCTCCCACCCAGGATAGGCTGAGGTCCATGTTGTGTGGGGTCCGCATTGCACAGAGGTTCATGGTGAGCATTCGAGGGCCAGTTTCCATACCACCTGACCCAGAAAATCTGGCCGCACTGAAATAGATTCCTGACTCTATTGCGGATCAGCTGAACCCTCTGGGAGCCTGGGTCGCTGGGACCTGGGAGGCCTTCCTCTCAGAGATGTTGTGGGTAAAGTGAGTTTGGGAAACCCTAGCCCAGGGGTCCTCAGAAGCACCTGGGCCACTCACAGCCTCTGGGGTGAGGCCAAGATGCTCCTTCTCACGTGGTGTGGGGAGGATGGGACAGCCAGAGGGGCAGGCGCCCCTGTGAGGCCCACCCCAGGCTGACCAGAGCTTATCGAGGCAGCCCTCGGGTTTGCCCGGACTGGTGGTGGCGTGGCAAGGTCCCTCCACGACCTGGAGCTGGAAGGTACTGGAGTGCCCGTTAGCGGAGCCCTCCCCAGAGCCCTCCCTGTTTTCAGTGCAAGGGTCTCCACGGGAGGCTGCGATCACACACAGTGGGTTCTCCAGCCCTTGCCATGGGGGCCTCAAGGGCACTGTGACTGGGCAGCATGATGCTGGCTGAGCACTAACCTTGAGCTGTCCCTGCCATGGGGTCCTGGCTCTGCATGGCGGGCTGTGCCTGTGACCCCGGGCACCGTGTGTGTGCCTCCTTGAGTGCCTGGGCCTGCCTTGGCGGTTTCCCCTTTCCTCCCAAAGCAGTGGAAATTGATCGGCAGGAAGGGCAAGGCCAAGGTGAATGTTGATTTGTGCATCTTAGCTTACCCCTCAGACGACTCAGGGATGGGCTTTCCCGCCACTCTCCCTGGGGGCCTGGGGCGCCAGTGATGTGCTCTCTGAATGACTGGAGGTTGTCTTTACTGGGGGCTGGGGAGCTGGGTTCCCTTCACCCACCCCGGGCCATCACGCCTTCAGCATTTCTGGTGTGGAAGACTTGTTTTGATGTGAAGAAGTTTCTCATTTCCCCACGAAGGACAGGCTCGTTCTATTTCTGCCTGCTCCCTGATACGTTCTAAGTGTATAAACTGCCTTCAGCAGGTGGACCTGCTTTACAGAAAGGGGGAGGTGAGGAAGACAATTATGTTGCATGTGTGGATGGTTTTGACTTCAGAGCACAGGCTAGCTGACCTGGGTTAGCCTCACTCTTCCTGCACTGTGGTCAGGGTATTCGTCCCCCAGGTCGTGGGGTGGTGCCTGGAGGCCTTGGGCAGTCTTACATGAAACCACACAAGGACTGGGGGGAGGGCCGGCCTGTCCCCTCTGCCCCGCGATCCTTGTGTCTGAAGGTACTGCTTTCCGGCCCAGGCCCACCACTGTTTGGAGGACCCATGCCCCTGGGAGAGGTTTGATGGGCGGCAGTTGCTGTCACCTGGACCCAGGCTGTCCCTGGTCCCTTGCCCGCTGCTCCACTGTGACCCTTTGTTCCTCGCATGGAACTTGCCATGAGTTGCCTTTCAGCTCCTCTTGACGGGCTGCTGTCCTTCTGACTCTGTTCCTCTTTTCAGAGGCAGCTCATTCCTGCTCTGATTTGGTGCCTGTGGTTTAGCACGTGTTGATGACCTGTGTCTCCAGACGAGCTGACAGACATTCCCGGGGGGCGTCACTTTGTCCCTGGTGGGTGTGCAGGAGCAGGCTGGGTAGGGGGCCACAGCTCGAGCAGGCAGGGGGCTGCGGGAACCCTGACTTGGGCCACAGACCCCAGCGAGCTTACCGCAGGCGTGGGGGCTCGGACAGGGTGGCACTGCTCTTGGGCTCATCTCGGGGACACTGCTGGGGCCCGGGGTCCCAGGGAGCAGTGTCATTAAGAACTGAGACAAGGGAAGCATCACCTAGCTGTGTCCACGGAGTAAGGACGTGGAGAGGACAGCTCCGATCACAGGTTTTGGGAGGAAAAGGACATATCACGTCATCCAGGTGCAAAAGACCCTGGAGGCAGGGCAGGCGCTGCACGTAGGCTCTCGGGCTCCTGGCTGCTCCTGTTTGACCTGCCCTCTGCAGAGGCTAGGATCCTGGAGGTCAATTAGGAAGGTTTCAGTGCATGTTGAGGGAGAGGGGGTCACAGGATATGCATGGGGTGCACCAAGTTCAGATTTCAAAGGCACCAGAGAGCAGGGTTGAGGCCACTGTGAGCTGGGACCCCAGGCCCCGTCTAGCTTCTCCTGCACCCCTCAGGGTCCCTGCTGTCCTCGGGGGCAGCTCCTCTGGTTACACATCACGTGATGAGTTTAGATGGTCTTGCTGAGCCTGTGTGTGCATACAGGTTCATGTGTGTGCATACACGTTCATGTGTGTGCAGCTGTGAGGGTGCATGTGTACAAGTACATGCGCGTATGTATGCATGCACACATGCACATGCTTGTGTGAGCACATGCATGTGCATGTGCATGTATGCATGGTTGTGTGAACACATGTATGTGCATGTTTGCACGTATGTGCACGTGTATGTGTGTGATGTGCACCCATACACATGCATACATACATCTGTGTGTGTGTGAGTGCACATGTATGCATATAATGTGTGTGTGCACATATACATGTACTGGGGGATTCAGAGAGAGCTTGCCAGTCGCCCGCAGGTGGCCACACAACATTGGGGTACTGGGGTGCCCCCTCCTCATGAGGAAGGTTCCTGCATCCTCTGTGGCGGTGGAGGACGTGATGGGCCTATCATTGTTCTGGGTCTGAAACCCCTTTCCCAGCTCATGGGCCCTTTGATCAGGGCAGGGAGCCAGTTCCTCCTGTGCCCAGCTCCATGGGGTCTTCTGGAAGACGGGTGGATGGGAGGTGCCTGTGGGAAGGCTGTGAGGCTGACCCAGGCAGTGGTGGTCACGCAGCCCTGGGGCTCTGGCTGGGCAGCGGCGATGGTCTGGCCCAGGCAGCAGTGCCCCTGGAGTCCCAAGCAGATGCCACTGGCCATCCGACCACCAGTTTCTCAGACCTAGCCTCCCCAACTTGACCTGGGGTCCTCCAAGCTCTGGAAGGCAGGACTGTGGCTTGGGGGGGTGCACCTCTCGGCCCATGCCCTGCATGTTGCCAGCCTCGGCAGTGTGAATGAGGGCGGAGCTGTCTGCAGACCCCTCTCCTCCTGATTGTGAAACACCGAGGCTTGTATGGTGACCTGGGCCCAAGACAGGCGTGATGCGATGGGGCCACTGGGTGGTGGTTGGGCCAGTGGCTGGTACCGTGGGGTCCTCTGCCCCCTGGGCTCTCACGGGGAGGTGGTGGCAAGGACCTGGTGCGGCCACTCACCTGTGCTGTCAGCTCCGTGGCTGGGAGACGGGGGCCTGCTGAAGTCATTGCTGCATCCCCCCCACCTCCGCGCCTGGTTGGTTCTGGCTACCATGGGATCCAGTATCTGGTAGGGGCGGGAAAGGCAGGACCTCTGAGGATGTCTGGCCCATGTGGAGGTGGGCACGTGGTGCTGGATGAGGTCACACATGCCTTCTAGCTCCAGACTACCCTGCCCTGTGGCACTGACCTCCCTGCATGGGCTCCACTGAGTTCTGGGTCTTTGTCTCCATGTAACTGACCCTGAATGACACATTTTATCTCTGTGTGCGCGGTTAGCTGAGCTTGTGATGGAGGCTCCTAGAAGTGGTTGGTCAGCACCGGGGTTGGGAATGGGCTGTCACTGGGGGGCGAGGAGGTGCCTGGGGGCCTCAAGAGGGAGCTCCACGAAGTCCTTGGGCCCCAGTGGGTGGGGGGCTGTGTTGACTGTCCAGGGTCTCAGCAAAGCCGAGCTGTGGTGACCATCCCTGAGCCCACTGGGGTCAAGCTGCAGTGTCCATCTGGGGCAGTAGGGCGGGGCTGGTCTGTGGACTGTGGGGAGGGACCTGGGCGAGCTGGCTGTGTCCCCTGCAGGGATGGTGTGAGGAGGCTTGTCTCCTGTCTCAGAGACCGGACAGGGCTATGGGCCAGAGAGAAGAACTGAAAGAGTTAACACTGTTCCTTTGTGATGGGGGGACTCCACAGGAGAAGGGGCCTGGTCTGCGCTGATAAGCCCAAACCTCCTGGAGCATGTGGCCCTGGCTGCCAGCCATTCCGAGCCTGGGCCCCCTGTCCATGGCCTCTGGTGTTGCACGTGACCTTGAGCCCCAGGCACAGAGCGCTGGTGAGTGGTCCTATGGGCTGGGTTCCCATGGCCAGGGCAGTGTGGCCGTGGCCCTGTGATATGGTGACGCTGTGATTCGTGCGGCTGGGGCCTCAGGGTGCCTGCGGAGACGTGGCCACGTGGCCTCCCGCCCGCCTGGTATGGCTTCCTCTCTCGGGCAGTTTCTGTTGGAAGGAAGCAGTCAGGGCGGGCAGGGAGAGCTGGGTGAGTCCTGTGTGAGGGGGTGGTGCTCCACTGGGAGTCGGCTGTTAAACTCCCATGCTTTGGGGGTCTTCAAGAGGATCCCGCACAAAGCACCTGTTGCCGAGGGGCCCCTGCATGTCAGTTGCGTCTGTGTTGGTATTTAGGAGGGGGCAGGCAGGCTTGGTGCTGGAGCTGTGCCGGGACAGGCTCCATCCTGGAGTGTGTGGCTCTGTCCTGGCGTGCACAGATGGGCAGGTGCTTCTGCCGTACTCTTGTCAGCACGCACAGCTGCATACATGCACACTGGTCAGCATACACATGCACACTCATCAGCATGCACACCTGCATATATGCACACTGGTCAGCACACACATGCATACTCGTCAGCATACACACCTGCACACACGCACACTGGTCAGCACACGCATGCGCACTGGTCAGCACACACCTGCATACATGCACTCTGGTCAGCACACACATGCACACTTGTCAGCATACACACACATGCACACTGGTCAGTACACACACCCACACACATGCACACTGGTCCGTACATACACCCACACACGTGCACACTGGTCCGTACACACACACACACAGTGGTCCGTATACACACCCGCACACGTGCACACTGGTCCGTACACACACTTGCATGTTAACACCAGCCAACAGCAGGGACTGATGCGCATGTGCGACATGAGGGGACTCGGTGATGGGAGCCCGTGGGAGCCTTGCTGTGTGGCGTGTTCTGCAGGCACTGGCAGCTGACCCCTGACCCAGTTTCAGGTCTGGGTGACCTCACCTCGCCTGAGCGTCGCCTTCAGAGTGACGTGACCCTATGAGCGGTCTTCACTTGGGTTTCTTGAAGTCTCTCTTTGTGGCCGCAGACACAGGGCCCTGTCTTATCTCCAGCCAGCTGCAGCTCAGGCTCCCCTTGGCCTCGAGGGAGAGATTGAGTGGCGTCACGAGTGAGTGCCTGGTTCTTGGGTTTCCCTCCCTTTATGGGGCCTTGGCCACAGCTCTGATTCTGCCTGTGTCAGTGACATGAGCTGGTCCCATGGGTGGGGGGTCCCAGATGCCCCTAGTCTGGGTGGGTGGGCAGGCGTGTGCCCCATAGCCCTACCCCACCCTACATTTGCCCCCAGCGTGGGCTCCATCGTGGGCACCTGCCCCAGCCACCTTGTGAGCCTCTGTTCTCCCAGGACGTGTGGGGTGAGATTCCTGTCTTTTGTGTCCAGGGGATAGGGCCAGGACAGCACAGGCCACGTGACCTGCCGACAGCAGTCCCAGGGGAGGACATCCCGCAGCCCAGCTCCTGGGTTCCTCTCATGTTAGGGTGGGCCTCCGGATTCCTCCGGCCAGTGGTGGACATACTGCCCTGGCTTGCTGGGGACTTTCTGAGGGCCACTTCCTTGTTTACTGCTGATGTTTGTGCCGGGGCCTCTGGACATAGAGGCGGGATGTTCCCTTGGGACTTTCCTTGTTTCTAGACTCCAATGAGTCTGAGTTTAAACGAGATTAACATGGTTGAGGTGGCCTGTGCCCAGATTGTGAGGGAAAGACTCCCCTAGTGGTGTGGGACGAGCCCTGTTCTCTCCGTGACACGCCCCAGGGGTCTTCCTGCTGCCCTTGCTGACATCATGAAGCCTGCCTTCCAAGGGCTCCAGGGATCAGCGGTCCCGTGGTCAGGTTCAGCGTGTGCCCAGCATGTGTGTCCCAGCCAGCAGCGGGGCGCCTCACTTGGTCCTCAGATGGTGTGAGTGCCCCCCTCCCCCGCAGCTCAAGTGGTGGGCTTGAGGTGAGCGTGGACGCGGCCTTCCTGCAGTGGCATGGGGTCCCCTGGCAGCCTGGGAACACCTCTTCTGGGTGTCTTTAAACCCATCGTCTCTGCGGCAGTCATGTTCTTGTCTAGCAGGGCCGGGCAGTGCTGGGACCCAGACTGCAGAATGGCTGTGAAGGCGTGTCAGGCTGTTTAGGGGACAAAGGCTGCCAGAGGAGAAGCTGGCCAAAGACAGCACCATGGAGACAGAGTGGCAGTGCTTAGGGGCCGGAAGGTGGCTGGAGGCCCCGCTCCTGGTGACCACGGTGACTGGGGACCACACAGTGGCTCCCAGCCACACCCTGTGCACTGTGTTTACAGCCACGTGGTTTGTCAACATACTGTATTTTTAGGACAGTTTCAGTTCCCATATCCCTACCCGCACCCAGTCCACTGTTGCGTCAGCGAGGCCCCCTTGTCCCAGTCGGTAAACCAGAGTCCGTGCCGTGTCGTTGACTAGCCCTCATCCTCTCTCAGAGCCTGTGGTTTCCTCTAACACCCTCTCCTGTCCCAGGACCCCATCCAGGACTCTGCGTTCCCATCTAGTCGTCAGTCTCCCAGGCCCCTCTGGGCTGTGGCAGGGCCTCAGATGCCCTCATTTTTTGATGGCTGCCCAGTTTGAGAGGTGCTGGCCAGGTATTTGTAGGAGGTGTGTCTGCAATTTTCCTCATGGTTAGGCGGGGGCTGCGGCTTTGGGAGGATGGCCTCAGGTGAGGGGTGCCCTTCTTGTCACATCACATCTGGGAATATGCTGTCAGCATGGCCTGTTCCTGACGATGTTGGCCCCATTGCCTGGCTGAGGTGGGGTTCTCCAGGTCTCTACTGTGAGGTGTCCTCCATCGCCTAGCTAAGGTGGGGTTCTTCAGGTCTCTACTGTGAGGTGTCCCCTATCACCCCTGGCTGAGGTGGGGTTCTGCAGGTGTCCACTGTGGGGTGCCCCCATCACCTGGCTGAGGTGGGGTCCCCCAGGTCTCCACTGTGAGGTGTCCCCCATCACCTGGCTGAGGTGGGGTTCTCCAGGTCTCCACTATGAGGTGTCCCCCATCACCTGGCTGAGGTGGGGTCCTCCAGGTGTCCACTGGGGGGTGCCCCCATCACCTGGCTGAGGTGGGGTCCCCCAGGTCTCCACTGTGAGGTGTCCCCCATCACCTGGCTGAGGTGGGGTTCTCCAGGTATCCACTATGAGGTGTCCCCCATCACCTGGCTGAGGTGGGGTCCTCCAGGTGTCCACTGGGGGGTGCCCCCATCACCTGGCTGAGGTGGGGTTCTCCAGGCCTTTCCACTGTGGAGTGCCCCCCATTGCCTAGCTGAGTGGGGTGCCCCCCTGTCCACTGCACTCTCAGGAAGCAAGTCACTGTCTGTGGGCTGGGAGAAACTGGAGAGCTGAGGGTCTGTATGGATTGCTTGGAGTCTTCTGCAGGGGAGCTTCGTCTCTCCTCCCCTGATTATTCATGTACTCAGTCATTTATACCAGCTTGGGTCCCGTTCACTGGCTGCGTAGTCTAGGTTATGACCCAGGACTGACCTGCTGCTGTCAAGTCGTTTCTGAGTTATGGACCCCGCATGTCACAGAACAGAGTTTCTCCAGAGGATTTTCTTGGCTGTGATGTTTTCGGAAGCAGATTGCCAGCCTTTCTGCCAAGGTGCCGCTGGGTGGATCAGTGTTCGAGAGCATACAGTTTGAGCCTCCCAGGGAGGGACCTGGGTACTAACTGCGGTGGTGTAGACTCTGCCCCGTGGTGACCCCGTGTTGGGTCATTTATGGCGTGCAGCCATCAGCCTCCTCCCCTGCCTCTGTGCCCCTTCTCCATGGCAGTTTCCTGGTGCAGGCGACCCTGTGCTCCTGCGTGGTTGCTGTCAGGTGGCCGTCTCGGGGACAGCTCAGGCGATGGGACCGCCGGCTGAGGTTGAGCGCAGGTCCGCCTCTGAAGAGTGGGGAGATGCATGGGAAGCTGCGCCTCTAGCTCCTGCTCAGAAAGCTGACCCACCTGCCTCACACTGACAAACAGCAGAGCTCCAGTGCCTTCTGAGTTGCTGGCACAGGTGATGAGCTTGGAATGCAGAGCCAGGGGGCAGGAGACCATGGCTCAGGTGGTTCAGACATACGCTGGTGGTCAGGGCTTTGCTGATGGTCAGGGGCTTGTGTTAATGGTCAGGGCTTTGTGCCAACGGCTGGGGCTTTGCTGTCGATCAGGGCTTTGTGCCGACGGTCGGGGCTTTGTGCCGATGGCCGGGGTTTTGTGCCGATGGCCGGGGCTTTGCTGTTGATCGAGGCTTTGTGCCGATGGCCGGGGCTTTGTGCCGATGGCCGGGGCTTTGCTGTTGATCAGGGCTTTGTGCCGATAGCCGGGGCTTTGTGCCGACGGCCGGGGCTTTGCTGTTGATCAGGGCTTTGTGCCGACGGCCGGGGCTTTGCTGTTGATCAGGGCTTTGTGCCGACGGCCGGGGTTTTGTGTCGATGGCCAGGGCTTTGTGCCGATGGTCGGGGCTTTGTGCCGATGGCCGGAGCTTGTTGTGTTGCAGTTCCCTACAGCACCAGGGGCCTTGCCTCAATCCTCCCGAGGCCCCAGTCTCTGGAAGGCTCTACATTGTCCTCCAGGCATCCTCCCTCTCACTGAGTGTGGGCAGTAGGCGCTGACGTGTGGGAGACTGGAGGTGTGGGGGTGTGCAGGGTTGGTGGTGCTGCCTTGGGGTGCTCAGCAAGCCCTCCTGCCCCTGGAAGGCCCACTCATCTGGCTGAGCGACTGGTATGGCTCATGCCTGTATAGCAAGAGGGATTGGCCCTTCTGTTCCTCCCAGAATTGTGCTTTGTCCCTAAAGTGGGGCGTGGAGGGGCATGTTGGGCCCATCTGCCTCTCCAGTTGGGACGTGCTGTTCTCGGAGGATTTGGGCTCTGAGGCTGCAGACGCTGGGTTTGTGGGTGTCACCTGGAGGAGGGGGTTCTCGTGTGGGGATGTCCGAGCTTCTGTCTGCACAGTGCTGTCCCTGCACCAGGCACCGTCCACGGGCCTCTGCTGGCACCGGGCCCCAGGCACCTGTGCCCCCTGGATGTGGCAGCCCAGGTGCTCTGGTGTTGGTGGGTCACGGGTGGGGCAGTAGAAGGTGCTGTGCAGGGAGGGGAGTTCAATTTGCTGTCTCGGAGACGTGCACCACACATGGCACCCTGGGCAGGAGGTGTCTGCGTCCTCGCCTTCCTTGCAAGGAGGGCTGAACCAGCCATGCTGGGGTGTGGGGCAGGGAGCCCATATGTCTGCGCTCTTGGGGGCGTCTGCGGGGCAGGCACGGGCACACATCCCCATGCCACAGGCCCATCTGTCTCCTCTTAAAACACCAAGGCCGGACCTTCTGAAAGCTTCAGAAAAGAATGCTGGGAGGAAAATGCCATGCCAGCTGGGGGCGGTGGGCTGCTTCCGGCTCAATGTTCCCTCTGTGTCTGCAGAGAGTGGCTGTCGAAGAATGAGAGCCCCCAGCCTCAAGCCTCAGTGTTTCGCAGCTGACCTCGACTTTTTGGAGTGCAGCTGCCATCAGGGTATGAAGCCGCACACACAGAGGGCCAGGTCAAAGGCCAGGGGTGAAGGGGCATGATTTTGCATTTGCTGACCTTCAGGGTCTGGAGCCCAAACACCACATTCCAGCTTCACAGATTCAAAGAGCACAGCCGCCCATGAGGTGGGGTCTATGGAGCCCTCCGGGGTCTGGAGCTTACTTGGTGTGCTGGAAACTTCTCGACCATGAGGCAGCAAGCAGTCCCTTCTCCTGTAGGTGACCCCTCCAGGGTAAAGGTTGTCCATGAGGCAGGGTCCCTGGGTGCTCTCAGCAACCCTAGGCCTGTCCGAGTGCCTTGGGCGGGGCCCCGTGTGACCAGGTCTGTGGCTCTCGTGCTGATAAGCTGGGCAGACACGGAGCCAGGGACCCCCAGGGACGTTTCTGGACTCTGAGCCTGAGGTCACGCCCTGCTCGGACCTTTGGAGCCATTCCCTAGGAACGTCATAAAAAGTCATAAAATCTCGTCTCCAGTCCTGGCCCCAGGGACGGGGAGGGAGGGATGTGTCAACCACACTCAGGAGAGGAGATTGGCCGAGACAGATGGGAGCTCCTAAAGCAGCCCTCTAATTCGAGGAGGATGGGGGAAAGGGTGGCTGAGGGGAACTGGGGGGCTGTGCGGACTTCTCCCTTGGAGACTGGCCCTGCAGGGACCTGGCAGGAGGAGGGGTCTGACCAGATGGCCAGGAATGGGAGACCAGGAGACGGAGACTGGGAACCGGAGACTGGGCTGTCTGGCTCCATGCCAGCGACTCCATCCCAGGGCGCGAGCTTGACTCGGCGTCTCGGTGGGGGAGGCCACTCCTCATCCTGCCAGGCGACACCTACCCGTCTGGGGCCTCTGGGCACCTGCTGTGGATGGGTCCGTGTGGGTCCGTGTACACTTCCAGGCACGCACGCTGGTCTGTCTGTGACCTGCTTTGTCCCTGGCACAGCAGAGGGGTCCTGAATGAGGCACTTGAGAGGGGCTGCTCCCCATCTGGACAGCACTCCAGGCTTGTGATTCCGTGCTCACAGATGTCTGGGTTACATTGCTTTGCACCGAGGTGCTAGGAGCCAGAAAGACGGGGTCAAAAATGAGATGCAGGAAAATCGAATCTGGGTGAAACCTGAGACCGGGCTTGCTCTGGGCATGGAGGTGGAGCTGCTGGGAAGGAGAGAGGGACATCCAGGCTAGAGGCCCAGGCTGGAATCCGGGCTCCATCTCCATGTGTTCAGGTACACAGGTGTGGGCCAGAGGCCGGGCTCTGTGCAGGAGGTTCAGATACACAGGTGTGTGCTGGTGGCTGGCCATTGTCTATATTGGTTCAGGTACACAGGTGTGGGCTGGTGGCTGGGCTCTGTCTTCAGGTGCACAGGTGTGGGTTCAGGTGCACAGGTGTGGGCTGGCTGCCAGGCACCCTCTCGATGGCTTCAGGCGCGCAGGTGTGTGCGTCATCAGAGCTCAGCCATGTGCATATCATTGTGTAAAGTTTATGCCAAAGTTAAACCTGTTCAGACAGTGGCACCGGGAGCAGCACCTGCTGATGGGGAGGGGTAGGGGTGTGTGTGCCGGCTATGGCCCTCAGAAAGATGTCTGCCGTGGAGGGACAGGCGATGCTGGATGTCACCAAGTGTCTGATTCCTGGGAGTGCCAGGGCAAAGTACCACACAGTCAGGGGAGGCTTATGGCAACAGAAATGTATTGTCTCTTAGTTCTGGAGGTGGGAGTCTGAGGTCAGGGTGTCAGCAGGGCTGTGCTCCCTCAGGAGGCTCTGGGGGAGCAGCTTTCCTATCTCAGCTTCTCGTGGCTTCCAGGCTCCTTGGCCTCCAGCTGCAGTGTCACTTGGCTATTCCTCTGTCTCTCTCTCTCTGTGACCTCACATTAACTGATAACATCTCAAAGACCCTGTTTCCAAACAAGGTCATGTTCACAGGAACTGGGGTGACGACTTGAACAGATCTTTTTAGGGGACACTATTCAGGCCAGGAACTAAGGGACTCCAGGGGTGGGGCATGGGGTTCACAGGTGTTTGGAATTTTTCCTAATATCCAGGTGAAAATGAAAGATGTGTGGCTTACCTGGCAGTCCTGAGTCTGAGGGCCTTTTGGCACCCAGTGCTGCCCACCACCGTCTGTATGGGCAAAGGACTGGGGTGAGGCAGGGGTGTCAGGGCCCTAGCACAAGCCACCGGGCTCCTTCATAGGAGAACCTTGTGAGGGGCTGCTGACCAGACGCAGCAGTCTTCATGGGGGGTCCGGCGTGACTGCAGGGCCTGGTCGAGAAGCCAGGGCCTCTGAGGGCAACTGTGTGGGGCTGTTTCTGAGGCGTGCAAGCCCGTGTGCTGAAGTTCCTCACAGCAGGGCAGAGTGTGCTGGTGTGGCCAGTAGGGGCTGTTGCAGTGGGGAGAGGCACGAAGGGGCAACTTGGGGTCCCAGCGACCTCTCTGGGGTCTGACAGGGAGCGGGTGCAGAGGGAGGTGTGGTGGAGCCCCTAAGACTGGAAAGGTGCTGGGGGTTGGGGGTGGAGGGTCGTTTATGGAGAAGAACGGCAGCGTCCTGGGCTGACTGAGAGAAACGGAAGCCTGTTACTGGCAGACGGCGGAGCACCACTCTCTTCTCTCAAAAAAGACTATTTTTTGGAGCAGCTGTGTTGTCCTGTGCCATTGAGGTGATTCTGACTCAGCGATCCTACAGGACAGAGTAGAACTGTCTCATAACGGGGCTGAGGCTGTAATCTTTACAAGAGCAGATCGCATGTCTTTCTCCTGAGGAGCTGCTGGGTGGGTTAGAACTGACAGCCTTTCAGCTAGCAGCGAGTGGTTAACCATCGTGGTTAACCATCGCGCCACCAGGGCTCCTTGGAGCAGCTGTCGGCTTACAGAAACATTGCACAGAAGGTGCAGTGAGCTCCTGTGCTCACAGCTTCTTCTACTGGTAACATTTTGCATTCCTGCAGTACGTTTGTCACAACTGATGAACACTTACTGATAAGTTGTTGCCAGCTAGAGCCCACGGCTTACACTGGCTTCACTCTGTGCCTACAACAGTCCTGTGGGTTTTGACAGAGGCATCTTGTCACATGTCCACCATTACAACATCGTGCGGAATAGTTTCACTGCCCTAAAAATGCTGCGTGTTCACCCCCGGAACGTGGGATCACTCCTGATGTGGACCTTGGTCACCCGGCCGAGGGCGTGTGCCAGGCTTCCCACTGGGAAGTGACTTTGTTCCTGGAGGTGAGTCATTGAGGCCACCCACTCTCAAACCCCCTCCCCCCGACATTGTTGTAGCCTAGGAGTTCTCACGGGCTGTTTTTATTCAGTGCTGTAACCTGGCACTGCCGTTCTGTTTTTACTGCTCAGACGTTGGAAACAGTCACATTGCTCTTGAAACATTGGATAGTAGGGAATTGGGAACGTTTTTGCTTTTAGTTACATGCCTGTAGGTGTGCTACGGAGGAAGGCAGGTAAAGGTGAAGGAGGCGGGGCGGAAGGTTCTAGAAGGCCAATGACTGGCCTGGGGCTGCTGCGGTCATTACATGTGAATCCTAAAAGTCTCAAAAGAGCAATCGCAGAAGTGCCTGCTCTGCGGCAGAAAAGCAGCAGTCTGGCGTGAGCGTCCCTTCAAAGGGCAGAGGTGGCCGGCGCCAATCCAAGCAGTGGCTGACTGTGCCTTTTTCCGGTGGCTCTCGCTGAGTTCCTGCTGGTTTTTAAATCACGAAGGACTGTTTCTGCAGAAGACACCACCTGTGTGAGCTCTCCTGCTGCGATTTTATCTAGGGCTCTTTGAGCGTCTGCTTCATTAGCCAACACAGAAAACACACGGGCCTGTCCTCCCGAAGCCACAGGCTAGGGACAGCCTGGTTTCGTGGTGGTTTCCACAGATGAGACTCTTCCATTCACTCCGTTTTAAAGGGAAATTCCACTTTGGTCGCCGGGATCCTCGGGCACCTTCCAATCCTTGTCTTCCAAACCGAAGTGCCAGGGCTCAGTGTCCTACGGCAGTTTCAGCAGGTGCCTCCACCTGGGGACCCGGGTCCCCCCGCCTCGGTGTCTTCTTGTGATGAGGGAGGGATGAAGCTCTCTGCCTGATTTGTTCCATCCTAGACTTGTGGGAGCCCTGGTGGCTCAGCGGTTAAGAGCTCTACTGCTAACCAAAAGGTCAGCAGTTTGAATCCACTAGCCACTCCTTGGAAATCCTATGGGGCAGTTCTACTCTGTCCTATAGGGTCGCCATGAGTCGGAATCTACTCAATGGCAATAGGTAGACTTATTGAGGAGCCCTGGTGGTGCAGCGGTTAAGAGCTTGGCTGCTAACCAAAAGGTCAGCAGTTCAAATCCGTCAGCTGCTCTTTGGAAACCCTGTGGGGCCGTTCTACTCGGTCCTGTAGACTTGTTGAAAGATCATAGTTTTAAAACTTGATTAGTTGGTTTTACTCAGGATAAAGCAAACCCATGGTGCCAGTCTTGGTGTGAAGTAGAGTAGTGCCTTCAGAGAACCTTCTGGGGACTCAGCTCCATTTCTGTGGCCCCTACTTGCACAACACGGTGGCATTATAGGATTGAGGTTCATGTTCCATGGTGTTGTTTGAATCCCTCCTTGTGCTTTTAGTGTAATTGTGCAGCCTTAACCTGTTGCCATCGAGTCCATCCCAACTCATGGGCCCCCGTGTGTGTCAGAGTAGACCCCTGCTCCATACAGTTTTCAGTGGTTGATTTTTTGGGAAGTAGATTGCCAGGTCTTTCTTTCAAGGCACCTCTGGGTGGACTCGAACATCCAACTTTTTGGTTAGCACTGTTTGTACCACCCAGGGACTCTTGTGTGTGCTTTAAGATGTTATGAACTTTGTTGTCTCTCAACTCTCGGGAGATCCAGAGCTGGGCTTGGGAGCCCCCTGTTGTGACTAGGCCCCACTGTGATGCTTCTCCTGACTTCCTTCTGCCCTGGCTTGAATGCTGCCCTGACGAGGCACCATTCTCTGGGATCGTTCTGTGACCGATGGCTCTGGAGGCTGCTGGCCTTCCTTGGTCTTGAGTGGAAATGCCTGCCTCCCTCCCGTTTAACCCCTTCCTCTAGCAGAATGTACGAAGTATGAATCTAGGAAAATTAGAAATCATCAAAAATGAAATGGAACGCATAAACATCAATATTCTAGGCATTAGTGAGCTGAAATGGACTGGTATTGGCCATTTTGAATCAGACAATCATGTCGTCTACTATGCTGGGAATGACAACTTGAAGAGGAATGGTGTTGCATTCATCATCAAAAAGAACGTTTCAAGATGCATCCTGAAGTATAACGCTGTCAGTGATAGGATAATATCCATACGCCTACAAGGAAGACCAGTTAATACGACTATTATTCAAATTTACGCACCAACCACTAGAGCCAAAGATGAAGAAATAGAAGCTTTTTATCAGCTGCTGCAGTCTGAAATTGATCAAACATGCAATCAAGATATATTGATAATTACTGGTGATTGGAATGTGAAAGTTGGAAACAAAGAAGGATCAGTAATTGAAAAATATGGCCTTGGTGATAGAAACAATGCTGGAGATCGAATGATAGAATTTTGCAAGACCAACGACTTCTTCATTGCAAATACCTTCTTTCACCAACATAAACGGCGACTAATTTATTTTTTTTTAATACACATGGACCTCGCCAGATGGAACACACAGAAATCAAATTGACTACATCTGTGGAAAGAGATGATGGAAAAGCTCAATATCATCAGTGAGAACAAGGCCAGGGGCCGACTGTGGAACAGACCATCAGTTGCTCATATGCAAGTTCAAGCTGAAACTGAAGAAAATCAGAGCAAGTCCATGAGAGCCAAAATATGACCTTGAGTATATTCCACCTGAATTTAGAGACCAACTGAAGAACAGATTTGATGCATTGAACACTAGTGACTGAAGACCAGATGAGTTGTGGAATGACATCAAGGACATCATCCATGAAGAAAGCAAGAGGTCACTGAAAAGACAGGAAAGAAAGAAAAGACCAAGATGGATGCCAGAGGAGACTCTGAAACTTGCTCTCGAACATCGAGCAGCTAAAGGAAAAGGAAGAATTGATGAAGTAAAAGAACTGAACAGAAGATTTCAAAAGGTGTCTAGAGAAGGCAAAGTATTATAATGACTTGTGCAAAGAGCTGGAGATGGAAAACCAAAAGGGAAGAACACCCTCAGCGTTTCTCAAGCTGAAAGAATTGAAGAAAAAATTCAAGTCCCGAGTTGCAATAGTGAAGGATTCCATGGGGAAAATATTAAACGATGCAGGAAGCATCAAAAGAAGATGGAAGGAATACACAGAGTCATTATACCAAAAAGAATTAGTCAATATTCAACCATTTCAAGAGGTGGCATATGATCAGGGATTGATGGTAGTGAAGGAAGAAGTCCAAGCTGCTCTGAAGGCATTGGTGAAAAACAAGTTTCCAGGAATTGATGGAATATCAATTGAGAAGTTTCAACAAACAGATGCAGTGCTGGAGGTGCTCACTGGTCTATGCCAAGAAATGTGGAAGACAGCTTCCTGGCCAACTGACTGGAAGACATCCATATTTATGCCTATTCCCAAGAAAGGTGATCCAACCAAATGTGGAAATTATAGAACAATATTATTAATATCACACACAAGCAAAATTCTGCTGAAGATCATTCAAAAATGGCTGCAGCAGTATATCGACAGGTAATTGCCAGAAATTCAGGCCAGTTTCAGAAGAGGACGTGGAACCAGGGATATCATTGCTGATGTCAGATGGATCCTGGCTGAAAGCAGAGAATACCAGAAGGATGTTTACCTGTGTTTTATTGACTATGCAAAGGCATTCAGCTGTGTGGATCATAACAAATTAGGATAACACTGTGAAGAATGGGGATTCCAGAACACTTAATTGTGCTCATGAGGAACCTTTACATAGATCAAGAGGCAGTTGTTCAGACAGAACAAGGGGATACTGATTGGTTTAAAGTCAGGAAAGGTGTGCATCAGGGTTGTATCCTTTCACCATACCTATTCGATCTGTATGCTGACCAAATAATCTGAGAAGCTGGACTATATGAAGAATGGGGCATCAGGATTGGAGGAAGACCCACTAACAACCTGCATTATGCAAATGACACAACCTTGCTTGCTGCAAGTGAAAAGGACTTGAAGCACTTACTAATGAAGATCAAAGACCACAGTCTTCAGTATGGATTACACCTCAACATAAAGTAAACAAAAATCCTCACAACTGGACCAATGAGCAACATCATGATAAACAGAGAAAAGACTGAAGTTGTCAAGGATTTCATTTTACTTGGATCCACAATCAACAGCCATGGAAGCAGCAGTCAAGAAATCAAAAGACGCATTGCATTGAGCAAATCTGCTGCAAAGGACCTCTTTAAAGTGTTGAAGAGCAAAGATGTCACCTTGAAAACTAAGGTGCGCCTGACCCAAGCCATGGTATTTTCAATCACATCATATGCATGTGAAAGCTGGACAATGAATAAGGAAGACCGAAGAAGAATTGACGCCTTTGGGTTGTGGTATCGGCAAAGAATGTTGTATATACCATGGACTGCCAAAAGAACGAACAAATCTGTCTTGGAAGAAGTATAACCAGAATGCTCCTTAGAAGCAAGGATGGCGAGACTGCGTCTTACATACTTTGGACATGTTGTCAGAAGGGATCAGTCCCTGGAGAAGGCCATCATGCTTGGCAGAGTACAGGGTCAGTGGAAAAGAGGAAGACCCTCAACGAGGTGGATTGACACAGTGGCTGCAACAATGAGCTCAAGCACAACAACGATTATAAGGATGGCTCAGGACCTGGCAGTGGTTCGTTCTGTTGTGCATAGGGTCGCTATGAGTTGGAACCGACTCGACGGCACCTAACAACAACAACTAGCAGAAGTGGTTCTGGGAGTCACAGCCCCACAGCCCCTCAGGTTGGGATGTACTTCTTGGGCCCTTGCTGCCCATGGCCACCCCCTCCTCAGCACGTGTGCTTGTGCCGCCTCCTGCGATTGGTGCCTCCTTGGCCCTGAGCAGCCTTCTTGGCTGTGTTCTGACCCAGACTGTGGTGTCCATGGCACCACCAGGGGCATCGGGTGGAGGCAGCCACTGGGCACTCGCGTTGGCTTGCACCTGGAGGCTGTTATGCCCTGGATTGGTGTCCTGAGGCCTTAAAATGGGAGATATTTATTTTTGCAGTTTTGGAGATTGGGAACCTGAGATCAGGGTGTCCGCAGAGCCGGTTTTCTCTGTTTGCTCCGGGAGAAGGTCCTTTCTTGTCTCAGCTTCTGGTGGCCCCAGGCTCGTTGCTGCAGCAGAACTCCGACTGGGCTTTGTGGGTCTCTATGTCTCTTCTGCTTTAAAAGGACACCGTTTATATGGGTTTAGGACCCAGCCTGCTCCAGTATGACCTCATGTTAACTTGACCAAGTTGACCCTGACTCAGGGTAACCCTGTGTGTGTCAGAGTAGAAGTGTGCTCCATAGGGTTTCTGGTGACTGATTTTTTGGAAACAGCCAGGCCTTTCTTCTGAGGCACCCTGGGTGAACTGGACCCCCAACCTTTTGATTAACCACTGAGCGTGTTCATTGTTTGTACTACCCAGGGACTTCTCGTGTTAACATCTTGTCGTTGTTAGGTGCTGTCTTCTCAGTTCCAAGTCATAGCGACCCTATGTGCAACAGAACGAAACGCTGCCCGGTCCTGCGCCGTCCTCACAGTCGTTATGCTTGAGCCCTTCGTTGCAGCCACTGTGTCAACCCATCTCATTGAGGGTCTTCCTCTTTTTTTGCTTGCGCTCTTTACCAAGCATGATGTCCTTCTCCAGGGACTGCTCCCTCCTGATAACACGTACAAACTATGCGAGACTTAGTCTCGCCATCCTTGCTTCTAAACAGCATTCTAGCTATACTTCTTCCAAGAGAGATTTGTTCATTTCAGTCCCTGGTATATTTGATATCCTTCGCCAATACCACAATTCAAAGGTGTCAATTATTCCTCAGCTTTGGTCTTCCTTATTCATGGTCCAGCTTTCACATGCACATGATGTGATTGAAAATACCATGGCTTGGGTCAGGTGCACCTTAGTCTTCAAGGTGACATCTTTGCTTTTCAAGACTTTAAAGAGGTCCTTTGCAGCAGATTTGCTCAATGCAATGTGTTTTATTTCTCGACTCCTGCTTCCATGGGTGTTGATTGTGGATCCAAGTAAAATGAAATCCTTGACAACGTCAGTCTTTTCTCTGTTTATCATGATGTTGCTCATTGGTCCAGTTGTGAGGACTTTTGTTTTCTTTACGTTGAGGTGCAATCCATACTGAAGGCTGTGGTCTTTGATCTTCATCAGTAAGAGCTTCAAGTCCTCTTCACTTGCAGCAAGCAAGGTTATGTTATCTGCATAATGCAGGTTGTTAATGAGTCTTCCTCCAATCCTGATGCCCTGTTCTTCTTCATATAGTCCAGCTTCTCGGATTATTTGGTCAGCATACAGATCGAATAGGTATGGTAAAAGGATACAACCCTGATGCACACCTTTCCTGACTTTAAACCATGCAGTATCTGGTTTTTCCTGTCCAGCGACTGCCTCTTGATCTATGTAAAGGGTCCTCATGAACACAGTTAAAGGTTCTGGAAGTCCCATTTTTTGCAGTGTTATCCATAATTTTTTATGATCCAGTTGAATGCCTTTGCATAGTCAATAAAACACCAGTGAACATCCTTCTGGTATTCTCTTCTTTCAGCCAGGATTCATCTGACATCAGCAGTGATATCCCTGGTTCCACGTCCTCTTCTGAAACAGGCCTGAATTTCTGGCAGTTCTCTGTCGATATACTGCTTCAGCCGTTTTTGAATGGTCTTCAGCCAAATTTTACTTTGTGTGTGATATTAATGATATTGTTCGACAATTTCTGCATTCGTTAGATCACCTTTCTTTGGAATAGGGATAAATATGGATCTCTTCCAGTCAGTTGCCCAGGTAGCTGTCTTTAAAATTTCTTGCCATAGATGAGTGAGCACATGTTAAGTTGTTGCTGTTCGGTGCCGTTGAGTTGGTTCCGAGTCATAGGTACCCTGTGCATAGCAGAAGGAAACACTGCTGGGTCCTGAGCCATCCTTACAATCGTTGTTATGCTTGGGCCCATTATTGTAGCCACTGTGTCAGTCCTCCTCATTGATGGTCGTCCTCTTTTCCGCAGGGGTGGTGAGATTGTGTCTTACATACTTCAGATATGTTGTCAGGAGGGATCAGTCTCTGGAGAAGGGCATCATGTTTGGTAAAGTAGAAGGTCAGCGGAAAAGAGGAAGCCATGTTAACTTAGGGTCTTTTATTTCCAATAGGGACGGGGGTCTGGATGGCAGTGGATCTTTTGTGGGATGTGATTCAGTCCATAGCACACTGTTTGCATTGTCCCCGTGAACTGTTTGTTTTGTGAAAGCATCATTCTTCATTCAGTACTCCCAGGTCATGCATGGAGGCCACCGAGCTGTGTCGTGGAGATCTTCCACTCTGTTGTGCAGGGGATGCATGTGTGTGCGTATGCTTGTTTACCTGTGTGTGTGTGTGTGTGTGCTTCTTCAAGGCTCAGTGTCCCAGACCTTAGGAACACCAGGGGAGCACCACCCGACCTCTCTATGGTTTACCTATGAGCAGTGTAAGTGTGTAGCGCCTGGGAGAGTGGGGAGGTGACCCCACCAGAGCAGCCAGGAGGGAGTGGTTTGGACACAGTTGCTTCACTGGGTTTTCATTAAATGTGGCAAAGGCGTGCATTAGGGGGCTGCTAACTGGGCCTCTCAGACCAGCGTCGCTGACCTGGAACCTGCGTGCAGTGACTGCGTTTGTAACACAGTGCACAGGGCTAGAAATGGTTTTCAAGCCTGAGTTGAGCTGTGCGGCATACAGCCTTGGATGGGAGGCGAGTCAGAAGTCAGTGCATCCTGGAGGGGGTCGGGGAGCTGGGATTGGCAGGTGGGGTTGTGCTGGGGTTCACCTGGCAGGTGAGGTCTTAATGGGGTTCACCTGGCAGGTGGGGTCATAACGGGGTTCACCCTGAGGGGTTGGCAGGTGAGGTTGTGCTGGGGTTCACCTGGCAGGTGGGGTCATGCTGGGGTTCACCCCACGGGATTGGCAGGTGGGGTTGTGCTGGGGTTCACCTGTGTTCTCTTGCTGTGTCTCTGCATCAGTGTCTGACCTTGGGCAGGCGGATCCAGTCCCTCCATCAGAGCAGATTAACTGTTGCCCGGCCAGCTCAATGCCCACCCCACCACTCCTCGCCCCCCAACCACTCCTCCCCTCTCCTCTTGCCTTCCCCCCAGGCTTACCCCTCCACCCAGCCTGGCCTTCCACCCCCCCACCTGCCCCTTCCCGACTGTCCCTCCATCTCAGCCTACTTCCCCCTGCCTGCCCTTCCCCCTGGCCTGTCCCTCCCCCCCCCCGCCCTGCCTACCCACCACCTTGCTTCTCCCCCACCTGCCCTCCCCTGGCCTGTTCCCTCCCCCCAGTCTACTCCCACTGCCACGGGGACTGTCTCTGCCCCAGCAGGTGCTTCTGTCTGTTGTCCCTCCTGGTGACCAGGTGTCCTGGTCCTGTCTCCCCGCCCCACCAGGCCTGTCTCTGCCCCAGCAGGTACTCCTGCTGGGCCAGCAGGTGTGCTGGTCCAGGCTCCTGGCTGTGGTGGTGACATCTTATCTGGGCTGCCCCTCCCACTGCTGAGCACCGTCCTCTCCTTCATCCAGGCCAGCAGAGGCCTCACCGCAGAGTGCCAACACCCCACGTGGCCTTCTGGGACTGTGAGACTGGAAGGAGGCCGAGGGGGCACCCTGGGGGCAGAGCTGTGGCCTCCCCTGCACTTGCCCACCAGGACTCCTGCTTAGCTGTGTCCTCAGCCCTCAGCCCCCCAGTGGCCATGAGCCAGCAGACCCTTGAGGGGGGCATGAGCCCAGGTGAGGCTTTGCAGTGGCCCAGGTGGGGCTCAGCAAGAGGAGAACCAGGCCTCAGGACGTTCCGCAGGGAGCCTTGGGCGGGGGGTGAGAAGGATCTTCCATCCAGTGCTTGGTTCAGGGCAGCCCCAGCAGTGAGCAGCTCGGCTGTGGGACCCTGTGTGTGAAAGGGTCTGGTGGGGCGGCCTGGTTTCCCGAATCCCAACCTGGGCACGTTTTAAATCAAGGCTTTCCTTGTTCAAACCTCAGTTGTCCAATGGCCCTCCTTAAAAAGTAGAACCTGGCATTGGAGTGTGTTTGGAGTTAAAAGTAATTAGAGCAATGTTAAAACGAGGAACTCGTCCAGGTGTTCCATTTTATGGAAATGCAGGTGACTATCTCAGGTAGATCGAATCCGGCAGGTGCTCCTTGGAAACTCTATGGGGCAGTTCTACTCTGTCCTATAGGGTAGCTATGAGTCGGAATCGACTCAAGGGCACTGGGGTGGGTCTCAGGTAGAAGCATTTGATTTTTAGTGAGAGTCCCCCAAATTCAGTAGCACTGAGGAGAAATAGGGAGCTAAGTCAGATACTTACTGTGGAGACAGGCTGCCTGCCCACAGCGTAACCCAACCGACTTTGGGGTGTTGGGCTTGAGGTGGGTGCCCACAGACGCTGACTTCTGGCCAGCACTCTGATGAAGCCCCATTCCCACGTTAATCTGTTTCTGGGGTTCCGCCCTGACTCCCATCTCGGAAATGCTCCCAGGTCCCCCCATGGGGCTGCCTGTCTGAGGCCCTGACAGCATTCAAGAGTCCAGCTCAGCGCTGATGAGGGACTAAATGACAGCATTCGAAAGCTCAGCTCAGGGGTGATTAGGGACTAAGTGTAAACCCTTTTCTGAGAACATGGGAGGAAAATGTGTCCTTGTGAAGGGTTCATGATGGGCCTGTGATGATAGGAGCTCGTGCTCATGGTTCTTCGTGAGCAGGGTATTCCTAGCAGCTCCCAGATTGGAAGTGTTTACTAAATGCCAGTGGTGGGTGTTGGTGCCCCTTTGTCTGTTTTCCCGATTTCCTGGACTCCTCCGCTTTGATAAGCAGTGTGATGAAACCAAACGGTAATAAGTCCTGAAACTCACCCAGCATCTTCCTCGTGGGGCGGCACATGTTTCGTTTGCCCGTGACGGACAAGCTTCTGCCCTCCGTGGGTCGGACTAGCTGTCTGATACTGGTCTTTATTCTTACGGTGCTTACGCCCCTGGATTTTTTCCAAATTTCTCGATCTTCTCAGCACTGTACTAAATATCCATCTAACCTGGATAAGTTGTTTCTAGTTTTTGTCTGTTTTTCTTCTCAGCTCCCCCAGGTAGCGCTTGGTCAGCCTCCTTGTCCATCTTTGTTTCCTTTGGGTCCATTTGTCAGGTGATGTATTAGGTGTCCCTCACCAGGTCAGGAAGGTGGAGCTGTCGATCTCCTGGTCTGGGGTGACGGCATCTGTGTCCTTGCTTCATGAGTTTTGGATGCTACAGGACAGATATCTGTGTTGTTTCCTTGGATCAAGTAAATGAGGTTGCTGTGTGCACATTGTCTCTGCCTGTGCAGCGGGGAGAAGTTTAAGATAAACCAGGTTACTGGCAAGAGATGGCTTCGCTTTGCTGCTAAGAGTGTAACATGTAGGACTGTGCTTCCCAGAAGGACTGTAGCTGGGGTGGTAGCTGGGTGGGTGGCCTGTGGGCAAGTGCTGTGATTCAGACAACAGCCTCTGAGCAGCACATGTCCCTTTGGGAGATGAGAAGCTGGGTGACCAGGTCCAAGGTTGTGCTGCAGGGTTAGAACCTGGAAGGGAGCTATGAGACCCTCATGTTTTGTCTCCTTCCTTCTGAAGGGCAGTTGGCCAGTTCAAGGTTGGAGACCCCCAGGCTGTGCCTGGACTCCTTTCTCTGGTGGTCAGTGCTGGTGACCCAGGCTGGCTCTGGGGCCTGGCCAGGGTTTGCTTTGTCTAAGACTGGCTGTCTTCATTTTACCTTTACCTGGAAACACCCATCAGTAACTGCTAATCGTTGCGTTTAAGAGACTGACGGCTTTTCCGGGAGAAAGGGCCCTGGGCAGGAGTCCCCCCGATACATGGAGCAGTAGGAATGGGGTTGACTGAGGTGTCATCTCGAAAGGACACCGGCAAGCTTCGAAAATTTAACAATTTAAGTAAACATTTCTACTATATGCCCTTCCTCTTTACCTGAATGCGTTTGTTATTTTTCTTTTAACTTTATTTTGGCATAACTTCAGACTTGTGGAAAAGTTGCAAGAAGAGTCCAAAAACTTTCCATTTACCTTTTGCCTAAACTGCCCAAATGTTAGCACTTTACCACATCTGCTTGCTCTCTCTTTCTCACAAGTGCGCGCGCACACACACTTCCTGTTGGAGACACGCAGCACAGTGAGACCCTCTGTAGGGCGTTATCTCACAAAGACATGGGCGGGTCTCCACTCATCTCTCCGCAGCATAACCACAGCATCGGGGTGAACATTGCTGCATCCTGCCGTCTACTCTGAAGATCTGATTCGGATTCCGCCAGCCACCATCACATTCCTTGTGAAGGCAGCTTTGGCTCACATGCTGCGTTCATGAGCTTTCTCTGTCCCTTGTGTCTGGAGTGTCCTTGGCTGCCTTTGTCTTTAGTGACATCAGCATGTGTGCAGAGTGGTCATCCCGTGGGCTGCCCCCTGGTAGGTTTGTCTGGAGCGTCCTTGTGATTGGATGCAGCGCGTGGGTCTCCTCCTGAGGGGCCGTGCCACGGGTGTGCTGAGACTCGGGCTGCCCTCTGTGCAGGTGGTGTCCACCAGACCTCCTGGGGAAGAGCCCCGAGACCCCCGCATTTCACACGCATGCTCTTGCCCAGAGCAGTGATGGTCAGGGTTCCACAGGGTCCATCAGTGAGGAGGGGCCCTTCCTCCCACGCACTCACTTCTTATCCCAGTGGACTTCTGGGTTCTTCATAGTGGTACCCATCAAGTCGATTCCAACTCACGGTGACCCCATGTATATCAGAGTAGAACTGTGCCCATAGGGTTTTCTTGGCTATAATCTTTACGGAACCAGATTGCCAGGCCTGTCTATGGCAGTGCCACTGGGTGGGTTTGAACTGACAATCGTTAGGTTAGTTGTCAAGCGCAAACCGTTTATACCACCAGGGACCTCTACTTCATACCCACAAAAATTCGTTGCCATTGAGTCGATTCTTGACCCTATAGGACAGAGTAGAACTGCTCCATAGGGTTTCCAAAGAGCGGCTGGTGGATTCGAACTGCTGACCTTTTGATTAGAAGCCAAGCTCTTAACCACTGAGCCACCAGGGTTCCTACTTCATGCGGCAGGCTGTAATTCTTTGCTGCCATCACAACACTCAGGTTGTTCCAGGTATGGGCAGTTCCAGGAGCCCCTTTAGGCTGGCCCATCCCCTCCACTCCTGAGCACCTCCTGCTTGCCTCCACCTTCACCTCCTCCCCGTGTTGGGGTCCACCCAGGAGGCGAGGTGCCTTCACCCAGCGATGGACGCCCTGTCCCCTGAACCCTCTGCTGCAAGCCTTGGAGGACATGCCCTGTGAGCAGTGCTGGGCATGAGTGACCCAAGAAGGTGTGGCTGGACAAAGGTGTGGCTGGGCAAAGTGATGGTCCTGGAAGTCAGTAGCCGAGGGCGGAGGGGTCTGAGGTATCCCTGACGGTGCCCATGCCATGTCCCTGCGGGCCAGGTGACTGGCCCAACTGTCCTGAGGAGTGGAGGCGGAGGGCACAGGGATAATGGAGGATCTCTGCTGGGGACAGGAGGGCCCTTGGAACCTGCTGGGGTCCAGCTGGGAGGCCGTGGGTAGATGCCCTCAGGCTTGGTGTCCCTCTGTCCCTGGCTCTGGCTCTGGCTCTCTGCCCTGCTCCTCTGGGGCCACCCTCCAACCTCGGAGCCTTGTTCCCCAGGCTTGGCTGGCCTCCTGCTACCCTGAGTGTCGGCCATAGGGTTGGAGGAAGGTACCCCCTGGTGGCGGGGGTCACGGGGTGGTGCAGGGTTGCAGATTCGGCCCTTAGGCTCCTGGTGCTGCCACAAACAACACCACAAGGTGGCACCCTGTAGACCAGGCGTGTGCTTCCTCAGGTTGGGAGCTGAGTGGGGCCCCTTGGCTGCACCCTCCCTGGCCCTCCCTAGGTGTGCCTGCTCTGCTCTTCGGAGGACACACTGGGAAGGGTTTAGGTTTAGGACCCACCTTCACTAACATAACAAAAACCCTGGGTCCAGACAGGATCACAGTCACAGGAGGGGGGCAGGGGCTTCAGTACATATTGTGGGGGACACTTCAGCCCACTGTGGGCCCTGTCTGCTGGTGTGTGGGCCGTCTGGAGGTCCGTCTGGAGGTTCAGGAGGTGTCTGTGGCTCCGAAGTGGAGGGGTTGGGCTTCAGAGCCGGAGGCAGCTCCTGAGTTATTGCTGAGTCACAGGCCCCGGAGCTGTGGCACCAAGCAGAGCCTGTGAGGGGACGTTTTCCCAGCTTCCCTGCCCTGGTCCCCACACTCAGTGGGATTCTGCAAGTCATCTGAGACAGGACCAGGGCCAGTGGTTGCCTGGCTGAGCCGAGGGGACCCTGAGTCGCACGTCCACAGGGCAGAGGGTGGCTGCAGGAGGAGGGCCACAGGGCTGAGTGACTGCTGGGTGTGTCCCCTGGCGGCCGTGGGTGGGAGTTGCTGGGCTGGCACCTTCCACGGTTTGACCACTGAGTGGATGGTGCCCTCTCTCCCTCAGATAAGTGGGGGTTCGGGTCTGTGAAGTGGGGAGGGGTCTGGGGGATGGAGGGAACCGAGGGCTTTGTTGGAAGGAAGCATCTTGGGTGCTGGATCCCTGAGGTGTTGCTGACACGGGCGATGCCTTTCTCGGAACTTTCTAGACTTGGGCCCTGACAAGTGGGTTCACCCTGAGCTATATCTGCAACATGGGAGGCTTTAGCTGCCATGCTCTTGGGGTCAGAGCGAGCTCACACCTGGCCTTTGGGCCGAGTACTCCGTGTCCCTTCACACCAGGCCACGCTACGGCTGAGGTTAGTCATGTGAGGGGCCTGGGCCAGGTGGCTGTCCTGACAGAAGCTGTGGTCCCCCCACCGACCAGCCGTGTGGCATCCCCACCCGCCTGCGGTCCAGATGTTGCTAAGCACCTCTGTTGGTGCCGTCACACTCCACATTTGGGTTGAGGTCAGAGCTGATGCAGAATTGCCCAATGAGGCGACCCTGATCTGTCAGGATTCGGGAAGCAGGAAGCTCTAGGCTACCTGAAGACAACCCAGCTCTCCTGTGTAGCCTCGTCCCAGGAGTTGCTGGGAGATGTGGGCGGCCAGTAGGTCATTTCTCAGCCTTTTGAGAGCTACACCCTCAGAAGGTTCTGGAAAGCGTGTGACATTTGTGGGAGCTGGAAGGGAGCAGCTTCCTGAGCTGAAGGTGCCAGCCTTACAGCCCTTTCCCTGGGACCTTTTCCAGAATAGGTAACTGAAGAGAATGAAACAACAATGAGAAGACAGCCTGCGGCATGGCCACAGCCCCAGAGATGACCGTTTCCTGTCCTGTCTCACTCTTTCAGGCGTTCCCTTAGCTCGTGTCTTGTTTACACACACGTTTAACAACAAAAGTCCTGTCACGCGTGCTGCCTTGTAGCTGGCTGGCTGTTTGTAGCTTGGCCGTCTCTGTGTCAGCCGTAGAGCGTGTCTCATGCAGTGACCAAATCCCTGCATCGGACAGCCTGGCTGCTGGCCGTTGTCCAGCCCTTATACAGGTGCTGCATGGTGGCCTGAGACCCCCATCGGCTGCCCCCAGGTCTGGGGGCACCCATGTCCTCTAGCCGTCCCGGCCTCATCCTCCCCACCCCTTGCGCAGTTCTCCTGGACATGGTACGAGGACGCTGTGCGATTTCTGCGTGTCGGGTGTGTCCTCGGTGAGGTGGGCCGCAGGTGGCCATCCAGCCATGTTGCTGTGGAGTGGCACCGACGTCACACCCCGGGACGCCCTCATCCCCTCGGTGAGGTGGGCCGCAGGTGGCCATCCAGCCATGTTGCTGTGGAGTGGCACCGACGTCACACCCCGGGACGCCCTCATCCCCTCGGTGAGGTGGGCCGCAGGTGGCCATCCAGCCATGTTGCTGTGGAGTGGCACCGACGTCACACCCCGGGACGCCCTCATCCCCTCGGTGAGGTGGGCCGCAGGTGGCCATCCAGCCATGTTGCTGTGGAGTGGCACCGACGTCACACCCCGGGACGCCCTCATCCCCTCGGTGAGGTGGGCCGCAGGTGGCCATCCAGCCATGTTGCTGTGGAGTGGCACCGACGTCACACCCCGGGACGCCCTCATCCCCGCTGTTGCAAGCAAGTGGTTTCCAGGCGCTTGGCCGTAGGGATTCCTGCCATTGTGGGGTCAGATCATGGGTGCCCCCAGAGTGGCCCAGCCTTCCCACCCGCGGGCACCGGGGCCCCAGGGTGTGGCCGGTTCCGGGATACGGCCTCTCAATTTCATCCACAGACGTTTTCTGTGTCCGACCGAGTTTCTGTTTTGAAGTCGAGTTGTGTTTCTGATTGCGCAGTTGTAGTTTTGGTTTCAAGGAGAAGAGGCCCTTGAGCCTTGGGGGAGGGGGCGGCTCCAAGTTCCTCTTTCTCCAGGGCTGGCCCTCCTCAGACCCCTGGGACACAGCCCCTGGGGCAGCTGCCTGGCCCTTTCCATGTAGGAGGAGCCGGAGTGATGAGGCCTTTGTGCAGAATTGCTTCCAGTCACCCACAGCCTCTAGTGTTGGGGAGAGGACCCTGGGTGTCTTGGGGAATGGCACAAGTCCTGGGGGCTGTGGATGGGGGGCATGGGACAGGGCCAGCCTGCTATGGTGGGGGAGCAGAGGGGACCTGGGTTCATGCCCAGCCCCAGGGTCAGACCTCCAGTGCTCACTAGGATGGGTAGTGGGGTTGGTGGGAGGTGGCTGACTCTCCGACTCCACCCTCCCCTGCACTTCTGGGTGAATGAGGTGAGACCCTGGTGCTCGCCCATGTCTATTGAGGGCGCCAGGGTGTGGCACATGTAAGTGCTCTGTGAGGCCCCGATGCACCTTGGGCCTGCACCCCATTTCACATGTGGGGGGACCAAAGTGAGTCTGGGTTCTGCCCTCTGGGTGGGAGCTGCGGTTAGGCCCCTGCTCCGGGGGCACCTCCAGGGCTGCATATCCCTGGGACCCACTGAGGAAGGAGCTGGTGCTTTGGGCCCACACAGTGGAGCCCCTCAGCCCCCCTTCTGGTCCCTCGCCCTCAGCCATCAGGTGGCAGTGGCCCCTGTGGCGCGTCCCTGCTGTCCAGCAGGACACGGTAGGCTCCGTGTGAACCATGTGCACCTGTGCGTGTGGACCTCAGACGTTGGGGCGTGAGCCTTTGCCGTGGCTGGGGTGTGCATCAGGGACACGGGGTCTTGGGAGGGAGGCTTTCCAGCCGGCTGACACGGGCCTCTGCTCCAGCCTGGCTCCAGGAAGAGTTCCTTATCTGCAGGAGCTCAGGCTTTGTGTGGTTGGAGAAGGCAGGCTGCGGCCTCAGACACCAGCGGTTGTTGGGTGCCGGCTCCTTCCCTGTCTCAGCCTTCTGGGAAGCCAGCTCTCCCAGGTCATGCCAGTGCACCCCTGTGGAAGGAGGAGGTTTTCACGATTTTGTAGTTGGGTCAGAGACTTTTGAAGCCGAGGGACTCGAGTCTCTCAGATGCTGTTGCGGGGAGCGGCTTCTGGATGTTTCAGACCCTCAGTATTCCTGATTCCGTATTTGCAAATTAGTCTACTTGCTAAAATCTAACTGACCCCGGAATCAAAACTCAGGGCTGTCGTGGTCGATCTCCCAGACCTGTGCAGAGCAGAGCAAATTCAAGTTGTCTGTGCGCTCTCCCAGCTGAGGACCCGCCTCTCATCCTGCAGACAGGGCCCTTTCACTGTCTACTTAGTGCCTCGTTTTTCATGTTTGTGCTTTTTGTTGGTGGTCTCGCGTTTTCAGTGCCCCCAGCATGGTGCTGAAGTGCTGCCTGGGGTTCCTAAGTGTGAGAAGACTGTGATGTACTTCAGGGAGAAAATGCGGTGTGAGGTCAGCTTTGTCCAGGCAGTTCTGGTGCTGTCGGTCTTGAGTTCAGCACTGATGAACCAACAGCACGTATTCCGTGAGGGGTCTTTACATGTAATGTGTGCCTGTGCCCTGATCGTGGGGACCAGTGGCTCGTTGGCACCTGACCCTGTATTTTCCCTGAGCGACGGCTCGGTGTTCCCTGATTCCATGTTCCCTGCAATTTTATGGAACACGACCACCAAGAGTTGACTGCGTACCTGGCACAGGCCGGCTGTGTATCTGATGTGCCTTGAAAAGAGGTGCTGGGAGTGTGGGGAGCTCCCTGACAATGAGGGGCTGCTGGGTGCCGAGTCCCCACTGAAGCAAGGCCCGGAGGTGAGGCTGGTGTGCGGGCCCTGCCTGGCCGACATGCTTCCTGGACGGCGCTGCTTCCCTGAGTCCCGTCGTCGGCCTTTGCTTCTTTCCAGCCTCTTCTGCTGCTGCTGACCTCACATTGTTCTCCCAGCAGGAGATGGGACTCCCAGGGAAAGCAGCCCTTTCATTAACAATGTGGAGGTGGAGCGGGACAGTGTCTTCGAAGGAAAGAACATGGCGCAGGAGAACTTTGAAGGAAAGAACATGGCCCTTTTTGAGGTAATGTATTTCCTCCCAGATTTAGGAAAGTGAGGGAGCGTGACCACGACTTCTCCATGTGGTGAACTGAGGGTAGCGAGTGAGGCTGTGGCCACAGGCAGACCGCGCTGGCCGGCTGGGGGTTCCCGTCCTGCTGGTGGCTGGGGGCCCGTCCTGCACCGGTACACTCTGTGGCCACCTACTCTCAGCACCTCCTTCTGGGGGCCCCTTGGCCTGAGGATGCGCCAGCCTTGAGGAGCCCCTGGGAGCTCTGACCTCTGACCTCCAATGCTGAGCCTGCTGGTTGAGTGCCCAGCACCCGTGCCTTCGGGACTGCAGCCAGGGCTCCAGTGGTTTTCTCTAACATGGTCACAAGCAGGGAGCACTGCTAGGCGGAGGTCCCAGTGGATCTGGAGAGTTGATGTTGGGGATCAGGGTGACTGTCCCTTGGCTGTCAGTGGTCAGTGTCCCTGTCCCCACACAGGAGGAGATGGACAGCAACCCCATGGTGTCATCGCTGCTCAACAAGCTGGCCAACTACACCAACCTGAGCCAGGGCGTGGTGGAGCATGAGGAGGATGAGGACCGCCGGCGCAGGGAGGTCAAGGTACCACCCATCTGGGCCCTCCCACAGGGCGGGGCCAGCACCTGCGCCTCCTGGCTGCCACGGCCACCGTGGACCAGGAGGTCAGAGCAAATGTGTGCAGACCCCTGTCTCAGGACACTGTCTCAGGTCAGAGCAAACATGTGCAGACCCCTGTCTCAGACTGCCATGGACCAAGAGGTCAGTGCAAACGTGTAGACTCTCTCCCTGACTCAGACCTCTGTCTCAGGGGTCAGAGTTGAGTTGACCCCTTGGTCCTCCCACGGGGCTGGGGGGCACCTCATTTCCTAACCCTCTACCCTCCGCTTCATAGCCCCTCAGGGGGACCCACGTCCCAGGACTGTGGGTCCTTGGTGTTGAGAGGGAGGCATGTGTCCCTCTTGCCTGGGACTGTGGCCCCTGGTGTGATTGGATGGACGGGTGGGTCAAAGCCCAACGTCTGGGGCCTTCAGAAAGGGAAACAGCCGTGGCCCATCTTCCCTGAACTCGGGTGGCATCCCTCGTGGCCCCCCTGTTGCGTTTGTGGCATTGTAGCCTGTGCCAGGTACTGAAGTTAAGGGCTGTATTTCAGCCTCCCCTCCCCTCTGCCCCTCGTGTACCCTCTGTGGTGTCTGGAAGGCTCTAGAACCCTGAGCCACAGTTGCTCTGAGTGGCGGGGCTTTCCTCTTACCCTTCACCTTTGTCTCCCTTTGACCCTGAGTTGCCCTCCTCTGGTTGGGAGGGCATGGCAGGGCGGCCTCCTGTTCCTATTCTGGCGAGGCACCCCTGCTCCTGGTGGCTAGCGCCCTGCTCCTGGTGGCGGTCGGTGCCCTGTCCCTGGTGGCGGTTGGCGCCCTGCCCCTGGTGGTGGTTGGTGCCCTGCCCACTGTGCCCCCATGTGTCTGGAACATGGTCTTCTGAAACCACCTTGCTGATCTGTGGGGGTCCTGGTGCTCTCTCCCCACATCCTCCCATTCCTGTTGCCCTTTCACTGCTCCCGATGAGGGGTCTGGCCCCTGGGGTACTGGAGTCTCCGCGAGCCCAGCTCCCTCTCTGTTACAGGCCCCGCACATGGGCACGTTCATTGGCGTCTACCTGCCCTGCCTGCAGAACATCCTGGGTGTCATCCTCTTCCTACGTCTGACCTGGATCGTCGGGGTAGCCGGCGTGCTCGAGTCCCTGCTCATTGTGTCCCTGTGCTGCAGCTGTGTCAGTGGGGGTGGGGGTGGGGGGCTGGGGGCTGGGGGCCAAGGCTGGGGGTGGAGGCGGGGGGTGGGGGCCAGGGTGACTGGGGGCTGAGGGCAGGGGGCCGGGGTGACAGGGGACTGGGGATTGAGGGCTGGGGGAACACGGGACAGAGGGGTGGGGAGGCGGGGGGGCAGGCGGAGCAGGGAACTGGGGGTGGGGGGTGAGGGGGCAGGTGGCTAGGGCCAGGGGGCAGGAGCTGACTGCAACCCCCTCCCCCCAGGTGGCACATGGATGCCACGCTCACTGGGACCAGGTGGGAGCTGCTGCTTTTATTTTTATTGTGCTTCAAGTGAAAGTTTACAAATCAAGTTAGTCTCTCGTACAAAAACTTATACACATATTGTTATGTGACCCTAGTTGCTCTCCCCCACTGAGACAGCACACTCCTGTCCACCCTCTACTTCTGTGCCCATTCAGTCAGCTCCTGTCCCCCTCTGCCTTCTCATCTCCTCTCCAGACAGGAGCTGAACACATAGTCTCATGTGTCTACTTGAGCCAAGAAGCTCACTCCTCACCAGTATCATTTCCTGTCTTACAGTCCAGTCCAATCCCTGTCTGAAGAGTTGGCTTTGGGAATGGTTCCAGTCTTGGGCTAACAGACGGTCCGGGGGGCATGACCTCTGGGATCCCTCTAGTCTCAGTCAGACCATTAAGTCTGGTCTTTTTATGAGAATTTGAGGTCTGCATCCCGCTGCTCTCCTGCTCCCTCAGGGGTTCTCTGTTGTGTTCCCTGTCAGGACAGTCATTGGTTGTATCCGGGCACCATCTAGTTCTTCTGGTCTCAGGCTGCTGTAGTCTCTGGTTTATGTGGCCCTTTCTGTTTCTTGGGCTCATAATTACCTTGTGTCTTTGGTGTTCTTCATTCTCCTTTGCTCCAGGTGAGTTGAGACCAGTTGATGCATCTTAGATGGCCGCTTGCTAGCATTTAAGACCCCAGACCCCAGACCCCACTCACTAAAGTGGGACGCAAAATGTTTTCTTAATAGGTTTTATTATGCCAGTTGACCTAGATGTCCCCTGAAACCATGGTCCCCAAACTCCTACCCCTGCTACTCTGGCCATTGAAGTGTTCGGTTTATTCAGGAAACGTCTTTGCTTTTCGTTTTGGTGTTGTCTTTCCCTTTGCCTAAAATAGTTCTTGTCTCCTATCTAATTAGTGAATACCCCTCTCCCTCCCTTCCGCCCCATGGGCTGCTTCTGATCGAAGGAAAAAAGCCCACACTAGGCCCTGACTTTTTTTTTTTGTTAACTTTTGACTAATTAAACCGGATTGTGGATTAGTCAAGAGCTTTTATTGTAACCATCTCTGCAGAAATGCATTTTAACGTGTCGTGCCAGATGTCAGGGGCTGCATACCCAGACTGGCTGCAGATCTCTGCAGGGGTGTTTGAGGAGGTGAATGGCACCCTCTTGTACTTAGGTGGCCCCCCCTTGTACCTCACCGGAGGGCAGGCACCTAGACTGGTCCCCCCAGCACCCCAGGGAGGGCAGTGGGCACTTGGATGAAAGTGAGTGTTTCGGGCTGGCCAGCGTTGTGGGTCTCACAGGGGCTGAGTGGGTTCCAGGGCCTGCAGGGGTGCAGTGTTATGGGTCTCACTGGAGCTGAATGGGTCCCAGGTCCTGCAGAGGTGCAGTGTTGTGGGTCTCACAGGAGTTGAATGGGTTCCAGGTCCTGTAGGGGTGCAGTGTTATGGGTCTCACTGGAGCTGAATGGGTTCCAGGTCCTGCAGGGGTGCAACCTTGTGGGTCTCCAAGGAGCTGAATGGGTTCTGGGATCTGTAGGGATGTAGTATTGTGGGTCTCACAGGAGCTGAATGGGTTCTGGGATCTGTAGGGATGTAGTGTTGTGGGTCTCACAGGAGCTGAGTGGGTTCTGGGACCTGCAGGGGTACAATATTGCAATCTTGTAGGAAAGGATGGCGAGCCTAGGGGTAGCTGCCCTGAGAGTTCTCAGTTCCCCAGCTCTGGTCACCCAGTGGCTCTTCTGAGGTCAACAGCCTGTTTTGTAGCTGGGGTGGGCCCCGAGTGGCCCCTCAAGTGTGTGCTAGCCTCCAGGATGTGGATCTTTTCTTCTAAAGTGCAGCCTATTTTTCCACAGACCATGCTGACCGCCATCTCAATGAGTGCCATCGCCACCAATGGTGTGGTCCCAGGTAAGGGCGGTTGGGGTACGGGTGGTCTAGGCAAGGGCAGTCCTAGGTAAGGCTAGTCCCAGGTAAGGGCAGTCCTAGGTAAGGGTGGTCTAGGTGAGGGCTGTCCAGGTAAGGGTGGTTGCTCACCTGTGGCCTTCACCCTGTGTTGGTGCTTGCCTGGGCTTTCCTGGGGTGCCCACTGTAGTACCCTTTTGCCATGGTGATGACCTTGACATTAAGCCATTGCCTGGGGGCACAGGAGTCCCTCGCTCAGGTGAGGCTGGAAAGCAGGCCCTGTTCCCAGTTTCCCCTTTCACCTAAATTTGCCCCCATGTTGAATGTCTCCTTATCATCGGGCACTGTCTTTCCAGCCAGATGACCCTCAATCCTGAGTCTGCTGCCTGACAGCCTCTGACACTGCCCATGAAGGGTGCAGGGGGCCCATGTGGGGTGCTAGTGCCCTCAGCCTCCTGTGCCCACGTGATCCTTTTCACAGCACTCCCATCGGCCCCATGGTCCCGTGGCCCTCCCTGCACTTGGACGCTGCTCTGAAATTGCGGTCTTGTTAGAATGAGACCTTGGTAAAAGGCCATCAAGGTACTTTCTCGCCTGGCAGGGACTGGCACTCCATCCTGAGTCCTTGCTTCTTTTTGACTGGACATTAATCCCCACGGAGCCATCCTTCTCCTTGTGAATCGAGTCACTTTTGAGACTCATTGAAAAGCCACAGTGGGCAGTAGCTACCTCGCAAAATCGAGTGACTGAGGGGGAGAGGGCTGCCTGGGGAGGGCGAGATAAAATGGGGAGGGAGCTGCCCAGGCATCGGGGAGGCCTCTGGGACTTGTTCTCTGGTGGGCTGGCTCTGGCATTAAAAAGCCAAAAGCCAAACCCATTGCTGGTCAATTCTGACTCATACGGACCCTACAGGACAGAGTAGGCTGCCCCACAGAATTTGTTGTTGTTAGGTGCCGTCGAGTCTGCTCCAACTTATAGTGGCTCCATGCACAACAGAACGAAACACTGCCCAGTCCTGCGCCATCCTTACGATCATTGTTATGCCTGAGCCCACTGTTGCAGCCACTGTGTCGATCCACCTCCTTGAGGGTCTTCCTCTTTTCTGCTGACCCTGTACTTTGCCAAGCATGATGTCCTTCTCCAGGGACTGATCCCTCCTGACAACATGTCCAAAGTATGTAAGATAAAGTCTCGCCACCCTTGCCTCTAAGGAGCATTCTGGTTGTACTTCTTCTAAGACAGATTTGTTCATTCTTTTGGCAGTCCACGGTATATTCAAAATTCTTCACCAACACCACAATTCAAAGGCATCAATTCTTCTTCGGTCTTCCTTATTCATTGTCCAGCTTTCACATGCATATGATGCGATTGAAAATACCATGGCTTGGGTCAGGCGCACCTTAGTCTTCAAGGTGACATCTTTGCTCTTCAACACTTTAAAGAGGCCCTTTGCAGCAGGTTTACCCAATGCAATGCTTCTTTTGATTTCTTGACTGCTGCTTCCGTGGCTGTTGATTGTGGATCCCAGTGAAATAATATCCTTGACAACTTCCGTCTTTTCTCCCCTTATCATGATGTTGCTTATTGGTCCAGTTGTGAGGATTTTTGTTTTCTTTATGTTGAGGTGCAATCCATACTGAAGGCTGTGGTCTTTGACCTTCATTAGTAAGTGCTTCAAGTCCTCTTCACTTTCAGCAAGCAAGGTTGTGTCATCTGCATAACGCAGGTTGTTAATGAGTCTTCCTCCAATCCTTCCTCCAACGCCCTGTTCTTCTTCATATAATCCAGCTTCTCGGATTATTTGCTCAGCATACAGATTAAATAGGTATGGTAAAAGGGTACAGCCCTGACGCACACCTTTCCTGACTTTAAGCCAATCAATATCCCCTTGTTCTGTCCGAACAACTGCCTCTTGATCTATGTAAAGGTTCCTCATGAGCACAATTAAGTGTTTTGAAATTCCCGTTCTTCGCAGTGTTATCCGTAATTTGTTATGATCCACACAGTCGAATGCCTTTGCATAGTCAATAAAACACATGTAAACATCCTTCTGCAGAATTAGAGCCCATGAAATCGTGGCTATTTGGGCTTTTCTTTTTTTTATGGACTTTGCAACAAAGTAATGTCTGTATTTGCTGGTGTGGGCAGCCCCCAGGGTGGAGGGAAGGCATTTGCTGGTGTGAGTTCCTTGAAAGAGAGGATGGGAGACCAGCCTCCTTAATGTATGTTTCAGGAGGCTGGCTCTGCCTCTGGAGTCCGGGGGTCCTCGTGCGCCCGGCCGTGCACACCAGACCAGCTGAGCATGGGGTGCTGGTCGGTCTGACCCTGCAGACTCTCTTGGGGCCGCGTGAGGATTCCCCGCCACACGGCTCTCTGCGTGTATGCATTCCTAATGAGGGTGCCTGCTTTGAGCCCTCAGTGTAGACACAGGATTTAAAGATGCGTCGGAATCCAGATCTGCCAAGCATATCCTCAGCCCATTTCGGGGGTTGGGGGAGGTGGTGGTCCTGTGGGGGTACCCCCCTGTGTTTGAGCTGCTCGCCTGTCCTGTGAGTTCTGAGCACATGAGAACTGCGCATCCCTAACCTGTCTTGTTCTGTTTTCACAGCGGGAGGCTCGTACTACATGATCTCCCGGTCTCTGGGGCCCGAGTTTGGAGGGGCTGTGGGGCTCTGCTTCTACTTGGGCACCACGTTCGCGGGAGCCATGTACATTTTGGGGACCATTGAGATATTTCTGGTGAGTCTGCAATGCTGGGGCATTTCCCTTGCCTGGCCCGGGGTCCCCAGGCTGTTGACGGGGGATCCTAAAAGTAGCTTTCTGTCCATGGAAAGGAGGCCCTGGATGCTCCCCACTGGCACATGGTGCACCCTGAGCCTCCCATCCCTCCAGACACCTGTGGTGTGGGGCCCTCTGCAGAGGCAGCAGCGTCCACCTCCTTGGCTTTGGGGTTTGGCTGGAATGTCTGGCAGTCCTGACCTCAGCCCATCACTGGCCCTCCCCGCATGCCCTGCTTGGCTGCCTCTCGGGGTCTGTGCACAGGCTCAGAAGTAGACATCTATCTGCAAGGCTGTGGCCGGGCGGCAGGTCGGAGCTGTAGGCGCCACGTTCTCTCAGCCTCCAGGGTCTGAGCTGTCCCTGGAGGCAGGGCTGACACAAAACAGACCTCTAGGCAGCTGGGGGCTGCAGCTGGGGTTCTGGGCCCTTCTGTGTTGTCCCCTGTTTATCTGTACCCGAGCAGTCTGGCCGCAGTGTCCCACAGACTGCAGATGGCAGGGGCAGGCACCATGGTGTGTGCCTCGTGTCCCCAGGTGAGGTGAGGGCCAGCACTGAGCAAGCCCATTGGAGCAGACTGGGCTATGGAGCTGCCCAGGGGCCACCTCCAAGAGCCTGGGGCAGGTCGGTGCCTCTTGTGAAACGTTCTTCTGGTGCTTGGCACCCTGTCTGCTGACGAGTATTCAGGGTCCCTCCATGAAGAAGGTTCCCCTGAAACTTGGCATGTCAGACCCTCAGCGGTGTGGTCAGCAGTTAGAGGGCTCCAGGGTCCTGCAGGCACAGTCCCACACCAGCTTGGGTGGTCAGCCCAGGGAGGAAGCCTCGGGAAGTCATGCCCCCCAGGACTGAGGGCACTCCATGGGACGGCTGTCTCATGCCTCCCTGGGCTGTGCCCGCCTGCCCTCACAGTTCCCTGGCCTTGCTGCCTCCCCGCTACGTACTTCCGCTTGTATCTGGAGTCTTCTGCCCATCTGCTCACAGCTTTCCAGCCCTGGAGTGTGAGCAGAGCCGTTCTCTTGGTCCTCTGTGGTCAGTCTTTGATGGCCGTGTCACAGGTCCCCTCCTGGGCCTCATGCTTAGCATGGCATGTGAACAGCCAGAGTAGGGTCCCTGCAATGTCCCTCAGTGTGCTCCTCTGGCTGCACTGGGGCTGACTCTGAACTAAACCTGGTAAGGAGAAAAGTGGGTTTTTAAAATGAGAAAACAGTGGATGGTGTGCTCTGAAGTTGGTCCCCGTTTTAGTGCCAGGGTCTGTAGCATGCATCTTAGCTCCTTCTCTGCCCTCGAATTGACCCGTGACCAATGTTGGGGTGCTGGGAGCCCTGGAAGTGGCAGACAATACTCGTAGGTAGACCATCAGAGAAGGACCCCGCAGTACCCTCGGTGGAAAGTTGAGGAGTAGGGGCCTCCTCACAGCCCTGCCCCCCCGTACCCTTTGGTGGAAAGTCAGTGGTGCAGGCAGCCCCCTCACAGCCCCGCCCTGCATCCCCCAGACCTACATCTCCCCGAATGCAGCCGTCTTCCTGGCGGACATGGCGGGCGGGGAGGCAGCCGCCATGCTTCACAACATGCGTGTCTATGGTTCATGCACGCTGGTCCTCATGGCCACGGTGGTCTTCGTGGGCGTCAAGTATGTCAACAAGCTGGCTCTAGTCTTCCTTGCCTGTGTGGTTCTCTCCATCTTGGCCATCTACGCCGGTGTCATCAAGACCGCCTTCGACCCACCTGACATCCCGTGAGTCCCTGTGTGCTGCCCCCTGGGGGTGCTCGCTGAGCGCGTGGGGGTCCCAAGACCCCATGCATGGGCGGGGTGGCGGCCAAAGTCCTTCCATGCTGCCCCCTCCCTCCCTTCCTTCCTGTAACCTCAGGCTTTGTGTTGAGGCTGGGGTCCCTGCGCTGCTCAAGAGAGCAGCACACATGGAGTGGGGGCCTTGGCTTCACTGGAAACCCACCTGCTGTGCCGCTGCTGCTAGCTGTGTGGCCTGGGTGGGTCACCTGCCCTCTCTGAGCCTCACTGCTCTCGTCAGCCCCTGATGGGGTTGTCCTGGGGCTCAGGTGAGAGCAGGTGCATGGTTGTAGGGGTCAGGTGAGAGCAGGTGCATGGTCGTGGGGGTCAGGTGAGAGCAAGTGCATAGTTGTGGGGGTCAGGTGAGAGCAAGTGCATGGTCGTGGGGGTCAGGTGAGAGCAGGTGTGTAGTTGGGGTCAGGTGAGCAGGTGCATGGTCGTGGGGGTCAGGTGAGAGCAGGTACGTGGTCGTGGGGGTCAGGTGAGAGCAGGTACGTGGCTGTGGGGGTCAGGTGAGAGCAGGTACGTGGTCATGGGGGTCAGGTGACAGCAGGTGCATGGTCATAGGAGGGGTCAGGTGACAGCAGTTGCATGGTTGCGGGGGTCAAGTGAGGGCAGGTGTGTGGCTGTGGGGGTCAGGTGAGCAGGCGTGTGATGGTGGGGTCAGGGGAGAGTATGTGTGGTCGTGGGGCCAGGTGACAGCAGGTCTGTGGTCGTAGGGGTCAGGCGAGAGTAGGTGTGTGGTCATGGGGGGTCAGGTGACAGCAGGTGCGTGGTTATGGGATCAGGTGACAGCAGGTGTGTGGTTGTGGGGTCAGGTGACAGCAGGTGTGTGGTTGTGGAGGTCGGGTGAGAGCAGGTGTGTGGTGGTGGAGGTCAGGTGACAGGTGTGTGGTTTTGGGGTTAGGTGACAGCAGGTGTGTGGTCGTGGACATCAGGTGAGAGTAGGTGCTTGACTGTGGGGTCGGGTGAGAGCAGGTGTGTGGTTTTGGGCTCAGGTGAGGCAGCAGTGGTCAAAGTAACCCTGTGAATGATAGCCTGTTTCAGGCAGTGGGAAATGTGTCCTGTTGCCCCAGGGTCTGCCTCCTTGGGAACCGCACGCTGTCCTGGCTCAGCTTCGACGTCTGTGCCAAGGTGCATGGTGGCCTCAACAGCACTGCGACCACGGCCCTCTGGGGCCTCTTCTGCAATGGCTCTATGCCCAGTGCCAGCTGTGATGAGTACTTCATCCAGAACAACCTGACCATCATCCAAGGCATCCCGGGCGTGGCCAGTGGCGTTGTCCTGGGTGAGGTGCCAGTGGGGCCTTATGGGGGGTGTGAGGGCTGTCAGGACACTGTGAGCCAGGAGGGCCAGCATTCTGGGGCCTCGCATGAGCCTTGTGGTGGGGGGCAGGGCCATCAGGGTGGGCGGGGGCATCGGTGACACTGCGAGTTGGGAGGGGTGGGGGTAGGTCCTGAGGGCTGTTGGGGGTCTTGAATGTGGCTCAGGACGGGAAGGTGGGCACATGGGCCATCAGAGACACTGAGACCCTGGCCTGGGTGTGCATTGTCAAGAATGTCCTTAGGGCCTGGTTCCCTCTTGCCTGGCCGAGTCCCTGGGGAGCCCGTACTTCTACCAAACTCCGGGAGGCTCCCCCCAACTTCTGCAGCTGCAGCCAGGAACCTGGGGGGCCCATGGGGAGCTTTGAAGGGCCCATGTGGGGCTCATGGGGGGCAGTGGGCCCATGGAGAGTCCTAGGGTGTCTGTGGTGTGCTCACAGGGGATATGCAGTGGGCTTGTGAGGGGATCTGGGGGTCTGTGGTGGGCTCACACGGGGATGTGCGGTGGGCCTGTGGGGAGACCTGGGGGTCTGTGGTGGGCTCACACGGGGATGTGCGGTGGGCCTGTGGGGAGACCTGGGGGTCTGTGGTGGGCTCACACGGGGATGTGCGGTGGGCCTGTGGGGGGACCTGGGGGTCTGTGGTGGGCTCACACGGGGATGTGCGGTGGGCCTGTGGGGTGACCTGGGGGTCTGTGGTGGGCTCACATGGGGATATGCAGTGGGCCCGTGGGGAGACCTGGGCAGAAGGAGCCTTGAAGGAAGGTTCTGGGCCATGAGGAGGGTCCTGGGTGCTGTGTTCCTGACAGATAACCTGTGGAGCACGTACGTGGACAAGGGCTCCTTTGTGGAGAAGAAGGGCATGCCCTCGGTCTCTGTGTCCAGCGAGGCCAGGGCCAGCAGCTTGCCCTACGTGCTCACCGACATCATGACCCACTTCACATTGCTGGTCGGCATCTACTTCCCCTCCGTGACCGGTGAGCCGGGATTCCACGAGTCGCCCGCCCTCTCTCTGTCTGTTCTCTCTGTATCTCCCTGTGTGTCTCTCTGTCTCTGTGTTCTCTCTGTGTCTCTCTGTCTCTATGTTCTCTCTGTATCTCTGTGTCTCTCTGTCCCTGTTCTCTCTGTGTCTCTGTGTGTCTGTGTCTGCCTCTCAGTACTTCTGTTTTTGTGTCTCTTTTCTTCCTCTGTCTCTGTGTTCTCTCTGTATCTCTCTGTGTGTCTCACTACTTTTGTCTCTGTGTCTCTCTTCGTTCCTCTCTGTCTCTTTAGCTCTGTGTTCTCTCTGTATTCTCTCTCTGTGTGTCTTTCTGTCTCTCTCTGTCTCCCTTGGCTCTAGCATTCACTCCCATCACTGTTCCCTTTTTTCTTTACTATTTCGCTCAAGAGAGAGAAGTCGGAGTCTCTGCATCCCGTGTGGGTTCTGATGGGGTACAGGGAGGCGGGTTAGGAGCAGCTTTGTGGGTAGGCTCACCTGCATGCACCTTGTTGTCATGAGTCACCTGTGACTGTGGCAGGGACTTGCTGACACGTGCCACCCGCTGCTTCATGTAGCTCTGCCCACACAGCCTTGACCAGTAGGACAGCGTTCTCTGGAAACCCATGTGGCCCTAGGTTTGCGAGCGCTGTGCTGGCTGACTGTCTGTCCCATAGGTATCATGGCAGGCTCGAACCGCTCTGGGGACCTCAGGGATGCTCAGAAGTCTATCCCCACAGGCACCATCCTGGCCATTGCGACCACATCCTTCATATGTATCCTTGCAGCAGCGAGGGGGCACGGGCAAGGGATCAGGGGCGGAGGGCAGGGGAGGGGGCAGGAACAAGGGGGGCACTATGGGGAGGGATGCTGCCTGAGGTCTCACACGTTGCCATTAGCACCGTTGCTTAGCTCTGCCTCTTCCGGCCATGTCTGACCTCAGTGTGTGTTATTTTGAATAGATTCTGTATCTAGAGCAGGGTGAGGTTTACAGAAAAATTACCCAGGTAGTAGAGTTCTCACACACCCACCAGCTCCTGCAGTTTCTCCCATTAACGCCTAGGATTCCTGTGAGGCGTTTGGTAAAAGTGGGGAACTGATAACGATACGTTGTTACTAACTAAAGTCCCTAGTTTACGTTGGGGTTCACTCTTTATGTTTTAACAAGTGTTTCATGTCCTATGTTCACCATTACAGTATTCCACATGTATTTTTTTCCTTGAAAATTTGGTTGGGCCCGCATGTGATGCGAACAGTTAAAATACGGAAGATACTGAGCTTGACTCCTAACCTTTCTTCACAATTGGTTATTGCATGTACAGTGACCTGTGAGAGCTGGAACTCGTCGGGACTGCTTTGCTTTTCAGTATCTCTCAAGTGCTCTGCCTTTGACAGGGTGTAGTCTTACCACTTTTCTAACAGTAATTTTACTGGAAAATATTTGTGTTTTCCTTTTCTGATAGGTTCCGGCTTTCGCAGGTTTTACTGCATATATGTGTGTACAACCTGCCAGCCTGGAGTCTGAGAGACTCATCCTGGGACAGGAGGGCAGGGGCACACCACGTTATGACATGTAATAGATAATCATGTTATGTGTAGAACATAGCTGCATGTTCTGTATAACGTATGTGTATCTGTGTCCCTGGGTGGTTTCCACTCATCTGCTAACGTGAGGGTTGATGGATCTAAGCCACCCAGCGGAGCGGCTCCGTGGAAGGAAGGCCTGGCGACCTGATTGCATGAGGATCACAGCCAAGAAAACCCTGTGGGGCAATTCTACCCTGTAACACATGGGGCCGTCATGAGTCAGAACTAATGGCAGAGTTTAGATTTTGGTTTTATACACACGCACACTCACGCACACACATGCACACGGTCACAATTGGTTACATCACACAGGGTCACTGGTGTTTGCATTTCCCTGTGGCACTCGCTTCCTTGGAAATGGTGGTCTGTCTGTCCTGCCTTGTCCTCACTATGGCCACACCACAGGTCCTGTTCTGTGGATCAGGACAGACAGTGAGCATGGCATCCTGGGACAGGACGTGCAGTGCACCGGGGTGGGGGGTCTGTGTGCTCTGTGACCCCCTGTACACCCACAGACAGTGTCTCCTTCCTTCCTTCACGAGAGCCCAGACCTGTCCTGTGTAGTGCTGTTTGGGGCGTGCATTGAAGGCGTGGTCCTGCGAGATAAGTATGTCCATTTCCACCTTCTAGAAACCCTTGATGAGGGTGTGTATTCCCCCCTCCCCACCTTTTCTTTGTGGTTACATCCCAGGACAGGACTGCCTTTTCCATTTTAAATCCCAGCATGACCCTTCCTGTCCCCCGGAGGCAAATCCGATGTTTCCTTGGCCCACTGTGTGCCCTTTAGAAGGTGCTGAGGGGTCTGTGTGCAGGGCACTGGGTGGCAGGGTGGGGTCTCCATCCTGTACCCTTCCTTGCGCCCCCCTCCTGGCCCCAGTCAGGGTGGGGTCCCAGGGTCTCTGCTCTGCCTCTGGTGCCCTGCCTGCTCTGAGAACTGGAGGCAGATGGGGTATCTCTGGTGTCCCCTGCCCAGTGAGTGGACACCAAGGCAGGGCACCAAGCTGACCACTCTGGTGGCCTCACTCTGTGCAGACAGACTGAGACCTCCGTGGGCAAGGATGGCACAGAGTGGGGTAGGGAGCAGGCAGGGGCTCAAAGGGGACAGGAAGGTTCTAGAGAGTTACAGAGGGGTTGTATCTGACTGGTCCCCCCTCTAAAGGGGTCGCAAGGGCTTGGGCACCAGTCTCCCTGAGGCATAATAAGGCTGGAAGGTGCCACATACTGCAGTGGGGCCGGCCTTTGCACTGCCTGGGATGGAGGGCTGGGTCAGCTATGTAGTTGAGGCTGGGGGGAGCATCCTGGTGGCTGTGGGATGGGCTGCTCAGCAGAGCCCTTGTGGGCCAGCGTGGCACCCTTGTTCCCCCTGAGGAGCTGCGTCCACGCAGCCGAACCCGGTGCTCAGACCTGCTGATCCTGCTGTCACTGACCACCTGTCACCTGCCTGCAGGTTTGGGGAGGCCCTGCAGGGCAAGCTGGTCATCGGCATGCTGGCCTGGCCGTCGCCCTGGGTCATTGTCATCGGCTCCTTTTTCTCTACCTGTGGCGCCGGCCTGCAGAGCCTGACGGGGGCCCCACGCCTGCTGCAGGCCATTGCCCGTGACGGTATCATCCCCTTCCTGCAGGTGGGTGTGAGCTGTGGGACAGGCTCCAGGAGGACCTAGGGTCAGAGGATCAGGGGGTGGTTTCCCGGAGGTGGCTGTGGGGTGCAGTCTGGGAGGGTTGCACTGTGTGGCCTGATTAGCAGGCTGGGAAGACAATGGATAAGATCTCAGCTGCCCCCTCTGCCTGCCACAGCCACAGGATGGCCCTCGCTCGACCTCTGGTGCTGGTTTGGAAAGCACTGGAAGCATCTGGGGTGCTGTCACTATGCAAATCCAGCAGGGCCAGGGCTGGGCCATAGAGAAGGGGGTTGGGGCAGTGAGCAAGGAGGGCGAGCAGGGTCACCTCTCAGTGGTGAGCCTATGCAGCCACTGTCATTTGTGGTCAAGGAAACCGAGGCAAAGGGTGGGTGGTGCCGGACAGCTCCCCACCACCCTTGTGCTTTGCTCCATCGGGAAGATGCGGGGGTCTCTGCTTCAGGCTCTCTTCCCAGCCCTGGCTGGGTAAAGTCGTGGTGTGTATGGTGGTCATTCCTGCCTTTTATTTTATAAAAGTCACCCTGTAGCTCACATTTTCTTGAAGTATTGGTTTCTGTCTTAAGTTGTTATGACGTCTTGAGGGTGACCCTGACTGGCCGTTCGTCCCCATCCTGGACGGGGGTGCTTCCCCTGTGCTCTCTGGGATGGCCCCGGCCTGTGCCGGCTCACCCAGCCTTCTGTAGGTGTTCGGCCATGGGAAGGCCAATGGGGAGCCCACCTGGGCCCTGCTGCTGACCGCCCTCATTTGTGAGATTGGCATCCTCATTGCTTCACTGGACAGCGTGGCGCCCATCCTGTCCATGTGAGTGCGAGGGCCCGGGTGCGGGTTGGGGGCTGGGGGATGAGGAGATTGTTGTGCAGGTCCTGGGGACAGCCAGGAGGGGCAGGTGGCTGGGCCAGGGAGGGGGAGGGGCAGGACCACCCAGCATGTCTGGGACCCCTCCTTTGGTACTGGCATGGGCCCCGCCCTGCTCACGCACATCTGTGCCCCCAGGTTCTTCCTCATGTGTTACATGTTCGTGAACCTGGCCTGTGCCGTGCAGACCCTTCTACGTACCCCCAACTGGCGTCCACGCTTCAAGTACTACCACTGGTATGGATGCCTTGGGTGCGGGCACGACGCAGGGCTTGGCTGCCCCGACCCCCAGTGATGGCGTGGTACACACACACACCTGTGACCTCTGGGCGAGGCATGCAGTCCCTGGTGACATCCTGGGTGGCTCCTGTCATGCACACCTGCCCCTCATATCACACGTCACATGCCACCCCAGAGTCTGGGGGACTTGTCCTGGGCAAGAGGGCAGAGGACAGTGACCCTTGAGTCCTTTCCAGACAGACTGTCTGGAGGTTCTGCCTGTTCTTGTGGGAAGCAAGGGCTGGGGCTCACAGGTGTGAATGTCTGCCTGGCCCCTGAGCCCACAAATGCTGGTGCTCAAACCGGACATGGAGAGCCCCCTCAAGGTTGTTCCACCAGGAGGGAACAGTGCTCTGGGCAGCTTGGTCTCATGGTCCCTGGAGACCCTTCTCAGGAGTGGGCACTGGGTGGGGGGGACTGTGGGGTGTGTGCACAGACATGGCGTGGGGGTGGAGGGCAGGGGCCGTCTTGACCGCAGCCTGGGTCGGCAGTGGTAAAGGCATGGAAGAGGCCCGTGGCGCCGGCTCAGAGCTGGCAGACAGGGTGGGTGTGTTCTCGGGGTCTTCATCTCGTCCCCGCCTTGGCAGCTGCGGGTACAGCCTGGGAGGGGGTGGGTGGGGGTGCAGCAGGATCACGCACTTCCCCGCCAGGACACTCTCTTTCCTGGGGATGAGCCTGTGCCTCGCCCTGATGTTCATCTGCTCCTGGTACTACGCCCTCTGTGCCATGCTCATCGCCGGCCTCATCTACAAGTACATCGAGTATCGCGGGTGAGTGCCCAGCCGGCCCCACGGTCACGGGTGGGGGCACTGGGGTGGGGTGAGCTGCCCAGCCGGCCCCACGGTCACGGGTGGGGGCACTGGGGTGGGGTGAGCTGCCCAGCTGGCCCCACGGTCACGGGTGGGGGCACTGGGGTGGGGTGAGTGCCCAGCCGGCCCCATGGTCACGGGTGGGGGAACTGGGGTGGGGTGAGTGCCCAGCCGGCCCCATGGTCACGGATGGGGGACTGGCGTGGGGTGAGTGCCCAGTCAGCCCCGCGGTCACAGGTGGGGGGTGGGGGCACTGGGGTGGGGTGAGCTGCCCAGTGGGCCCCATGGTCACGGGTGGGGGCACTGGGGTGGGGTGAGTGCCCAGTCAGCCCCACGGTCACGGGTGGGGGGTGGGGGCACTGGGGTGGGGTGAGTGCCCAGTCAGCCCCATGGTCACGGGTGGGGGGCAGGGGCACTGGGGTGGGGTGAATGCCTAGTCAGCCCCGTTCTCACGGGTGGGGGCAATGGGATGGGGTGAGCTGCCCAGTCAGCCCCATGGTCACAGGTGGGGGCACTGGGATGGGGTGAGCTGCCCAGCCAGCCCCATCCTCACAGGTGGGGGGTGGGGGCACTGGGATAGAGTGAGCTCCCCAGCCGAGCCCTGTCCTAATGGGGAGGGAGTGCTGGACATGGGCAAGGTGCCCCACCTGAGCCCTGTCCTCATGGGTTGCGGGGCTGGGATGGGGAGGCGGCTTGTCCAGCCCAGCCAGGGTGGTCCCCACCACCCCATGACTCACCATTCCTGCTGGCACTGTCACTTAAGTGCTGCTGTCACAGAAGTGGTACAGACCCATGAGACAGCTTGTTGTGGAGGTGTTGATGTACAAATCACGAAAACCCGCAGTACCCAGCTCAGCCTGGGACCTGCATGGTGTCCTGTGTGGTGTTCCATGGCCTGTGTGGTGGTCTGTAGCCTGTGTGGTGTTCCATGGCCTGTGTGGTGCTCCATGGCCTGTGTGGCGTTTCGTAGCCCGTGTGGTGTTCCATGTACTGTGTGGCGCTCCATGTCCTGTGTGGGGGTCTGGGACCTGTGTGGTGGTCTGCATCCTGTGTGGTGGTTCGTAGCCTGTGTGGTGCTCCATGGCCTGTGTGGTGCTCCATGGCCTGTGTGGTGTTTGGTAGCCTGTGTGGTGCTCCATGGCCGGTGTGGTATTTTATAGCCTGTGTGGTGTTCCATGTCCTGTGTGGTGCTCCACGGCCTGTGTGGGGGTCTGTGCCCTGTCTGGGGTGGGAGCTCGCTGATGTTCCCCTTGCAGGGCAGAGAAGGAGTGGGGCGATGGCATTCGGGGCCTTTCTCTGAACGCTGCCCGCTACGCACTGCTCCGTGTGGAACATGGCCCCCCCCACACTAAGAACTGGAGGTGAGTGTGGCCACGGGGTGCCTGTGTTGACCAAGACCCGACTGGTGTCCTTAAATGTGCAAATGGCAGTTTCTGATATTGGCCTCTGGTTGGAGAAGCCATCGGCACGTTTTATTAAGAAGCTGCTTGGGGAACTTGGCCCCACACCCTTCCTCTGGACTCTTTACCCCTTATGGTCAGGGGTCCAAGCATGACCAGTGTCTGAGTGGCCTGGCACCAGGAGCTTGGCAGAGGGCACGGCCCCAAGGTTCCAGCCCCCCAACTGGGCAGTGCCCTCCCGGTGAGCGGGCAAATTCGGGATCCTCTGTGGATACTGCATGTGGGCCGACCACTGCATAGATAGCCTCCAGGCCCACATGCCCTATGGCTGGGGCCACCGCTATACCTGCACAGGCTCCCCCGGGCACAGCTCCATGCTGGCTGCCCACCATTGCGAGCATGCAGGCATGATGCCGCCCATACTGACCACCCTGTCCTTACTACCCTCATGCTGACCACTTCATGCTGGCTACCCTGTGCAGACCACCCCATGCCAGCCTCTTTGTGCTGGCTGCCCTGTGCTGACCACTCTGTGCTGGCTGCCCCATGCTGACCACTGCTGGCTGCCCTGTGCTAATCACTCTGTGCTGGCTGCCCCATGCTGACCGCCCTGTGCTGACTGCTCCATGCCGGCCGTCCCCATGCTGACCGCTCAGTGCCGGCCCGTGCTGACTACTCTGTGCTGGCTGCCCTGTGCTGACCACTCTGTGCTGGCTGCCCCATGCTGGCCACCCCATGCTGACCAATCTGTGCTGGCCACCCCATGCTGACTGCTCTGTGCTGACTGCCCTGTGCTGACCGCCCCATGCTGACTGCTCCATGCTGACCACTCTGTGCTGACTGCTCTGTGCTGGCCACCCCATGCTGACTGCTCCGTGCTAGCTGCCACATACTGACTGCTCCATGCTGACCACTCTGTGCTGGCCGCCCTGTGCTGACCGCTCTGTGCTGGCTGTCCCGTGCTGACCGCTCCGTCCTAACCACCCCATGCCATCTTGCAGGCCCCAGGTGCTTGTGATGCTGAACCTGGATGCAGAGCAGGCCGTGAAGCACCCGCGGTTGCTCTCCTTCACCACCCAGCTGAAGGCCGGCAAGGGCCTGACGATTGTGGGCTCTGTGTTGGAGGGCACCTACCTGGACAAGCGTGCTGAGGCCCAGTGTGCCGAGGAGGTCAGTGGGGGGAGGTGGGGGGCGAGCAGCTGGGCCGTTTTCCCATGTGGTTTGCACAAGGGAGTCAAACTCACATGCTTTCCAACTTGAATGTGTCAAGAACATGCACACATATATATTGAAGTTTGTGATCTTAACCATTTTTAAGCATATGATTCACTGATGTTGAGCACGTTCAAGTAGCTGCACCATTTTACAACCCCACCAGCAATGGATGAGGGTTCTGATTTCTCTACGTTCTCGCTAACACTTATTTTCTGCTTTTTTATCATGGCCATCCTAGTGAGGGTGAGGTGGTATCTAACTGTGGTTTTGGTTTGCATTTTCCTAATAACTAACAAATCTGCCTGGAATATGTACCACCAAAATGCTCTTTGCAAGCGAGAACAGAGGGACTTCGTGTCTCGGACTTTAGACATGCTGTCATGGGGGGCCCAGTCCCAGGACATCATGCTTGGTAGAGGATCAGCGAAAAAGAGGAAGACCCTCGACAAGATGGACTGACACAGCAGCCGCACACAGCAACAATTGTGACGGTGGCGCAGGACTAGGCAGTGTCCCCTTCTGCTGTACACAGGGTGCTATGAGTTGGAACCACTCGAAGGCACCTAACAGGGACGATGACAGTGACTGAAGCTGTTGAGCATGTTTTCACGAGTTTGTTGGCCATTTGTATTTCTTCTTGGGTGAAATATCTGTTCAAGTCCTCTACCCGTTTTTTGATTGCGTTGTCTGTCTCCTTGTTAAGTTGTAGGAGTTCTTTGTATATTCTGGATATTATGGTTTTCAAATACTTTCTCTGTAAGTTGTCTTTTCACATTCTTGATAATGTCCATTGCACAAAAGGTTTTAATTTTGGTGAAAACCACTTTGTCTATCTTTTTTCTTTGTTGCTTGTGCTTTTGGTCTCAAGACTAAGAAGCCGTTGCCTAATCCGAGGTCATAAAAATTCATCCCCTATGTTTTCTTCTGAGTATGTTATGGTTTTAGCTCTTATATTTAGACCATTGGTCAATTTTTAGTTAATTTTTGTCTGTGGTGTGAGGTAGGGATCCATGTGGAGATCCAGTTGTCTCAGCACCATTTGTTGAAGAGGTCATTCTTTCCCCATTGGATGGATTTGGCCCCCTTATCAAAAACCGATTGCACCTTAGATATGTGATTTTACTTCTGAATTTTCAGTACTATTCCATTCATTTGTATATCTATCTTTATACCAGTACCAGACTGTTTTGATTATTGTAGCTTTGTAGAAAGTTTTGAAATCAGGGAGTGTGAGTCCTCCTACTTTGTTCTTTTTCAAGATTGTTTTGGCTGTTTGGGCCCCTTACAATTTCATGAGTTTGAGGATTGACTTTTCCATTTCTGCAAAGAAGGCCATTGGAATTTTGATAAGGGTTGTGTTGAATCGGTAGGTGGCTTTGAGTAGTATTGACATCTTAACAACAGTAAGTCTTCTAAGATGTCACTTTAATGACTAAGGTGTGCCTGACCCAAGCCATGGTATTTTTAGTCACCTCATATGCATGTGAAAGCTGTACAATTAAAAAAGGAAGATAGAAGAAAAATTGATACATTCAAGTTGTAGTGTTGGTGAAGAATATTGAATATAATGTGGACCACCAGAAGAACGAACAAATCAGTCTTGGAGGAAGTACAGCCAGAATGTTCCTTAGAAGCAAGGATGGTGAGACTTTGACTTACTTACTTTCGACATGTGCTATGGATTGAATTGTGTCCCCCCAAAATATGTGTCAACTTGGTTAGGCCGTGATTATCAGTATTGTGCGGTCATCCTCCCATTTTGTGATTGATGTAATTTTCCTATGTGTTGTAAATCCTAATCTCTGCCTGTGGTTAATGGTGCAAGATTAGATTATGTTACAGAGGATTAGGGTGAGATGTAACACTCTTACCCTGGTCACATCCCTGATCCAGTGTAAAGGGAGTTTCCCTGGGGTGTGGCCTACATTACCTTTTCTATTACAAGAGATAAAGGGAAGAGAGCAGAGAGGAGGGGGGACCTCATACCACCAAGAAAGCAGTGCCAGGAGCAGAGCATGTCCTTTGGACCTGGGGTTCCTACACAGAGAAGCTCCTAGACCAGGAGAAGATGGATGACAAGGACCTTCCTCCAGAGCCAACAGAGAGAAGAAGCCTTCCCCTGGAGCTGGCACCCTGAATTTGGATTTGTAGCCTACTAGACTGTGAGAGAATAAACTTCTGTTTGTTAAAGCCATCCACATGTGCTATTCTGTTATAGCAGCAGTAGATGACTAAGCACACGTCATCAGGAAATACTTATCTCTAGAAAAGGACATCATGTTTGGTAAAGTAGATGGTCAACGAAAACAAGGCAAACCCTCAAGGAGATAGATTGACAGTGGTTGCCACAGTGGACTCCAGGATACCAATGATCACGAAGATGGCACAGGACCAAGCAACGTTTCTTTCTGTTGTATATAATGTCACTATGTGTTGTAGCCAACTTGACAGCATCTAACAACAAACAGGAACATAGAATGTCTTTCCATTTGTTTAGGTCTCTTTTGATTTTGTTTCAGCTATGTTTTACAGGTTTTGATGTAAAAGTCTTTCACTTCCCTGGTTAAATTTATTTGAGTATTTTATTCTTTTAGATGTGTAAATGGAATTGTCTTCTAATTTCCTTTCAGGTGATTCATTGCTGGTGTATAGAAACACAACTGGTTTCTGTGTGTTGATCTAATACCCTGTATTACCTCTTGCAGCTTTTTGTGGATCTTTGGGTTGCCTTACTCTCGGTATGGGCTATGGTGTGTGGCTCCACCATGCTGCCTCCTGGGCCCCTTGCGGTGGGTGCTAGGACGTGTGCCCGCTGCTGACCCCCCTCTGTCTCCTACAGAACATCCGATCCCTGATGGGCGTGGAGAAGACCAAGGGCTTCTGCCAGCTGGTGGTGTCCTCCAGTCTGCGGGACGGCACATCACACCTGATCCAGTCAGCTGGGCTCGGGGGCATGAAGCACAACACAGTGCTTATGGCCTGGCCCGAGTCCTGGAAGCAAGCAGACAACCACTTGTCCTGGAAGAACTTTGTCGGTGGGTGAGGCCCTATGGCTGTCCAGATGCATGGGGTTCTGAGGTGGGGGCAGCCTGAGGGACAAAGCCTACAGTGCGTCTCCCTCTGGGTGGCGAGGGGCTGGTGGTGTGGGTGGACCCTCAGCACCCACCCCGGGAGGGCTCTGTAGGACTTTGTGCATTACGTGCACTGTGCTGTGTCTGCCTGGTGACACGCCGGCGCCACCCTCTCTCCACAGACACTGTCCGGGATACAACAGCAGCTCACCAGGCCCTGCTGGTGGCCAAGAATGTGGACCTGTTCCCACAGAACCATGAGCGCTTCAGTGACGGGAACATCGACGTGTGGTGGGTCGTGCACGATGGGGGCATGCTCATGCTGCTGCCCTTCCTGCTGCACCAGCACAAGGTGGGGGTCAGCCACACGGGGGTCAGCCATACGGGGGTCAGCCACACTTGGGTCTGCCACACGGGGTCAGCCACACGGGGTCAGCCACACGGGGGTCTGAGTCACACGGGGGTCTGCCACATGGGGGTCTGCCACACGGGTCTGTCACATGGGGGTCACATGGGGGATCTGATTCACATGGGGGTCTGAGTCACACAGGGTCTGAGTCACACGGGGGTCTGCCACATGGGGGTCTGCCACACGGGGGTCACATGGGGGATCTGAGTCACATGAGGGTCTGAGTCACACTGGGGTCTGAGTCACATGGGGGGTTTGTGTCATGGGGGTCTGTGTCACACAGGGGATGTCTTAAATGGGGGGCATCTGTCACATGAGGATTCTGTCACCTGGGGGTCTGTCACATGGGGGAGTCTGTGTCACGCGGGGAGAGTCTGCATCACAGGGGGTCTGTCACATGGGGAGTTTGTCATATGGGGGAGCCTGTGACATGTTTGTGTCACATGGGTCTGTATCACACGGGATTTGTGTCACATGGGGGCATCTGTGTATATGGGGACATCAGTCTCACAAGGGGCTGGCAGGGGGCAGTGGGGTGGGAAGCAAAGGGGAGCAGGAGTCAGGGTGCTCTCTTGTGACTTACAGGGGGAGGCTGTCCCGGGCACATGTCTGCACATCAGGGGGCCTGCCTGAGGCCTGCCCGAGGCCCGAGGCCCGAGGCCGGGGGGACCTGCCCGAGGCCCGAGGCCCGAGGGGGCCTGCCCGAGGCCGGGGGGGCCTGCCCGAGGCCCGAGGGGGCCTGCCCGAGGCCTGAGGGTACCAGCTGCAGCCCCTCCTCCCCCCAGGTTTGGAGGAAGTGCCGCATGCGCATCTTCACGGTGGCCCAGGTGGACGACAACAGCATCCAGATGAAGAAGGACTTACAGATGTTCCTATACCACCTACGCATCAGTGCCGAGGTGGAGGTGGTCGAGATGGTGAGAGCCCTGGTGGTTTCTTCCTAAAACGCTTTATGTTTGTGAGTGGTGTGTTGTGGCGACCCCACGTGTGCTGAGTAGAACTGCTCTGTAAGGCTTTCCAGGCTATGACCTTTCGGAAGCAAATCACTAGGCCTGCCTTCCAAGTTACCACTGGGTGGGTTCAAACTGCCAGTGTTTTGGCTAGCAGTCGAGTGCTCAACCATTCCCCACCCCACCCTCAGGGACATATTTTGGAGCCCTGGTGGCACAGTGGTCAAGAGATCAGCTGCCATCTGAAAGGCTGACAGTTCAAATCCATCAGCTGCTCCTTGAAAATCCTACAGGGTTGCTATGAGTCAGAATCAACTTGAGGGCAGTGGATTTGGGGGTGTGTTTGGGAAGTGTTAGGTTTATAGAAAAGTCGGAGAGGTAGTACCGAGAGCGCCCCAGTGGTGACGCTGTGTGTGACTGTGGTAGGCTTGTCATGACCCGAGGCCAGCCTGAGTCATAGCCGCCCACCACGCTGAGACTCAGTGTACCGCCCGGCCTCCCCAGGTCCACCCTCCAGGGTCCCACTGGGGCCACGCTGTCTCCTCAGGCCCCCTGGCTGTGACAGCTTCTCTGACTTCCTCTTCTTTTGTTGACCTTGACAGTTTTGAGGTCAGGTAATTTTGCAGAATGTCTCAGTTTAGGTTTGCCTGATGCTTTTCCCATGGGTTGCCTTAGCTCCCTGGGGCCGCCATCACAAAACACCGCACACTGGGTGGATTACACAACAGAAATTTATTGTCTCAGTCTGGACGCCAGAAATCCATGCAGCGCCAGGTTCTCTCAGATGGCCCTTGGGGAAATCCTTCCTTGTCCTTCCCGGCTTCTGGTGGTCCCAGTGTTCCTGGGCTTGCAGCTGCAAAGTAAACCCATCCTCACGTGGCCGTCTTTCCTCCATGTGTCTGTCTGTCTTGTCTCTTTCATAAGGACATCACTCATATGGGATTAGGACCCACCTACTCCAGTGTGACCTCATGTTAACTGATAACATCTTCAAAGACCCTGTCTCCAAACAAGGTCACCTTCCCAGATACAAGGGTTAGGACTTCAAGATATCTTTTTGGGGATCCCATTCAATCCATAGTAGGGGTAGACTGGGATTGTGGGTTTGTGGGAAGAAGACCCCAGAGGGTAGGTTCCCTTCTCATCTCATCATATCAGGGCTATCAGCTCATCACAGCTGGTGCTACCTGTGCCCATGGGGTTAAGGGGGTGTCGATGCTGTGAACTCACTCCGTTTCTTTCCCACACTCTGTGGAAGTGTCACCAAGTGCAGCCCATGCTCGAGGTGGGAGAGGGTCAGCACCACCTCCGCGAGGGACAGTGTCTACGTGGATGGCGGGAATCCTTCTAGAGGCCAGATTTGTCTCTTCTCCCTGTTTACCTATATATATTAGTATGGATTCCTGGGTATTTATTTTCTACCTTGGGTTGTATGTTAGGTATTTTGTTGCTCAAATTGTCCCAGCTTTGTTCGCTGGGAGCTCTGCCTGGGGGGCTTTGTGTCCCTCTGTGGTCCTAGAGTTTGGTGTCTTGAGGGGACATACCTTTGCCATTTGAAGACTATAAATTTGCCCCCGTGCTCCTGGTTGTGGGGGCCTCACTCTGCAGCTCACCCTGGGGACATTGTTGGTTTTGATGATTTTCTTGGTGACATTACTTCCAAGTTGCAGAAATAACTTTGGAAATGGTGACATGATGCAGACAAGTGTCGTAGATGTCTCGGCCCCATGTCCAACGCAAGGAGCCACCAGCATGACTGGCCCTTCCCCCCAGTGCTCAGGGGCTTTTCGCAGCACCACGTCTTCCAAAGGAGGCAGAAATCACATGGCAAGCAATCGTGCCGTCCACTGAGGGAAGGGCCTCAAACAGCAAGACCACATTTTCAGGGAGCTGTGGGGCAGTATCACAATTTTATAGTCATTATGTTATTATCTTTCAAAGCCCCTGGTCTTATTTAATTTTTCACATTGATAGTTGGTGCCAATAAAGCGACTAAATGTATGGCTCTCCTTGATTTCAAGGGTTGTAAAGTAGGTCTAATGAGAAATAAATGCATGGCATTAGGGCCAGAATTAAATCTCCTCCCAGGAGGAGAGCTGACCCCTTGGCACAGCCCTGCCTTTGGGTGCCAGCTGGTTTCCCCATGAGATCAGACCCCACCCGGGGAGAAGCAAGTGGGGGTCTTCCTTCTGGTTCACACCAGACCTGAATGGAGGTGGAACTGGGGCCCTTCAGCGGGGTCCTCGCTCCACCTGTCCCTCTTGCCCATTGTTGGGGTGTTGGTCCTCGGGTAAGGCTGGCCTGGCCATCAGCTCCAGTGGTCAGGGGAGCCACGGCCAGGGTGTTAACGTGGCCCAAAGTCCAGTCTGCAGGAGGATCAGAGCCCTGTGGAGAGCGGGGGCACTGGACTGTGAGGGGCAGGGAGAGGCATGAAATGACTTCAGGAAAGTCAAACAGTTGGAAGTTAAAATTTGACAATAAGAAATCAGTGTGAGTGAACAAGAGAAGGGGTTGCTCTGGGCCAGCAGGGTTTAAAACAACCACAGTGAGGGCAACAAACTGAAGGTGTTGGCCCCAAAAGGCCAGGAAACCCTTTTTCTGCTAAGAAAGATTTTTCTTTAAAATGAGCAAGTTTTATAAGGAGTAGCAGGGAAGCAAGAGTAAGTGAACATTTAGTGAACATGGTAACAGAACGCCTGAAGCAAACACAGCTCATAAGTGGTGGTTTACGCCCAAGGCGCTAAAGTTGGAGCCCCTGGGAGCGCCTACAAGGGTTTCAAGTTGTTTTGGAAGGCTGACATCCTTAAGTGTTAGAAATGAGGATATCCTTTTCTTCACATGATGGGATTGTGGTGTTGTTAGGTGTCCTCGGGTCGACTCTGACTCATAGTGACCTTAAGTAAAACAGAACAAATCATTGCTCGGCCTTGCACCATCTGCACAATTGTAGGTATGTCTGAGCATGTTGTGCAGCCGCTGTGTCAGTCCATCACATTGAGAGTCTCTCCCTTTTTCCCTGATCCTCTGCTTTACCAAGCATGTCTGACTCATCTAGTGCTGCTATGACAGAAATACCACAAGTGGATGGCTTTAACAAAGAGAAATTTATTTTCTCAGAGTCTAATGGGCTAGAAGTCCAGATTCAGGGCATCAGCTCCAGGGAAAGGCTTTCCATCTGTCGGCTCTGGAGGAAGGTCCTTGTCACCTTCTTCCCCTGGTCTAGGAGCTTTTCCACGCAGGAAACCCTGAGTCCAAAGGATGCGCTCTGCTCCCAGCACTGCTTTCTTTGTAGTGTGGGATTCCCCACTGCCTGCTCCCTTTCCTTTTAATCTCCATAAAAAGTAGTGCAGGCCACACCCCAGGGAAACTCCCTTTACATTGGATCAGGGATGTTACATCCCACTCTAGTTCTCTTCAACGTAATCTAATCTCGCCTCGTTAACCACAGGCAGGTTAGGATTTACAACACAGAGGAAAATTACACCAATCACAAAACGGAGGACAACCACATAATACTGGGCATTGTGGCCTAACCAAGTTGACACATATTTTTGGGGGACACAATTCAATCCATGACAAAGCATGATGTCCTTTTCCAGGGATGGGTCCCTCCTGATGACACGTCCAAAGTAAGCAAGATGAAGTCTCGCCATCCTCGCTTCTAAGGAACATTGGCTGTACTTCCTCCAAGACAGATTTGTTAGTTCTTCTGGCAGTCCATGGTATATTCAATATTCTTTGCCAACACCACAGTTCAAATGCATCAATTCGTCTTCGCTCTTCCTTTTTCATTGTCCAGCTTTCACATGCATATGATGTGATTGAAAATACCATGGCTTGGCTCAGGTGCACCTTAGTCCTCAAAGTGACATCTTTGCTTTTTAATACTTTAAAGAGCTCTTTTGCAACAGATTTGCCCAATGTAATACATCTTTTGATTTCTCGACTCCTGCTTCCGTGGGTGTTGATTGTGGATCCAAGTAAAATGGAATCCTTGACGACTTCAATCTTTTCTCCATTTATCATGATATTGCTCATTGGTCCAGTTGTGAGGATTTTTGTTTTCTTTATGTTGAAGTGCAATCCATACTGAAGGTTATATAGTCTTTGATCTTCATCAGTAAATGCTTCAAATCCTCTTCACTTTAAAGCAATCAAGGTTGTGTCATTTGCATAACGCAGGTTGTTAAATAAGCCTTCCTCCAATTCTGATGCCCTGTTATTGTTCATATAGTTCAGCTTCTCAGATCGATTGAATATGTATGGTGAAAGGATGCAACTCTGATGCACACCTTTTCTAATTTCAAATCGTGCAATATCCCCTTGTTCTGTCTGAACAACTGCCTCTTGATCCATGTACAAGTTCTGCATGAGCACAATGTTCTAGAATTCCCATCCTTCTCACCGTTATCCATAATTTGTTATGATCCACAGAGCCGAATGCCTTCACATAATTGATAAAACATAGGTAAACATCTTTCTAGTATTCTCTGCTTTTGGCCAAGATCCATCTGACATCAGCAATGGTATCCCTCATTCCATGTCTCATTCCAAATCCAGCTTGAACTTCTGGAAGTTGTATGTTCTGTTGATGTATGGCTACAGCTGTTTTTAAATTATTCAGCAGAATTTTACTTGCGTGTGATAGTAATGATATTGTTCGATAATTTCTGCATTCTGTTGGATCACCTTTCTTTGGCATGGGCATGAATATGGATCTCTTCCAGTTGGTTGGTCAGGCAGTTGTCTTCCAAATTTCTGGACTTAGCTGAGTAAGCACTTTCAGCATTACATCTGTTTGTTGAAGCATTTCAATTGGTATTCCATCAATTCCTGGATGCTTGTTTTTCGCCAATGCCTTCAGCGTGGCTTGGACTTCTTCCTTCAGTACTATCCGCTCCTAATCATATGCTACCTCCTGAAGTGGTTGAATGTTGGCCAAAAAATATACAGTGACTCTGTGTGTTCCTTCCATATTCTTTTGCTGGGTTAGCTCACGGTCCATCACAGTCCACAGTCAGAGTGTTTTCTCCTCAAGGGGCATCTGTGAGTTACTGTCTGTGGGTTCTGGGGAGGATGACCTGGGCGGGGAGCAGAGTGTGTTTAGTTGTGCTTGTTGCTCCCTTAGTCCGATGTTTGCCCACCCACATGCTCACACACACGCCCACACCCTCCAACACACACACAGATACTTACATTCTTTATTCAGTACCATACACTCTCAACCACACTCACATTTGCCCACACACATGCTCACACTCACATTCTCACACATGCTTACACACCCGCTCACACACATCTACTCACACATTCGCACCCACATGCTCACTCACTTGCTCTTACCCTCCTAGACACACCTGCACTTACTCACACATATGCTCACACTTCTTTTATTTATTGTGTTTTAAGTGAAAGTTTACGAATAAAGTCAGTCTCATACAAAAACTTATACACACATTGTTATGTGAGCCTAGTTGCTCTCCCTACAATTTGACAGCACACTCCTCCTCTCCACCCTGTATTCCCAATCGATTCAGCCAGCTCCTGTCCCGCTCTGCCTTCTCATCTCCTCTCATGTGTCTACTTGAGCCAAGAAGCTCACTCCTCATCAGTATCATTTTCTGTCTTATAGTCCAGTCCAATCCCTGTCTGAAGAGCTGGCTTTGGGAATGGTTCCAGTCTCGGGCTAACAGAGAGTCCAGAAACCATGACCTCCGGGGTCCCTCTAGTCTCAGTCAGACCGTTAAGTCTGGTCTTTTTACGAGAATTTGGGATCTGCGTCCCACGGTCCTCCTGCTCCATCAGGGATCCTCTCTTGTGTTCCCTGTCAGGGCAGTCATTGGTGGTAGTTGGGCACCACCTAGCTCTCCTGGTCTCAGGCTGATGGAGTCTCTGGTTTATGTGGCTCTTTCTGTCTCTTAGGCTCATGTTTTCCTTGTGTCTTTGGTGTTCTTCATTCTCCTTTGCTCCAAGTGGGTTGAGACCAATTGATGCATCTTAGATGGCCGCTTGCTAGTGTTGAAGACCCCAAATGCCACTCACCAAAGTGGGGTCATGCTCACACTTTGGCGTTCCCACACTCACTCATGTATTCACTCTCACACACTTTTACCTCCCACACACACCCACATGCTCACTCACACACTCCCACATGCACACTCTTGCCCTCCTACACACACCACACTGTCACGCCTCTGTGTGTTCCACACACACTCGTTTACGCTTCCTTACCCTCCCAGGTGGGCGGTCCTGGTGCTGAGAGCTGTGAAAGGCCCCGAGGAAGACTCACAGGCAGGGGCAAGGCTGGAGAAGCCCCCAGGGTCACATGGATACTTCATATTGTCCAGGGCCTTACAGGAATGGAACGGGAAATGTGATGTTCACTTCTCTGCTTTGGAACATTCTAGGTTGAAAACGACATTTCTGCGTTCACCTACGAAAAGACGCTGATGATGGAGCAGAGGTCCCAGATGCTGAAACAGATGCAGCTGTCCAAGAACGAACGGGAACGAGAGGTGTGGGGGGAGGACGCCTGCAGACGCCCAGTGTGCACCATGTCCAGGATGTCTAAGAAGGAGAGGTGTGGGGGGAGGGGGACACTTGCAGACGCCCAGTGTGCACCATGTCCAGGGTGTCTAAGAAGGAGAGGTGTGGGAGGGGGGACACCTGCAGATGTCCAGGGTGTCTAAGGAGAGGTGTGGGGGGAGGGGGACATCTGCAGACCCCCAGTGTGTACCATGTCCAGGGTGTCTAAGAAGGAGAGGTGGGGGGGCCTGCAGACCCCCAGTGTGCATGCACCATGTACAGCGTGCCTAAGAAGGAGAGGTGTTGGGCGGGGGGGCTACACACTCCCAGTGTGCACCATGTACAGGGTGTCTAAGAAGGAGAGGTGTGGGGGGGCCTGTAGACCCCCAGTGTGCACCATGTACAGGGTGTCTAAGAACGAGAAGTGGGGGGGGCCTGTAGACCCCCAGTGTGCACCATGTACAGGGTGTCTAAGAACGAGAAGTGTGGGGAGGGTCACCTGCAGATCCCCAGTGTGCACCATGTACAGGGTGTCTAAGAAGGAGAGGTGGGGGGGGCCTGCAGACCCCCAGTGTGCACCATGTACAGGGTGTCTAAGAAGGGGAGGTGGGGGGCTGCAGACCCCCGGTGTGCATCATGTACAGGGTGTCTAAGAAGAAGTGTGGGGAGGGACACCTGCAGACCCCCAGTGTGCACCATGTCCAGGGTGTCTAAGAAGGAGAGGTGTGGGGGGGCCTGCAGACCCCCAGTGTGCACCATGTATAGGGTGTCTAAGAATGAAAGGTGTGGCAGGGCAAGAACACCTGCAGACCCCCAGTGTACACCATGTACAGTTTGTCCAAGAATGAGAGGTACCGGGGGCAGGGGGGAGAAGTCTGCAGACCCTCCGATGTACTCAAGAACGAGCAGGAGAAAGGTGCAGGGGAGGGAGACACCTGCACCCACACAGTGCAGGAGGCGGAGACATCGTTGGAAGCAGTGAGTGCAGGTGGGGTCTGTCGTATAGAGGATCACGAGGACACTTTGGTCTGGACCTCACGCTGCCACTGTCAGTAGCAGAGAGTGCTAGTGAGGCTGCTGCCCTGCGGGTGCAGGGGATGGGGGCAGTGCCTTCCAGGAGGGACGATGGTGGCCAGAGTACCCACTACCTCTCCCCCTCTGACTCTCATTGACGGGATCCCGCCCTCCCTGCATTCAGCTTCCTTGTTGCCTGTATAATGCCCACCGGCCCCCTCCCAGATGTTTGTGCTCTCCATGGCGCTTACTGCACCCCCAACATGGGCTTGCCTCCTGCTCAGGGAATGAGTGAATGAATGAGCAGTGAATGAGTGAGAGAGTGAGTGAGAGTGAGAGACTGTGAGTGACAGTGAGTGTGAGAGTGAGAGTAAGAGTGTGAGAGTGAGAGACTGAGAGTGAGTGAGAGTGAGAGACTGAGACTGTGAGACAATGAGTGAGTGTGTGTGAGAGTGAGAGACAGTGTGAGTGAGAGTGAGAGTAAGAGTGTGAGAGTGAGAGACTGTGAGTGAGAGTGAGACTGAGAGTGTGAGAAAATGAGTATGAGTGAGAGTGAGACAGTGTGAGAGTGAGAGACTGAGTGAGTGAGACTGAGAGTGTGAGACAATGAGTGTGAGTGAGAGTGAGAGAGTGAGAGTGAGACTGAGTGTGAGTGAGACAATGAGTAAGTGTGAGTGAGAGTAAGAGTGAGTGTGAGAGTGAGAAAGAGAGAGAGAGTGAGTGAGAGGGAGGGAAAGTGTGAGACAGAGAGTGAGACAAGGTAGAACAAGTGGGTGAGTGAGAGAGAATGTGAGACGAGTGAGTGAGTGAGTGAGAGAGAGAGTGCGTGAGTAAGGTAGAACGAGTGGGTGAGTGAGTGGCTGAATGGGTCGGTGGGCAGGCTGGCCTGGGTTTTATGTGGCAGGTTGATCCTGCTGCTGCCAGTGCAGAGACCTTTGAGAGATGATGTGTCAGGTGCTCACACCGTTTCTGGCTCTGGGCCCTTTCCCTGGGGCTTTCTGTAGCTGGAATGCCTTGTGTGTTCTTTCCTGAGCACCTGGGTGAGGAGAAGCAGGAACAGGTGGAGGACACAGATGGGCCCTGGGCTCTGCAGCCAGCGGCCTCTCACGCCTGCTGGCCTGTCACTTTCTGCACAGGGAGGTAGTTGGGGGGAAGGGCCAGTGTGCTAAATTTGGGGGTGCTGCCTGCATTGACTCCCTCCCATGGCCGCTTGTCCTTACCAGGCCCAGCTCATTCACGACCGGAATACAGCATCCCACTCTGCGGTGGCCGCCAAGACCCAAGCCCCACCCACGCCAGACAGGGTGCAGATGACCTGGACCAAGGAGAAGCTAGTGTCCGAGAAGCACAAGGTCAAGGATGCTAGCGTGGGGGGCTTCAAGGACATCTTCAGCCTGAAGCCGTGAGTGCTGGTTGGGTGTTATAGGGGGATTAATGGACACACCCGCGCCCCTAGAGAGCCACAGGCGTGCACCCTGGGTCACACTGGCCCCAGAGCCGGCAGCAGTGGTCAGGTCCCACCAGGTGGTTCCCCTCTGTTTTGTTGGTGAGTCTACAGTAGTTGATGGTGAGATGCTGTCCCATCTTGAGAGCCAGGCTGTAGGTGGACATAGGGCCCCAGCACTGACCCCCAATACTCCAGGCTTCCTCGTCCCCTCGTTGACTTGGTTCCCTCTCCACATGGTGGCACTGAGGATCCTAGGGCTGCTAGGTGGATGTAGGACTCAGTGCGGACCACTGGTTATGCAGGCTTCCCAATCCCCTGCTGACTTGGTGTCAAGGACCTGGAGACCACCAGGGACCCCACAGGGGCATGTAGACGAGGCTGCAGGGGTCCCGCTCAATCACGCATCACACACCTTCTTGGCTCGCCCCCTGGGGTGGCCCGAGAGACCTGCCATCACATTAGCCAGGATATCTGGGAGGGCTGGGGGGCTTCCTCAGTCTGTGGGTGAGAGCCTGTGCGGAGGGGCCCCTGCGGGGTCACAGAGGGCAGCGGGCACCCCGCAGTGGTTCAAGATGCCACGTGCTTCCTCAGTGACATGCTCTCTGTTCTTTTCTCCTCCCGCCTAGTGAATGGGGAAACCTGTAAGTCACTCGCTTTTCCCGTGCCTGTCTCCTACCTGCTCCTGCATGCTTCCTGTGACCGCGTGTGTGTGCCTGTGTGCGCATGTCTGTGAGCCTGGCGGAGCGCCCGCCACCGTGCTGCCGTGTCAGTGTGCCGTGTGCTCACCCCCCACCCAGAGTGTTCTCGGAACACCCTGGCATCCACCTCTGCTGGGGGGCCCCTGCGCTTCTGTGTGTGCTAGCCCATCCGTCGCACCCCTTAGAGCAGAAGCGTTTAGTCCTGGGGGACGCCTCGTTCTGAGCTGACTCGAGGCCTGGTTCGGCAGTGCCACCGTCTCCTGCGAAGCCCTGTCCTCTGGGACACTGTGCTTTCTTAGACTCTGTGAAAAGGTGTGGATTCCTGTGAGGTTGGGCCCAAGCAGGAGGTGGCTTGGGTCTGAGCTCCTTGTGGGGGTCAGCGCCAGCAGGTCTGTGGCCGGGGGAGTCACAGCCAGGGGGTCACACAGCTGGGGGAGTCACTTGGTCAGTGGGATCACCAGGAGGGGAGTCATGGCCAGGGGGTCACGTGTGCCAGGCCTGGGCAGGGAAGAGGGAGTGTCTCTGGGAGGCCCTGCCATTGTTAGAGGCAGTTCCTGTCCCTGTCTCTGTCCCTTTGTCTCCCCCACTACCCCAATCTGGGCTGTGCCCCTCACGGGGCAGGGACACAAAGAGGAGCCTGTTTCGTAAGCTCTTCTCCACAGACACGCCATGTTTGCAGATGTCTTCCTTGTCTCGTGGCTCGTAGACCTGGCTGTCTGGGAATGAGTGCCTGGATTCTCTGCTTTCTGGGCTCAGGGGGCTGCTGGCGGCCTCGGGCTGTGCTCCGGGGGTGCTGTCTCAGAACCCAGAGTCTGTCTAGACCCAAACCTCTGGCTTTAAAGTTGTAGGTGAGCCTCTCCCTCTCTGGGTCCCGACAGAGCCTTTGTATCACACACACACTTTTCAAGAGTTGTGTTTGTCCCAGCGTATTGTTTTGTGGTCTCACCCAGGCCCCATGCCTGGCTCTCACATGTGAGGTGCTTGGCCGCGGCTGTGGGGACCCAGGCCCCAGCTGCCCTCTTACCAGACTAAACTGGAGGAGAAAATAGGGCACCTTTCCTGCCTTTCCTGGGTAATTGGGGGTTATCGTCAGATTTAGTTGACTTAAGAATGGAGCTGATCAGAGGGTGAGCTTGGGGCTTCCTGCTGCCCTCTCCCTGACCTGTGTGCCATGGCATCTGTCTGTCTGTCCCCCCTTCCTGCTTGTCCTGAGCACAGGTGACCTCCCCTAGGGCAGTGGGTGGGGCTGCAGCTCTGTGAACTGGCCGGGGCTCTGTGGGGCTTGTGACCTGAGACTCAGGGTGTGCTGGGGCATTCTCATGCAGGAGGATGCTGGCCGCTCTGGGCCTGACCCCGTGTGCTGCTTGGAGCATTGGTGCCTCAGTGTGTGGGCCTGGCTGGACAAGTGACCACGGGCAAGTGGTTGGGAGATGCAGGGTGCCGCACTCGCCTGGAAGCCCCGTCTGCCTGTGGGAGACCTGCTGTGTAGACGCTGGCAGCTGTGACAATTCTAGATGCTAAACTGTTGACGGTCTTTTCACTGCCAGATAGATGGTCCCTGGCCTGCCCGTGAAGTGGCATGCAAAGCTGTGGCTCTGTGGGTCTTCGGGGCTGGGGAGTCCATTTGAATTCTGACTTGTTTCTGCACAGCCCTTTTAACAGATGAGCGCGGGATTCGGTCAGGTTAGGGTACCGCCTGTGCTCGTTAGCACTGATTAGGGCACGTGGTGGTTAGAGTGTGGTGTTAGTGAACATGGTGTTGGAGCACACAGCATTAGTGTCCAGGGTATTGGCACGTGGGTGGTATTAGAACATGTGTTAGCACACACTTGGCATTAGTGTGTGCTGTTAGTGTGTGGTGTTAGTGAACACGGTGTTGGAGCACACAGCATTAGTGTGCAGGGTATTGGCACGCGGGTGGTGTTAGAACATGTGTTAGCACACACGTGGCGTTAGTGTGTGCTGTTAGTGCGTGGTGTTACTGAACACGGTGTTGGAGCACACAGCATTAGTGTGCAGGGTATTGGCACGCGGGTGGTGTTAGCACACACTTGGCGTTAGTGTGTGCTGTTAATGCGTGGTCTTAGTGAACACGGTGTTGGAGCACACAGCATTAGTGTGCAGGGTATTGGCACGCGGGTGGTGTTAGCACACACTTGGCGTTAGTGTGTGCTGTTAATGCGTGGTCTTAGTGAACACGGTGTTGGAGCACACAGCATTAGTGTGCAGGGTATTGGCACGCGGGTGGTGTTAGCACACACTTGGCGTTAGTGTGTGCTGTTAATGCGTGGTCTTAGTGAGCACGGTGTTGCAACACACAGCATTAGTGTGCAGGGTATTGGCACGCGGGTGGTGTTAGCACACACTTGGCGTTAGTGTGTGCTGTTAATGCGTGGTCTTAGTGAGCACGGTGTTGGAACACACAGCATTAGTGTGCAGGGTATTGGCATGCGGGTGGTGTTAGAACGTGTTAGCACACACATGGAGTTAGTGTGTGATGTTAGTGAACGTGGCGTTGGAGCACACAGCATTGGTGTGCAGGGTATTGGCACGCGGGTGGTGTTAGAACATGCGGTGTTAGCACACACGTGGCGTTAGTGTGTGCTGTTAGTGCGTGGTGTTAGTGAGCACGGTGTTGGAGCACACAGCATTGGTGTGCAGGGTATTGGCATGCGGGTGGTAGAACATGTGGTAGCACACGTGGTGTTAGTGTGTGCTGTTAGTGCGTGGTGTTAGTGAGCACGGTGTTGGAGCACACAGCATTGGTGTGCAGGGTATTGGCACGCGGGTGGTGTTAGAACATGCGGTGGTAGCACACGTGGTGTTAGTGTGTGCTGTTAGTGCGTGGTGTTAGTGAGCACGGTGTTGGAGCACACAGCATTGGTGTGCAGGGTATTGGCACGCGGGTGGTGTTAGAACATGCGGTGGTAGCACACGTGGTGTTAGTGTGTGCTGTTAGTGCTTGGTGTTAGTGAGCACGGTGTTGGAGCACACAGCATTGGTGTGCAGGGTATTGGCACGCGGGTGGTGTTAGAACATGCGGTGGTAGCACACATGGTGTTAGTGTGTGCTGTTAGTGCGTGGTGTTAGTGAGCACGGTGTTGGAGCACACAGCATTGGTGTGCAGGGTATTGGCACGCGGGTGGTGTTAGAACATGCGGTGGTAGCACACGTGGTGTTAGTGTGTGCTGTTAGTGCGTGGTGTTAGTGAGCACGGTGTTGGAGCACACAGCATTGGTGTGCAGGGTATTGGCACGCGGGTGGTGTTAGAACATGCGGTGGTAGCACACGTGGTGTTAGTGTGTGCTGTTAGTGCTTGGTGTTAGTGAGCACGGTGTTGGAGCACACAGCATTGGTGTGCAGGGTATTGGCACGCGGGTGGTGTTAGAACATGCGGTGGTAGCACACGTGGTGTTAGTGTGTGCTGTTAGTGCTTGGTGTTAGTGAGCACGGTGTTGGAGCACACAGCATTGGTGTGCAGGGTATTGGCACGCGGGTGGTGTTAGAACATGCGGTGGTAGCACACATGGTGTTAGTGTGTGCTGTTAGTGCGTGGTGTTAGTGAGCACGGTGTTGGAGCACACAGCATTGGTGTGCAGGGTATTGGCACGCGGGTGGTGTTAGAACATGCGGTGGTAGCACACGTGGTGTTAGTGTGTGCTGTTAGTGCGTGGTGTTAGTGAGCACGGTGTTGGAGCACACAGCATTGGTGTGCAGGGTATTGGCATGCGGGTGGTAGAACATGTGGTAGCACACGTGGTGTTAGTGTGTGCTGTTAGTGCTTGGTGTTAGTGAACGTGGCATTGGAGCACACAGCATTGGTGTGCAGGGTATTGGCACGCGGGTGGTGTTAGAACATGTGGTGGTAGCACACGTGGTGTTAGTGTGTGCTGTTAGTGCGTGGTGTTAGTGAGCACGGTGTTGGAGCACACAGCATTGGTGTGCAGGGTATTGGCACGCGGGTGGTGTTAGAACATGCGGTGGTAGCACACGTGGTGTTAGTGTGTGCTGTTAGTGCTTGGTGTTAGTGAACGTGGCGTTGGAGCACACAGCATTGGTGTGCAGGGTATTGGCACGCGGGGTGGTGTTAGAACATGTGGTGTTAGTGTGTGCTGTTAGTGCGTGGTGTTAGTGAGCACGGTGTTGGAGCACACAGCACTGGTGTGCAGGGTATTGGCACGTGGGTGGTGTTAGAACATGCGGTGGTAGTAAACGTGGTGTTAGTGTGTGCAGGGTGGAAAGTGTGTGGTATTAGCACAGGTATGTTGTCAGCGCAGTGCCCTTGTGAGTGGGTGCTCGTCAAGGGTGCTGGCATGAGTCCAGTGCCGGCAGGAGCATGGTGCTGGTCATGTGTGTCTGTGAGCATGGTGCTGGTCGTGTGTGCCTGTGAGCGTGGTGCTGGTCGTGTGTGCCAGTGTGAGTGTGGTGCTGGTCGTGTGTACCAGTGAGTGAGGTTCTGGTTGTGTGTACCCATTGAGTGTGGTGCTGGTTGTGTCTGCCAGTGTGAGCAAGGTGCTGGTTGTGTGTGCCCATTGAGTGTCACGCTGGTCGTGTGTGCCAGCGCGAGCGTGGCGCTGGTCGTGTGCCAGCATGAGCGTGGCACTGGTCGTGTGTGCCCAGCACGAGCGTGGCACTGGTCGTGTGTGCCCACTGAGCGTGGCGCTGGTCGTGTGCCCACTGAGCGTGGCGCTGGTCGTGTGTGCCCACTGAGCGTGGCGCTGGTCGTGTGTGCCCACTGAGCGTGGCGCTGGTCGTGTGTGCCCACTGAGCGTGGCGCTGGTCGTGTGTGCCCACTGAGCGTGGCGCTGGTCGTGTGTGCCCACTGAGCGTGGCGCTGGTCGTGTGTGCCCACTGAGCGTGGCCAGTAAGCGTGGTGCTGGTGGTCACATGTGCCTGTTGAGCGTGGTGCCCCAGTGACACGTGTCCCTTCCCGCAGGAACCAGTCTAACGTCAGGAGGATGCACACGGCTGTGAAGCTCAACGAGGTCGTCCTCAACAAGTCCCAGGACGCCCAGCTGGTGCTACTCAACATGCCAGGACCCCCTAAGAACCGGCAGGGTGACGAGAACTGTATCTTTCTGGTGTTGCTGTGCCCCTGTAAGCGTGGCTCTGCTTCCCGTTCCCCTGGGGTGGGTGGGTGAGTGGCTCCGAACTCAGGTTTCTGTGCTCAGATGGGGACCCCAGAGCTGGAACGGGCATGAGGAGATTCAGGATGAGGGGGACAAGGCCAGCTGTGGCCAGGCTGTGTGGTCATAGCACCCACTTCCATAGACATGGGGGGAGATGGGAAGACAGGTGTGGGGGAGGTGGGGTGGGACCCTGTCCCTGCTGACTGCCTGGCCCCACGTGTCTGGTTAGAATGAGATCCTAGGAGTGGGGGAGGGTTCCCCGTCTTGGTGTTTGGAGACAGGATGTTGACTTTTGGAGCGCCAGGGTTGAGCTTGGCAGGTTCTGGGGGATGGCCCACAGGTAACTTGGGGTGTCAGCATTGGGGTGGGGGTGAAGGAGGTGGCGGAAACACTCAGGTTGGAGGAGGGAGTAGGCCCATGTCGGGGGGCCTTGGGGACCTGGCTGCCTTCAGAAAAGAGCATGGAGGAGCCAGGGGTGAAGGACGGTAGTGGGGCTGCAATGGGATAGTCACCCACTAATGCCTGAGGGCCAGTGGTGACACCCCTCATAGCAGCCTTAGCCCGGGTGGGGACAGCTTGGCCTCCCAAGCCTGGCCTCAGGCTGTGTGTCAGAGCAGGCAGGGTGCCCAGGGTAGGGGTAAGGGTAGCTCTCCCTCCCTTGGCCAGTCCCCCAAGAGGGTTCCCCAAGATGGTCTCTCCAAAGGGTTTCCCTGGATGGTATCCATGGTCAGTCTCCCCAGAGGGTTTTCCTGGACAATCTCCATAGATGGTCTCCCCAGATGGTCCCCGACTGTTGTCCTCACTCCCCTGTGGGTTCCCCCCATTCCCCCGCCCCCATGTGGAGCAGCTATGCCTTAACTTTCACCCAGACATGGAGTTCCTCGAGGTCTTGACTGAGGGCCTGAATCGTGTCCTCCTGGTCCGGGGCGGCGGCCGGGAGGTCATCACCATCTACTCCTAACTCATGGGTGCAGGGTGTGGGTGTGGAGGGACGGGCAGCAGCCCTATCTCCCCGGACGACACTGACCACCTAGCCTGGCTCCCACCAAAGCATTTCCTGAGCTCTGCTGTCCCTCACCAGGGGGCTTCCAGACCCCACTGACCACAGTGCAGAGGATGGGCGGCACCACCAAGCCTGCACAGTTGCACCATCCCAGAACTGAACCTCCCTTGGCTGGGCCATGTGGTTGTTTTGGTCCCATTTCCATCTCACCCAGCCCAGAGTGCTCAAGGGGCAGCATGTCCTCCCGGGGCAGTCAGGCTCACTCACTGAAGTTGAAGCAACTGCCGTGGTTGAGGCTCTGAACAGGTCCCTCAGTCCCACGCAGCCCTGTCCCTCTGAATGCCCCCTTTGTTTCCGTCCGTGACAGCAGCGAGCTGTCCCCGGCTGGGCTGCGGGGTCAGCGCACCCTCCTTGGGACATCCTTGCTCACAGACCACACCCTCCATGCAGGAGAGGCACTCCTGGGCCAGCCCACTTGTTCTGGAGCATGGGGGTGGGGGGCCACTTGTTCTGGAAGCCTTCCTGTCCAGTCTGGGCTCTGCTGTGGGAACGTCTGTGGGCTCTGCCTGCACCATAGCCAGGCCGTCTGCTATGCATGGGCTCTTTCCCATTTGAAAACCCGAATGGAGGGGAAGGTGCTGGACCCAGAGCACATCCTGTAAGACACGGCAAGTATTTCCTCGTGGACATGGTGGTGGGATGACCCCCTCAGCCCCAAACACTCTGCTCCCCTGGGGATCCGACACCCTGCCCCAGCCGGAGTGAGGGGGTGCTTCTACACCATTTGTGTATCTGCAGGTGTCCCCACGCACGCAGCCCAGCCCTGGGTGCTCATGGGGTCTGTGTCTAGCTCTCCTCCATGCACACCTCGCAGACGTGGCGTGGCTGTGTCTTAGGCTCTGGCGTGGGTCAAGTGTGCACTTCACCTTCAGCCTTCCTGCTGTCTAGGTCAGTCAGCTGCAGACTAGATTTCTGCAGTCATTAAGTCCCCTTTCTGTATGACTTATTTATTTATTTAAACATCCGGGGGGGAGTGTCAGTGATAACTAAGTCATCCATAGAGATTGTTGCTACAAACGGGGCCCACCGCGTCGGCTGCCCCCTGGATGCAGGTCAGGCAAGGGCTAAACCCGTGCTTCCAGACCTTTCTGAGGAGCTGAGCAGGGGTTCAGGCAGAGCATCCACCCCCCAGGACAGCAGTCCTGGGCAACTGAAGAAGCTGCAGAAGGGCAGAGGAGAGGCTGCGAGGAGCACATTACGGGGCTCCCGGCTGGGGGAGTGATGCTGGAGTGTGGGCAGACCCCACGGCTGGCCGGGCATCTCAGCAGGAGCTGAGCAGTGAATGTACCTCTCACATGTTCCCTCCTGTGTCTGGGCTGGCCACCCCGTGAGGGTCGGGTGCCAAGAGGAGAGCATCTAAGCACAAACCCCGTAGCGTGCAGCGTTAGCACCAGCTTTTAGGAAAGTAGCTCCAGTGACGGGGCTTCTCCTATCATGAATCCTGTTCACAAGACTGATTAGCTGTCCTGACACGTGGGCACAGTTAGGCTGAATCTGAGCGCTCCACACCATGTGTGACTACACGTGGCTGGGCCTGCACTGCTTTGCAGTTCTTTGCATGTGCAAGCACTGTGGGTTCTTTGTACATTGAAAACCGTTTTGTAACCAGTCACCTCAGCCATTCAAGATTGATTCCATGTTTTCCTTTTATAGGGTCTTTGTCTTTGTATGATTTTTTTAGTTGAAGAATAAAACTGTATGAAGCCTGAGTATGTTGAAGAATACAGTGTGCCTCATTCAGCATAAATATTCCCTCTCGAGTTTCTTTCGGGTCTGTTCAGCTACAGCTCAGATGGCTACAGAATCATTGTGTGAATTGGGTAAGAGAAGTGAAAAAATAAAAACAAAACAAAAGGTTCCTTAAGCAACAGGAATCTGTCCTGTACCCTGTGTTTTAGTTTTCTATTGCCACCTGACCCAAAATACCACAAATGGGTGGCTTTAAAGAACAAGAGCTTATTTTCTCATAGTTCTGGAGACTAAAAGTCCAAACCAGGGTCTCGGCTGTGTCCATTCCTGCCTCAGTGGTAGCCTGGGTGATCCTCGGGGTCTCTTGGCTGTTGACAATCCTCACACGGCATCTATCTCCCTCCCACCCGCCCCCCCCCCCCCCCCCCGTGTGTGTCTAGTCTGGTGTTTAGTCTGGTGTTTTTATAACTCAGTAGTGGTTAGGTTTAGGACCCACCCTACTCTGGCATGCCCTCATTAACGTAACAAAATAAATCCCTATTTCCAAACAGGATCACATCCACAGGTGCAGGGATTAGGATTCTGACACGTTTTGGGGGAACACAATTTATAACACCCCCGTGTGTAGATTGCAGCATAATCGCTTCATACTACTGTTGGCTGAAGTGATGTAATCTGTGATTTATATTATGTAAGGGTGGAAGCACCAAAGGAACCTATCATTAGAGGGGACCTCCTATTGTTGCTTTGTCCCGCTGCTCTGCCCTGTCACCCTAGGGCTCTCCTGATGCCACGAGGAGACCACGAGGGCCCTGCTTTCCCTCAAGGATTCGGAACAGCATGTCTTAATTAAAGCCTGAGAACCACACATGCACTTGCAGACTCACACTTTAAACCCTTTTAGATTAAGAGAAGTTTTATGGGGGCATCCTTCTCGCCCCTCCACACCCTTACCACTACCCAGATCCTCTCTTAGGGCTCCTTTCCTGGGTTGTGGGTCCTAGGGCTGCAGCACAGAACTCCACAGACTTGGGGCCATCACTTCCCCTTACTCTCCCCAGAACCTTACTGGGGAAGCCTGACATCCCAGCTCTAGGTGGATATTGTTCTGAGTCTACCACCTGACAGGGCTAAATACACCCAATTCCAGGGACCAGTGTGACTTCAGAGGATCCTGAAGCCCTGGTTTCAAGCTGCTGTTGGAGAGTGTGGCAGAGATGTGGTCTTTGATATAGATGTAGAGTCCTACAGTGGGCCTGTGGTCACAGGTATGACCTCAAAGACCTAGTGGGAGAGACAGGATGGGCCTGAAAACAATGGCGTTAGGAAGCTGCCATGTAAGACAAAAACTGTTACTAGAGACAAAATCATTTTATAAAAATAAAAGGTTCAGTCCATCAGGGAGACATAACAATTATAAACACATATGCTCCTAACAACAGAGCCCTCAAATACATGAGGCAAACACTGACAATTTAAGGGAGAAATAATTCTACAATAATACTTGGGAATTTCAATACTCCATTTTCACTAATGGATAGATCAACTAGGCAGATCAACAGGAAACTAGAAGACTTAAACAACACTAAACCAGCTAAACCTAACAAACATCTGTAGAACACTCCACCCAACAACAGCAGAACATTCTCAAGTGCACTTGGAACATTCTCCAGGATAGATCATATATTAGGCCATAGAATAAGCCTCAATACATTTAAAAGGATAGAAATCATGCAAAGTATGTTTTACAGTCACAACGGGATTAAATTAGTAATCAACATCAAGGAAATTTGGGGAGTTCATAAATGTGGAAATTAACACACTCCTAAATAACCAATGTGTCAAAGGATAAATTATAAGTAAAGTCAGAAAATACTTTGAGATGAATGAAAATGGAAACAGCATACCAAAACTTACGGGAAGCAGCTAATGCTGTGCTCAGAGGGAAAATTATAGCTGTAAATGCCTATATTAAAAACAAAGAACCCTACAACTTAATATCCCACCTCAAAAAACTTGAAAAAGAAAAGCAAACTGGAGGCAAAACAAGGAAAAAGATGGAAATAATAAAGACTGGAGTTTTCTGAAAGTGAAGAGAACTCAAAGCACTTAGTGATGAAGATCACAGACTAAAGCCTTCAGTATGGATTACGCCTCAACATAAAACAAAATCTGCACAACTGGACCAATAAGCAACATCATGATAAACGAAAAAAAAAATGAAGTTGTCAAGGATTTCATTTTACTTGGGTCCACAATTAACACCCATGGAAGCAGCAGTCAAGAAATCAAATGATGCATTGCATTGGGTAAATCTGCTGCAAAAGACCTCTTTAAAGTGTTAAAAAGCAAAGGTGTCACCTTGAAGACTAAACTGTGCCTGACCCAAGCCATGGTGTTTTCAATCACCTCATATGCATGCAAAAGCTGGACAATGAGTAAGGAAGACCAAAGAAGAATGGACAACGTTGAATTATGATGTTGGCAAAGGATATTGAATATACCATGGACTGCCAAAAGAACAAACAAATCTGTCTTGAAAGAAGCACAGTCAGAATTCTCTTTAGAAGCAAGGATGGCAAGACTCTGTCTCACATACGTCGGACATGTTATCAGGAGGGATCAGTCCCTGGAGAAGGACATCATGCTTGGTAAGATAGAGGGTCGTTGAAAAAGAGGAAGACCCTCGATGAGATGGACTGATAGTGGCTGCAACAATGGGCTCAAGCATAACAATGATTGTGAGGATCCACAGGACTGGGCAGTGTTTCGTTCTGTTGTACATAGGGTCAGTATGAGTTGGAACTGACTCAACGGCACCTAACAACAACAGAGTAGAAATAAATGAAATAACAGGATAGAAAAACAACAGAGAAAATCAACAAAACCAAAAGCTGCGTCTTTGAAAAGATCAACAAAATTGACAAACTGTAAGAATGACGTGGCAGCAGCATCTGACCTCTTTTAACTTCACAGGGGGAAGGAGGAACAAGATCAACAGCCCCCAAGGCTGATTGCTATGACGTGGAGGTCAGACATGCCTCCTCTCTGCCATCTTTACCAATTCAGACATCAACCATCCTCCCCCCTCCTCCACAGCACTCTCTACTTCCCTGCTGGTTTGATAATTCATTGCAATGACTACACAGAACTTCCAGACAATACTCACAATTATGGGGTTTATTAGGGAAGTAACAGGTTACGAGTCAAGTTCAGGAATGCTTAGGATACAGTTATTCCATCAGGGCAGCCTCTTCCAAGCTGTGCCTGCAGGCACGCCTGTCTCTGGCCCTCAGCCTCTGTCCTGCTCAGGCAAGTGTTACAAAGCTCTTTAGCTTTGCTGATAAGTGCCCAGAGGCACCCCGCTCTGCCAGTAAGCCTTGGCCCTAATGAGCTCAGCTCTAGCTCTGTGGGCCAGCAAACGTAGCCCCACCAAGTGCCCAGAGGCACCTTACTCCACCAAAGGCACTCAGCTTTTTTGTTCTGTGGGCCAGGAGGCCCACCACACTGTCTCCTGCCAGTCTCTCCTGTCCCTGCTTTTCTGACACCACTCTTTGCCACCTTCAGTGTTACAGCTTTCTCTAGGTCTCCTGGTTCTAGGAACTTCTCAGCTCAGGGATCCCAGGTCCAAAGGACGTGCTCTGCTCTTGGCTCTTCTTCCTTGGTGGTAGTGAGATCTGGGATGGCTCATTTCAAACCACCGAGATGGCAAAACTGACCAATCCCCTTGTTAGGGTTCCATATACCTTATTAGCATGGTCCCACCCAATCATTTTGTGGGAGTTACAAGACCATGGCAAGAAAGGCCACACAAAAGTGATCCATCACACTGCACAAACCTTTAGCTAGATTGACCAAGAAAAAAAGGAGGACTCAAATTACTAAAATCAGAATGAAAGAGGGGGCATTATTTCCAACCTTACAGAAATGTAAAGGCTTATAAGAGAATACTATGAACAACTGTATGCCAACAAATTAGGCAACCTAGATGAAATGCTCAAATTCCTTAAAAGACACCAATTACACTGATTCAAGAAGAAATAGAAAATATAAATAGACTTAAGTAAAGAGATTGAATTGGTAACAAAAAAACGTTTCAAAAATAAAACACAGGCCCAGATGGCTTCCCTGGTGAATTCTACCAAACATTTAAAGAAGAATTAATATCAATTCATCAATACCAATTCTTCACAGACTTTCAAAGGAGAGAAGAGGAGGAAACACTTCCTAACTCATCCTATGAGACCTTGATGAAAAATCAGACAAAGACATCGCAAGAAAATTATATACCAATATTCCATATGAATAGAAACACAAAAACCTTCAACAAAATGCTAGCAAACCAAATCCAACAACATAAAAAGGATTATATATGATGACTGAATGGAATTTATCCCAGGGATACAAAGTTCAACATATGAAAGTCAATGTAATACACCATATTAATGGAATAAATGCTGAGTGTCAGCATGATCATCTCAGTAGACAAAGAAAAAGCAGTCGAGTAAACCCAACACTCTTTCATCACAAAAACACTCAAAAAACTCAAAATAGAAGGGCACTTCCTCAACCAGATAAAGGGCATCTATGAAAAACTTACAGCTAACATTATGCTTAACGGTGAAAGATGGAATATTTCCCCCATGACCAGAAACAAGACAAAGAAGTCCACTCTCATCACTTCTGTTAAATATTGTACTGGAGCCAGGACAATTAGGGTGGAAAAAAAAAAACGGGCATCCAGTTTGTAAATAAATAAAATTATCTCTACTCACAGTTGAAATGACCACGTATATAGGAAATTCTAAGGGATCCACGTGCGCGCACACACAATCTATTAGAACTAATAAGTTCAACAGGGTTACAAGATCAACATACAAAGTCCATTATATTTCTATACGATAACAATAAATCTAAAAATAAAATTAAAAATTATATCTATAATAGCATCAAAAATAAAATATTAATAAATCTCGCAAAAGAAATACAAAACATTCTGAAAACTTCAAAACATTATTGAAAGAAATTAAGGAAGATCTAAATAAACGGAAAGACAGCCCGTGTTAACAGATCAGAAGACTTTATATGGTTAAGGTAGTAATACTTTCCCAAACTGTTCTACAGATTCAACACAATCCCAGTCAAAACTCTCGCAGGCTTTTTGCAGACAAACTGATCCTAAACTTCATATGGAAATGCAAGGGACTCAGAATAGTCAAAACAATCTTGAGAAGGAAGAGCAAAGTAGGAGGGTTTACACTTTCTGGTTTCAAGACATACTACAAAGCTGCAGTAATCAAGACACTATGGTAAATACATAAATCAATGGGATAGAATTGAGAGTCCAGAAACACACACATTTATGGTCAACTGATTTTTGACAAGGGTGCTAAGTCCAATCAAGGGGAAAACAATTGTCTTTTCAACAAATGGTGCTGTGACAACTCTGGATTTTCACATGCAAAAGAATGAATTTGGACTGTCTATCTCACACCGTATGTATGTATCATAGATCTAAATGTAATAGTTGAAACTAGAAGATGCTTAGGAGAAAACTCTTAGAAGAAAACATAGGAGTAAATATTTGTGACTCGGCTTAAGGAACGGCTTCTTAGATATGAAGACAAAAGAATAAGAGACGAAAGAAAAACAGATCAATTGGATGTCATCAAAATTAAAAATGTTTGTTTTTCAAAGAATACCATCAAGAAGTGAGAAGACAATCAACACGATGGGAGAAAATATTTAAAAATCATGTATCTGACAAGAGACTTGTATTCACAATATATAATGAACTCTTAAACTCAACAATAAAAAGAAAAACAGCCTTGTTTTAAAGTGAGCAAAGAATTTAAATAGACATTTCTCCAAATAAGATATACAAATGGCCACTAAGTGCATGAAAAGATGCTCAACACCATTAGTCGTCAGGGAAATGCAAATCAAAACCACAATGAGATACCTCTTCACATCCACTCACTAGATGGCTAGAATCAAAAAGACAAACATTAAGAGTTGGTGAGAATGTGGAAAAATTGGAAGCCCCGTGAGGAACCCCTACATAGATCAAGAGGCAGTTGTTCCAACAGAACAAGGGGATACTGGGTGGTTTAAGGTAAGGAGAATCTGCATCAGCACTGTATCATTTCACTATACCTATTCAATCTGTTTTTATTCAATCTGTATGCTGAGCAAATAATCCGAGAAGCTGGACTCTAAGCATCAAGATTGGAGCAACGACCTGTGTTATGCTGATGACACATCTTGCTTTCTAAAAGTGAAGAGGACTTAAGCATTTACTGATGAAGATCAAAGACTATAGCCTTCAGTATGGATTATACCTCAACATAAATGCAACAAAAATCCTCACAACTGGACCAATAAGCAACATCATGATAAATAGACAAAAGATTGAGGTTGTCAAGGATTTCGTTTTACTTGGATCCACAATCAACACCCATGAAAGCAGCAGTAAAGAAATCAAGACGCATTGCATTGGGCAAATCTGCTGCAAAAGACCTCTTTAAAGTGCTCAAAAGCAAGGGTGTCACCTTGAAGGCTAAGGTGCACCTGACCCAAGCCATGGTGTTTTCAATCACCTAATATGCATGTGAAAGCTGGATGATAAATAAGGAAGACTGAAGAAGAGTTGATGCCTTTGAATTGTGTTGATGAAGAATATTGAATATACCACGGACTGCCAAAAAATGAACGAATCTGTCTTGGAGGAAGTAAGTACACAAGAATGCTCCTTAGAAGCAAGGATGGCAAAACTCCGTCTCACATATTTTGGACATGTTATCAGGAGGGACCAGTCCCTGGAGAAGGACATCATGCTTGGTAAAGTAGAGGGTCAGTGAAAAAGAGGAAGGCCTTCGACGCAATGGATTGACACAGTGGCTACAACAACGGGCTTATGCATAACAACGATTGTGAGGATGGCGCAGGATGGGGCGGTGTTCCGTTCTGTTGTACATGGGGTGGCTACGAGTTGGAACCAACCACCACCTAACAACATCAACAACTTTGCTGGGGGAATATAAAATGGTGCAACTGCTTGGGAAAACAGTGTGGCAGCTCCTAAAATAGTTAAACATAGGGTTGTCGTATGACCTAGTAATTCTACTCTTGTTGTTATTATTGTTGTTAGGTGCCGTCAAGTCAGTTCCAACTCATAGTGACCCTATGTACAACAGAAAAAAACACAATTGTTGCTATGCTTTAGGTCATTGTTGCAGCCACTGTGTCAATCCATCTCATTGAGTGTCTTCCTCTTTTTTGCTGACCCTTTACTTTTTTTTTTTACCAAACGTGATGTCCTTCTACAGGGACTCTTCCCTCCTGATAACATGTCCAAAGTATGTGAGACAAGTCTCATCATCCTCCATTCCAATGAGCATTCTTGCTGTACATCTTCCAAGACGGATTTGTTTCTTCTTCTGGTAGTCCATGGTATATTCAATGTTCTTTGCCAACACCGTAATTCGAAGGCATCAATTTTTCTTTGGTCTTCCTTATTGTCTAGCTTTTGCATGCATATGAGGTGATTGAAAATACCATGACTTCGGTCAGGTGCACCTTAGTTCTCAAAGGAGCCCTCCTTGCGCAGTGGTTAAGTGCTCGGCTGCTAAAACCAAAGCGTAAGTGGTTTCAACCCACTGGCTGCTCCTTGGGAGAAGGATGTGGCAGAGTCTGCTTCTGTAAAGATTTACAGCCTAGGAAAGCCAGTGAGGCACTTCCGCTTTGCCCTGTAGAGTCACCATGAGTAGGAATTCAGTGCTCACTTGGGCAGCAGAGACACTAAAATTGGAACAGTACAGAGGATTAGCATGGCCCTTGCACAAGGTGGTTTAAAAAAAAATTTTTTTTTTTTTTTTGCACAAGGAGGACATGCAAATTCATGAAATATTCCGTATTCTACTCCTAGGTATATACCCAAGATAATTGAAAACACATGTTCACAAAACTTGTACACAAATATGCATAACACCAAACACTGGAAACAACCAAAATGTCCAACAGCTGATGAGCAGATAAAATGTGTATGTCTTTACGATGGGGTGTTAATCAACCATACAAAGGAAAGAGTTACTGACACACGTTACGGATTGAATTGCGTCCCCTAAAAATTGTCGTAAGTCTTCACCTTTGCACATCTGGATGCTATCCCATTGGGAAAAGGGATTTCTTTGTTGTGTTAGTAAAGCCCATGTCAGTGTAGGGCGTGTCTTAAGCCAACCACTTCTGGATACATAAAATAGCAGAACAGGCACAGAAGAAAGCAAGCAAAATGGGGGAAAGTTAGACACCCCGTGGAGATTTCCAAGGAACAAGAAGAACGCTGGAGAAGCTGAGACAAGGATTTCCCCCCAGAGTGGACAGAGAAAGAAGGCCTTCCCCTAGAGCCAGCACCCTGACTTGACTTCTAGCCCCCAAACTGTGAGAAAATAAATTTCTGTTTGTTAAAGCCACCCACTTGTGGTATTTCCATTATAGCAGCCCTAGGTAACTAAGATACATGGTACAGCATGGATAAACCTGGAAAACATCCTGAGTGAAAGAAGCCAGGCACAAAAAGCCACATGGTGTATGATTCCATCTGTATGAAATGTCCAGAATAGGCAAGTCCATAGAGATGAAAGCAGGTTGGTGGTTCCAGGGGAAGGAGAGAAGGGAGGGACTGCTAATTGGTACGCTATTTCTTTTGGGGGACAATGAGAATGTTCTAAACTTGACCGTGGTGGTGGTTGTACAACTCTGCAAGCATACTACAGCCCACCAACATGTGCACTTTAAAAGGATAGACCTCACGTATGTGGACTGTATCTCAGTAAAGCGCTCAGTTACCAGGTCTGCGCTGGCCTTCCCCATGTGGGCTCGGGGGCGGCAGCAGCACAGCCGAACATCAGGGCCCCACTCAAGTGCTCAGGCCCTTGGAGACAGACCTCGAGAGCAGAGTCATCCTTCAGGCCGCAAACGGCAAGTGCCTGGCAGTGCCAAGGTGTCCACACCCTGGAAGCAGGAAGGCCCAGCCAGCAGGAGGTGCTCTGGGGCTGAGGGACCAGAGTAGGCAGAGGCCTGGAGTGGCAGGGGTGAGGGGTGGTAGCTGCGCTGCAGATCACGGAGCACCCAAGGGTGAAACACATGGTTGGTTCTGAGGCCCCATGGGAGGCTGATGAGGAAGGACGGAACAGCCTGGCCTGCCCTGCCGGTCCTGACTCAGCCCAGAACCCTCAGGTATCCACCACAGCTGGTTCTGGGGTCAAGTGAGTGCAGGTGGCTTGGTCAGCCCAGGGCAGAGGTGTCATGAGCCCTCACACTCCGCATTGAGTGTGTACAAGTGTCCTGGGGTGGCTGTAACAAAGCACTGCAGAGTGGGGGGCTTATAATGACAGCCTGCGCCTATCCACCAATGTGGAGCGTGTGCCTGCACGTGTGTTGATTTTTCTTCACTCTCCATGCATGCACCCACCATGGCATGCCTGCCAGTGCCTGTCCCTGAGGCCCCATGGTGACATGGACCTGCCAACCACATGGAGTTTGAAAACCCGACATGACATAGTACAAAACACGCATACTTTATTAGGCTGGGAAATGGTTGCAATTAAAAGTTGACCATCAATTTGTTCCATCCTTAAAAGCAAAGCTAAGTTTACAAGGACAGAGCAAACCACAAGTCCACAAATGGCCAGAGGCTTGTCTGCTAAGCAGGGGCCACAGAGCCACTGGGCTTCCTGCATCAAGTAGAGTGGTTGGCTGGGCAGGAGCCAGGTGCAGGGTCCAACTCTGGTGCTCACTCCCATCTGCACCCTCAACTTACCCTCCGAGAGAGACACAGAAGGAAACTCTCCTGCCAACGGTCAGCTGTGGTGGACCCGAGCCACAGGTCTCTGGCAGCTTTTTGTCTCTATGAGCCAGGGTAGAATCTGCCCTCTCCAGCTCTGTGTGCTCTCACAGGGGGTGCTGCTATCCCATGGCTGCTGCCCACACCAGCGTCCACTTCAGAGCCGGTGCCACATGCCCCATGGCAGCACCCTCCTCCCCTGGCCTGCCTATCTGCTCCCACTGTCTGTCTAGGACCTGTGCCCGGGTGTACCTTCCTGCACTTGCCGTCAAGGAGTTGCTCACCAGACCACATTCCGTGACCTCCTCGTGGGTGAGTCCCATGGAAGGTTGCCATGCCTACGCTCACTGCAGAGTGGCAGGCATGTGCTCACAGGTGTGGTCATCACTGGCCCTGGGGACAGGCCAGAGTGCCAGGAGACAGCGCCACACAGGAAGCAGGGAGAGCACCGAGCGGAGGCCTGTCATGAGGGACTCACACTGCACACAGGAATATGCGTGTCTCCCTGTGCTCACGCATGGCTTTCATGAAGCACACAGAGGAGCTGTGTGACTGGGGAATGTCAGTGGCATCATGTGTGTTTACCATACACGGGTCTGAAGATGGTATCATGAAAGAGGCTCAGAGGAGGATGGAGGGACAGCATTCCTGGTCCCTACAAGGTCTCCACCACCATGCCCGTGCCTAAGGCCAGAGGATGCTGAGGGGCTGCAGCCATGCTCAGGATGGTGGTGGTGAGTTTTGGTGGTGGAAGTGATGATGGTGGTGTCGGCGGCCATATCAGGATGGGTGGTAGTTTTGGTGGTGGTAACAGTGGTAATGGTGGTGGTAGCTGAGCTTGGGATGGTTGGTGGTGATGGTGGTGATGATGGGGTGATGGTGGAGGTGGTGGTAGCTGCTCAGGATGGATGGCGGTGGTGGTAGGGGTGGTAATGGTGGTGGTGGTGGTGGTGATGGTGGTAATGGTGCTGGTAATGGTGGTGGTGATAATGGTGGTGGTAATGGTGGAGGTGGTAATGGCAATGGTGGTGGTGATGGTGGTAATCGTGCTGGTAATGGCAGTGGTGGTGGTGATGGTGGTGCTGGTAATGGCGGTGGTGGTGGTGATGGCGGTAATGGTGCTGGTAATGGCGGTGGTGGTAATGGCAGTGCTGGTAATGGCAGTAGTGGTGGTGATGGCGGTGGTGGTAATGGTGGTGGTGGTAATGGTGGTGGTGGTAATGGCGGTGCTGGTAATGGCAGTGGTGGTGGTGATGGCGGTAATGGCGATGGTGGTAATGGTGATGGTGGTGGTAATGGTGGTGGTGGTAATGGCGGTGGTGGTAATGGCGGTGGTGGTAATGGTGGTGGTAATGGCGATGGTGGTGGTGATGGTGGTGATGGTGATGGTAATGGTAATGGCAGTGGTGGTGGTGGTGCTGGTAGTGGTGGTGGTGCTGGTAATGGTGGTGGTAATGGCGATGGTGGTGGTGATGGTGGTGATGGTGATGGTAATGGTAATGGCAGTGGTGGTGGTGGTGCTGGTAATGGTGGTGGTAATGGCGGCGGTGGTGGTGATGGTAATGGCGGTGGTGGTAATGGCGGTGGTGGTAATGGTGGTGGTAATGGCGATGGTGGTGATGGTGGTAATGGTGATGGTAATGGTGGTAATGGCAGTGCTGGTAATGGCAGTAGTGGTGGTGATGGCGGTGCTGGTAATGGCAGTGGTGGTGGTGATGGCGGTAATGGCGATGGTGGTAATGGTGATGGTGGTGGTAATGGCGGTGGTGGTAATGGCGGTGGTGGTAATGGTGGCGGTGGTAATGGTGGTGCTGGTAATGGCGGTGGTGATGGTGGTAGTGGCTACATCAGGATGATGACAGTGGTGATGATGGTGGCATGGTGATGGTGGTTCTGGTGATGGTGGTGGCTATGTCAGGATGGTGGTGATGGTGGTGGTGGTGGGGACGCCTATGTCAGGACGGTGGTAGTGGTAGTAGTGGTGGCGATGGTGATGGTGGCTACATCAGGATGGTGATAGTGGAGGTGCTCGTGGTGGTGGTGATGGTGGTGGCTATGTCAGGATGGTGATAGTGACGGTGGTGGCGTGGTGGTGGTAGTGGCTGCATCAGGATGGCGATGCTGGTGATGATGGTGGTGGTGGCTATGTCAGGACGGGTGGTAGTGGTGGTAGTGGTGGTGGTGGTGGTGCTCGTGGTGGTGGTGGTGTTCATGCCTCTGCACCACAGGCACCGTGAAGCCTTCTCCTGCCAGCACGGGTGGCAGGTCCCGCACCACCTCATGTTCCACTGCACCGGGTGGGGTGTATATGGCCTTGAGTGGTGAATAGCTCTCCCTGCCCTTCTGCCGAGACCTCTTGTGGTTGTAGGGCTGCGGCTGCGCTGGTGGTGGGGGCTGAGGTGGGAGGTAGTGCCCATCCTGGGGGCCCTGGGCTGGTGCTGCCAGGTGGTAGCTGAAGGCTTTGCCTGGCCTGCTGCCCCCCAGCCCCACGGGTGGCTTCCCCGTGCCCTTGGGGGACTTGATGAACTGCTTCTCCAGCACCTTCGGCCGCGGCGGGGTGTCCAGGGCCCGGGTGGCAGACTCAGCAGAGTCAGCCAGCACCTGGGACCGCCGCTGGTGGCCCATGTGTGCGTCTGACTCCTGTGAGCGGGACCGGCCTTGGGGGTGCAAGCCCTTGCTGGGGTGCTCCTGTTTGGGCTGTGCTGGCGGGGACCCTATGGACAGCAGAGACAGACGTGAGCCCAAGAGTGCTGCTGTGCCAGGTCCAGGGCACACGACGAGGGTCCACCTGCCCCTCCACTCCCCGTGAGTTACTAACTGAGGGCCCTCGGCATGGGGTCTGAGCCGGCTCCTCTGCTGCATGAACTCGCAAGAGGACTCCAGCAGAGGCGGCTGTGTGGCCATGTCTGGGACCAGACAGAACTCTTGGGCACCCACCCTGCCCTCCGCAGTGGCCTCAGCCTGCCCTACCTACAGTCTCCAACCTGTGGGCTGGCTCTAGGGACCCCAAATGCCACCTCTCAGTAAGGGGAGTGCCGCCTGCAGCAACAGCCACCGCCTTGCCATCCCCCTCACAGGGAGGGCATGTTGAGGCCATTGTGCCAGGAATCGCGGTGACCCTCACACCCAGGGCCCCACGGCAGGCCCCACAGTGGAGCTTCCGTGAAGGTTGCCCCTGGAACACACTTTGCCTAAACCTAGTAACATACCTATAAGCTGACTTGACCTAAACCCATAACCTAGATGATAAGCTAACCTTTGCCTAAGTGCTCCTTACAAAGGAGACTTCTAGGTCAACTGGGGCTGCTGCTTTTACAACACACAGTTCATGCCTTTTGGGGCACAGTTGACTGCCTGGTGATGTCCCTGCTGCAAGGTGTGGGGGCTGTGCAGACAAGGCCCCCAGTGCTCTGATCTGGGCCTGGTCTGTGGGGTGGGGTGGGGTGTGGACACGGTCCCTGGCCTGCAGGGCTGCCCACAGTTTTGCCACAAGTGCCCTTTGCTGGAATCCTTCTGTCAGGATGTTCCAAAAAGGTTGAACAGATATTTTAAAGTCTTCAAACTGCTCAGGCCACACCCTCCACCCCCACCAGGCAGCCTTGGGGAACCCTGGTGGAGGAGGGACCACAAGTGTCAGGAGCAGGGGGCAGACGGGGCTCTGGTTCAAGGCTCTTTCAGAAGGCCTGAGGGGCAAGCGCTGACGGGCTAGGAGGATGTGTGTTCCAAATGGCAGCTGATGGCCCCTTCCAGATGAGCTGGTCATTCTTCCTTAAGGTGCTGAATGTCCATCCAAACCCAAGCCCACCATTTCCATCTCCAGCGCTGTGTACACCCCCACCCCCCACACCACGGGGCCACCTTTGCGCAGGGCTGGGTGACTGTGGGCTCAGAGCTAGTGGCCATGGCACAAGTGAGTGCAGTCTGGCACCTACCAGGCCCGAACTTAGAGGTGTAGTTCTCGATGCCTGCCAGGTCCAGGTAGTGATTCCTGCGCTCCGTGTTCTCGTCCACACAGTAGGGGCCCCTCACAGGGCAAGGGGTGGCATCGGCCCCTGGCCTCCTGCATGGAGGAGGGAGGGGTCTGAGCTCGCAGCCCACCAGGGGGATGCAGGAACACCAAGCGGTGGGCAGAGGGCAGGGCTGGGCCCCACACACACCCTGACACTGAGGGGCGGGAGAGGAAGGGTGGGCAAGGACCAGCACAGCCACATGGGCCAGCTGAGCCTCAGCCAGGACACAGGCCATGTGAGTCAGGGTGGTGATCCCATAGGAGACCCAGGGTCATGGTTACCAAGCGTGTCACATTGTGGTCCTTTCTGGTCCATCTAAGGCTTTGCTTCAGGCTCATCGCAGACAGGAGTCACTTCCATTTGTCCTCCTTGCAGACCTGAAACCCCTGCGGGTGGCCCCTACACTCACCTAACATGAGCAGGGAGCCTCCTGTCAGCCATCCGCTCTTCCTCAGCCTGCTCCCCCTCTGTCCGGAAGCGGCCCAGCTCCCTGTCTGCAAGAGGTTGTCATGCTCTCAGCAGGCCACTCTAATTCACTCCCACCTTCTTGCTCATCCATCCAACCGCTCTTCCTTAATTCACTCACCCTCACTCACTCACTCAGTCTCTCACTCACTCACTCACATTCACTCACTCAATCACTCCTTCACTCACTTTCTTACTTGCTCCCTCACTCTCTCACTCACTCACTCACACTCACTGTCTCTCTCACTTTCTTACACATTGTCTCACTCACTTCCTCACTCTCACTCACATACTCAAACTTTCACTCGCTTTCTCACTTTCTCCCTCTCTCACTCTCTCACTTTCTCTCCCTCTCTCTCCCTCACTCACTCTCACTCACTCTCACTGTCACTCTTATTCTCACTCAGTCTGTCACTCACTCTGTTACTCTCTCACTCACCCACTCTCACTCTGTCACTCACTCTCTTATTTACCCTTTCACTCTCTCACATTCCCTCCCTCACTAATTCCTTCGCTCACTCAGCTCTGGGCTGTGGGTGCCTTGGGTGCAGCCCCTGCAGGGGCCGCTGAGTCATGAAGTGAACGAGTGACCTGCAGACCACTGGAATGAAGGTGTAGGAGCCATGAGACACACAGGGGTATCAGGGTGGCGTGGGGGCTGCCACCAGGGCTGGCCTCCCTAGGGGTGATGCTGTGGGGGCAGGAGGACAGCCAGGAAGCCCATGGCACCCGTGTGGCCCCACCCCACTCACCCTGGCTGACAGCTAGGCCTTCTTTCCTCTTGCCGGGGGGCTCCGGGCTGAAGGTCAGCTTTACACGGAGGGTCTTGCTGCTGCCGGAGGAGTGATTGACCGAGGCATCCACGACCTCATAGATGGTGTGCATCAGGCTGGACATGTCCTGGAGGCAGGCAGGGGCAGGCATCACAATAGTGTCCAAGCCCATGCTGCCAAGACAACCATGCACACCAGCACCTGCCCTCTTGCTTGTCCACCTGCCTGCCTCCAGACCGTTGATCTATCTGGTCACCCACCTGCCCACCTGAGTGTCTGGTTGCTGGTTGCCTGGCTGCCCACTCACTTGTCCACCTGCCTGCCTGCCCACCCACTTATCCGCTCACCTGCTTATATGGTCACCTGCCTACCCACTTGTTCACCTGCCTGCCTGCTTGCTTGGTCACACACCCACCTGGCCATCCACCCATTTGTCCATCTGCCTGCCCACCTGCTTGGCTACTCAGCTGCTGGCTGCTTTCCTTTTCACTCATCCAAGCATCACAGACATTTTATCTGGGAGACCCTTGTTGCACCCCCAGATCTAACCCCTTTGGCATTAGCCTGAGAATGGCCCACCTCTTTGTGGCCATTCACATTTCCAGCAGAACCTTTGTCTAGAGGACTGGGCAAGCAGACAAGAGTTTTAGTCCTAACAGTCCACTCAGCAGTGCCCCATGTGGCCATCCTGTGAGTCTGGCTCCTTCCGGGGCACCTGCCCCTCCTGGACACAAAGGTGGCATGGGGGACATGAGGGGGCACTACTGGGGCCTATGGTTGGCCATCAGGAGGGCAGAGGGCTCCACCAGGAAACACGGGCATAGACAGCAGCCACCTTGGGAGGGGACGCAATCACTGAGCAGCCCCAGGCGGGAGCTGGGTCCTCCCTCTGCAAAGTGGGGCTCCATCTGGCTTCCTTTGGCCTGGTTACCAATGTCTGTCTATCTACAAGACCCAGCTTGGCTCCACAGTATCAACATGGATGGCTGTGGTCACCTGACATCAGCCTGGACGCAGTACCTCTCGGGTGACCTTCCCACTGTTGTTGAAGTCGTACAGTGTGAACGTCCACTCCTGCCGGTTGTCCTCCTCCAGCGAGACGTCACACTGCAGCTCCTGCGCCCGTGGACGGGAGGGAACAGAGCATCCTTGGACCTGGCATGGGGGGGCTCTGAGCCATCCCAGTGCCCCTCCCCCACCCAGACAGGAAGGAGGCAACGCTAAAGGACTGAAGTCCAGGGAGAGCTCCTTGAACTGTTGCAATGCCATGCAGGCCAGTTTCAGCCAAGTTCACGGCAGGCGGCACCCTCCACCCAGGTGGAGCTGCTGACTCCCAAAAACATTCAGACTTCCCACAAGGGCCCCCGGCTGTGCTCCAGGGGACAGTGTCCTGGCTGAGAATTGGGTCACTCCGGCATGCACACCTGACCACGCCCACCCTCACTCTATGGTGGCCCCTTGACCCCTGTGCCCTGGGACCCTGGCTAGGGCAGAAGGAAACATAGACCCACATCTATGTGCAGGCGCTTCCTGCCTGGCCCAAGGGCGCCGTCCCTGCAAGCCGCCTGGTCTCCATTCTCAGCGCCGCAGAGGTGTCTGGAACCTTCGTGGCCCTCAGCCTTCTCGGGGCTTAGCACCACTGTGGGGAGACAGGTGAGGAGGATCTCGGTCCTGTCAGCCAGCCGCAGGAGATGGTGGATGGTGTAGGTCTCCAGGTGGGGTGAGAGTGGACAGATGGACAGTGGAGAGGTGTGCCCAGGCCTTGCTTTGCCTCTTATTGACAGGATGCCAGCTGAGGACCCTGCTTCAGACCTAGCAGCCTCATGGACCATGTGGAGGGTGGGGGGCCCTTGCTGGGTCATGACCCTATGGTTGGCCATCCTGCCTCCACCCAGTGAGTTCACAGTGTCTACTGATGGGTACAGTGTCCCTTAAGTCACAGGGCTGCGTGGGGATGCCCTGCAGGCCTCAAGGGCTGGCCTCTGCTCAGGGGGTCTTCCTGGAGTTTCTGACAACCCCAACCCCAACACCAGATGCAGCACTGGGTGGGGGTCAGCTGAGCACCCTCTTCTCACGGTTCCCAAAAGAAGAGGGGACTCCACCCCCAGACAGGAGGGGCCCATCCCTGAGGGGGGGCCCATACCAGAGAGGTGAGGGGGCCCCCCATACCACAGAAAGGAGGGGTCCCATGGCTGAGTAAAATGTCTCTCAAGCATGTTGTAAGCATGTTGTGTGCATTTGTAAGGATGCTGTGCGTGCTGCAAGCATGCTGTGTGCATGTCATAAGGATAAGTCACATCTGACCCAAAGAGCGCTGCTCACAGCTCCCCAGCCCTGCTAGCAAACGCATCGGGAGCTGTGGACACCCAGAAGCTCGTCTGAGTTTAGTTCCACGCAGGTGAAAGACACGGAGCACTCGAGAACTGCAGGAGCATGGCTCCCTCTAGAAGGTTCTGAGGCCTGGGTGGCGTACTCACCCTCCAGGGGGCCCTGGTCCTCGCAGAGGTGTCCGTCCTTCGGGTCCCCATGGGGCAGCTCCTGGGAGGAGGATGCCTGTGAGAACCATGGGCAGCTGGGCAGGGCAGGGGCTCCGGAGACAGCGCAGGGGCTGGGGCCACAGGTCCTCTGCTCCTCCTGTGGTGCTCACGGGGCTCTCAGGAAGCAGAATGCCAGGCTCCTTTCCCTGCCCTGCCTGCTGCGTCAGGCCCCGGCCAGTGGCAACCAGCCCGTGTGTGCACTGCCCAAGGGAGCCCATCTCCTGGGTGCAGGTGTTGCAACACGGGGCTCGCACACCATGCCTGATGTGTGAGGACGGGTCTTGCTGAGAAAGCAGAGGCAGAAAAGCCAGTGGGTGTAAATGCTCAGCCGCCTGTTGTCCCAGCCCAGCCCAGGGCCACCTGCCAAAGCCACATAAGACCCTGAATCACACTGAGCTCCTGTCCCATGGCAGTCGAGGGTCCCTCCCCGCCCTGCCCCCAGGACCTGAACCACTATTCCAACCCAGGGGGTGGTGAGGGCCCCTCCCTGCCCCCATAATCAGTGACACAGGACTCAATGTCTCCTATGACACCCCCAACAACGCCTTCACCCAGATGCTGCACAGCACAGCCCGTCTGTTCTCCAGGCTCATCCAGAGAGCAGAGACCTCAGGGGAGGGGTGAGGAGTGACCAGAGAGGCAGGCTTGGAGTCAGGTCATCACACCCCCCGCCCCGGGACGGGACAATCAGTGCATCCCAGGATGCGGTTGGTCGGTGGGCCTGTGTCTGCAGAGTGCTTGGGAGGCTGCCTGGCCCCATCTTCCCTGTTAGCTGAAAGCAATCCCTCGAGTGGATGTGGGGCCAGGGGAGGGCCTCGGGGAACGACCATGCCCACTCTGCTTGCAGACCCCCCTGGCTTTGCTGTGTCATCCTGCATAACTGGGGACCCCGACCCACGGCTTTGCTGTCGTCCTGTGTGACTGAAGAGCCCTCCTACCACAGCTTTGCTCTGTCACCCTGTGTGACTGGAGAGCCCTCCTAACACAGCTTTGCTCTGTCGTCCTGTGTGACTGGAGAGCCCTCCTACCACAGCTTTGCTCTGCTGTCCTGTGTGACTGGAGAGCCCACCTACCACAGGTTTGCTCTGTCGTCCTGTGTGACTGGAGAGCCCTCCTACCACAGCTTTGCTCTGTCGTCCTGTGTGACTGAAGAGCCCTCCTACCACAGCTTTGCTCTGTCGTCCTGTGTGACTGGAGAGCCCTCCTACCACAGCTTTGCTCTGTTATCCTGTGTGACTGGAGAGCCCTCCTACCACAGCTTTGGTCTCTCGTTCTCTGTGACTGGAGAGCCCTCCTACCACAGCTTTGCTCTGTTATCCTGTGTGACTGGAGAGCCCTCCTACCACAGCTTTGGTCTCTCGTCCTGTGTGACTGGAGAGCCCTCCTACCACAGCTTTGCTCTGTTGTCCTGTGTGACTGGAGAGCCCTCCTACCACAGCTTTGCTCTGTCACCCCGTGTGACTGGAGAACCCTCCTACCACAGGTTTGCTCTGTCACCCTGTGTGACTGGAGACCCCTCCTACCACAGGTTTGCTCTGTCACCCTGTGTGACTGGAGAGCCCTCCTACCACAGCTTTGGTCTCTCGTCCTGTGTGACTGGAGAGCCCTCCTACCACAGCTTTGCTCTGTTGTCCTGTGTGACTGGAGAGCCCTCCTACCACAGCTTTGGTCTCTCGTCCTGTGTGACTGGAGAGCCCTCCTACCACAGCTTTGCTCTGTTATCCTGTGTGACTGGGGAGCCCTCCTACCACACCTTTGGTCTCTCGTCCTGTGTGACTGGAGAGCCCTCCTACCACAGCTTTGCTCTGTTGTCCTGTGTGACTGGAGAGCCCTCCTACCACAGCTTTGGTCTCTCGTCCTGTGTGACTGGAGAGCCCTCCTACCACAGCTTTGGTCTCTCGTCCTGTGTGACTGGAGAGCCCTCCTACCACAGGTTTGCTCTGTCACCCTGTGTGACTGGAGACCCCTCCTACCACAGGTTTGCTCTGTCACCCTGTGTGACTGGAGAGCCCTCCTACCACAGCTTTGGTCTCTCGTCCTGTGTGACTGGAGACACCTCCTACCACAGGTTTGCTCTGTCACCCTGTGTGACTGGAGACCCCTCCTACCACAGGTTTGCTCTGTCACCCTGTGTGACTGGAGACCCCTCCTACCACAGCTTTGGTCTCTCGTCCTGTGTGACTGGAGAGCCCTCCTACCACAGCTTTGCTCTGTTGTCCTGTGTGACTGGAGAGCCCTCCTACCACAGGTTTGCTCTGTCACCCTGTGTGACTGGAGACCCCTCCTACCACAGGTTTGCTCTGTCACCCTGTGTGACTGGAGACCCCTCCTACCACAGCTTTGTTCTGTCGTCCTGTGTGACTGGAGACCCCTCCTACCACAGGTTTGCTCTGTCACCCTGTGTGACTGGAGAGCCCTCCTACCACAGCTTTGCTCTGTCGTCCTGTGTGAGTGGAGACCCCTCCTACCACAGGTTTGCTCTGTCACCCCGTGTGACTGGAGAGCCCTCCTACCACAGCTTTGCTCTGTCGTCCTGTGTGACTGGAGAGCCCTCCTACCACAGGTTTGCTCTGTCACCCCGTGTGACTGGAGAGCCCTCCTACCACAGCTTTGCTCTGTCGCCCTGTGTGACTGGAGAGCCCTCCTACCACAGCTTTGCTCTGTTGTCCTGTGTGACTGGAGACCCCTCCTACCACAGGTTTGCTCTGTCACCCTGTGTGACTGGAGACCCCTCCTACCACAGGTTTGCTCTGTCACCCTGTGTGACTGGAGAGCCCTCCTACCACAGCTTTGGTCTCTCGTCCTGTGTGACTGGAGAGCCCTCCTACCACAGCTTTGCTCTGTTGTCCTGTGTGACTGGAGACCCCTCCTACCACAGGTTTGCTCTGTCCCCCTGTGTGACTGGAGACCCCTCCTACCACAGGTTTGCTCTGTCACCCTGTGTGACTGGAGACCCCTCCTACCACAGCTTTGGTCTCTCGTCCTGTGTGACTGGAGAGCCCTCCTACCACAGCTTTGCTCTGTCGTCCTGTGTGACTGGAGAGCCCTCCTACCACAGGTTTGCTCTGTCACCCCGTGTGACTGGAGAGCCCTCCTACCACAGCTTTGCTCTGTCGTCCTGTGTGACTGGAGAGCCCTCCTACCACAGCTTTGGTCTCTCGTCCTGTGTGACTGGAGAGCCCTGCTACCACAGCGTTGCTCTGTCGTCCTGTGTGACTGGGGAGCCCTCCTACCACAGCTTTGCTCTGTCGTCCTGTGTGACTGGAGAGCCCTCCTACCACAGCTTTGCTCTGTCGTCCTGTGTGACTGGAGAGCCCTCCTACCACAGCTTTGCTCTGTCGTCCTGTGTGACTGGAGAGCCCTCCTACCACAGCGTTGCTCTGTCGTCCTGTGTGACTGGAGAGCCCTCCTACCACAGCTTTGGTCTCTCGTCCTGTGTGACTGGAGAGCCCTCCTACCACAGCGTTGCTCTGTCGTCCTGTGTGACTGGAGAGTCCTCCTACCACAGCTTTGCTCTCTCGTCCTGTGTGACTGGGGAGCCCTCCTACCACAGCGTTGCTCTGTCGTCCTGTGTGACTGGAGAGCCCTCCTACCACAGCTTTGCTCTGTCGTCCTGTGTGACTGGGGAGCCCTCCTACCACAGCTTTGCTCTCTCGTCCTGTGTGACTGGAGAGCCCTCCTACCACAGGTTTGCTCTGTCACCCCGTGTGACTGGAGAGCCCTCCTACCACAGCTTTGCTCTGTCGTCCTGTGTGACTGGAGAGCCCTCCTACCACAGCTTTGGTCTCTCGTCCTGTGTGACTGGAGAGCCCTCCTACCACAGCGTTGCTCTGTCGTCCTGTGTGACTGGGGAGCCCTCCTACCACAGCTTTGCTCTGTCGTCCTGTGTGACTGGGGAGCCCTCCTACCACAGCTTTGCTCTGTCGTCCTGTGTGACTGGGGAGCCCTCCTACCACAGCTTTGCTCTGTTGTCCTGTGTGACTGGGGAGCCCTCCTACCACAGCGTTGCTCTGTCGTCCTGTGTGACTGGAGAGCCCTCCTACCACAGCTTTGCTCTGTCGTCCTGTGTGACTGGGGAGCCCTCCTACCACAGCTTTGCTCTGTCGTCCTGTGTGACTGGGGAGCCCTCCTACCACAGCTTTGCTCTGTTGTCCTGTGTGACTGGAGAGCCCTCCTACCACAGCGTTGCTCTGTCGTCCTGTGTGACTGGGGAGCCCTCCTACCACAGCTTTGCTCTGTCGTCCTGCGTGACTGGGGAGCCCTCCTACCACAGCTTTGCTCTGTCGTCCTGTGTGACTGGAGAGCCCTCCTACCACAGCGTTGCTCTGTCGTCCTGTGTGACTGGAGAGCCCTCCTACCACAGCTTTGCTCTGTCGTCCTGTGTGACTGGAGAGCCCTCCTACCACAGCTTTGCTCTGTCGTCCTGTGTGACTGGAGAGCCCTCCTACCACAGCGTTGCTCTGTCGTCCTGTGTGACTGGAGAGCCCTCCTACCACAGCGTTGCTCTGTCGTCCTGTGTGACTGGAGAGTCCTCCTACCACAGCTTTGCTCTGTCGTCCTGTGTGACTGGAGAGCCCTCCTACCACAGCTTTGGTCTCTCGTCCTGTGTGACTGGAGAGCCCTCCTACCACAGCGTTGCTCTGTCGTCCTGTGTGACTGGAGAGTCCTCCTACCACAGCTTTGCTGTGTCGTCCTGTGTGACTGGAGAGCCCTCCTACCACAGCTTTGGTCTGTCGTCCTGTGTGACTGGAGAGCCCTCCTACCACAGCTTTGCTCTGTCGTCCTGTGTGACTGGAGAGCCCTCCTACCACAGCTTTGCTCTGTCGTCCTGTGTGACTGAAGAGCCCTCCTACCACAGCGTTGCTCTGTCGTCCTGTGTGACTGGAGAGCCCTCCTACCACAGCTTTGCTCTGTCGTCCTGTGTGACTGGAGAGTCCTCCTACCACAGCTTTGCTCTCTCGTCCTGTGTGACTGGGGAGCCCTCCTACCACAGCGTTGCTCTGTCGTCCTGTGTGACTGGAGAGCCCTCCTACCACAGCGTTGCTCTGTCGTCCTGTGTGACTGGAGAGCCCTCCTACCACAGCTTTGGTCTCTCGTCCTGTGTGACTGGAGAGCCCTCCTACCACAGCGTTGCTCTGTCGTCCTGTGTGACTGGAGAGTCCTCCTACCACAGCTTTGATCTCTTGTCCTGTGTGACTGGGGAGCCCTCCTACCACAGCTTTGGTCTCTCGTCCTGTGTGACTGGGGAGCCCTCCTACCACAGCTTTGGTCTCTCGTCCTGTGTGACTGGAGAGCCCTCCTACCACAGCGTTGCTCTGTCGTCCTGTGTGACTGGAGAGCCCTCCTACCACAGCTTTGCTCTGTCGTCCTGTGTGACTGGAGAGCCCTCCTACCACAGCGTTGCTCTGTCGTCCTGTGTGACTGGAGAGCCCTCCTACCACAGCGTTGCTCTGTCGTCCTGTGTGACTGGAGAGCCCTCCTACCACAGCGTTGCTCTGTCGTCCTGTGTGACTGGAGAGCCCTCCTACCACAGCGTTGCTCTGTCGTCCTGTGTGACTGGAGAGCCCTCCTACCACAGCTTTGGTCTCTCGTCCTGTGTGACTGGAGACCCCTCCTACCACAGCGTTGCTCTGTCGTCCTGTGTGACTGGAGAGCCCTCCTACCACAGCTTTGCTCTGTCGTCCTGTGTGACTGGAGAGCCCTCCTACCACAGCTTTGCTCTCTCGTCCTGTGTGACTGGAGACCCCTCCTACCACAGCTTTGCTCTGTCGTCCTGTGTGACTGGAGACCCCTCCTACCACAGGTTTGCTCTGTCACCCTGTGTGACTGGAGAGCCCTCCTACCACAGCTTTGGTCTCTCGTCCTGTGTGACTGGAGAGCCCTCCTACCACAGCTTTGCTCTGTTGTCCTGTGTGACTGGAGACCCCTCCTACCACAGGTTTGCTCTGTCCCCCTGTGTGACTGGAGACCCCTCCTACCACAGGTTTGCTCTGTCACCCTGTGTGACTGGAGACCCCTCCTACCACAGCTTTGGTCTCTCGTCCTGTGTGACTGGAGAGCCCTCCTACCACAGCTTTGCTCTGTCGTCCTGTGTGACTGGAGAGCCCTCCTACCACAGGTTTGCTCTGTCACCCCGTGTGACTGGAGAGCCCTCCTACCACAGCTTTGCTCTGTCGTCCTGTGTGACTGGAGAGCCCTCCTACCACAGCTTTGGTCTCTCGTCCTGTGTGACTGGAGAGCCCTGCTACCACAGCGTTGCTCTGTCGTCCTGTGTGACTGGGGAGCCCTCCTACCACAGCTTTGCTCTGTCGTCCTGTGTGACTGGAGAGCCCTCCTACCACAGCTTTGCTCTGTCGTCCTGTGTGACTGGAGAGCCCTCCTACCACAGCTTTGCTTTGTCGTCCTGTGTGACTGGAGAGCCCTCCTAACACAGCTTTGCTCTGTCGTCCTGTGTGACTGGGGAGCCCTCCTACCACAGCTTTGCTCTGTCGTCCTGTGTGACTGGAGAGCCCTCCTACCACAGGTTTGCTCTGTCACCCTGTGTGACTGGAGAGCCCTCCTACCACAGCTTTGGTCTCTCGTCCTGTGTGACTGGAGAGCCCTCCTACCACAGCTTTGCTCTGTCGTCCTGTGTGACTGGAGAGCCCTCCTACCACAGCGTTGCTCTGTCGTCCTGTGTGACTGGAGAGCCCTCCTACCACAGCTTTGGTCTCTCGTCCTGTGTGACTGGAGAGCCCTCCTACCACAGCGTTGCTCTGTCGTCCTGTGTGACTGGAGAGTCCTCCTACCACAGCTTTGCTCTCTCGTCCTGTGTGACTGGGGAGCCCTCCTACCACAGCGTTGCTCTGTCGTCCTGTGTGACTGGAGAGCCCTCCTACCACAGCTTTGCTCTGTCGTCCTGTGTGACTGGGGAGCCCTCCTACCACAGCTTTGCTCTCTCGTCCTGTGTGACTGGAGAGCCCTCCTACCACAGGTTTGCTCTGTCACCCCGTGTGACTGGAGAGCCCTCCTACCACAGCTTTGCTCTGTCGTCCTGTGTGACTGGAGAGCCCTCCTACCACAGCTTTGGTCTCTCGTCCTGTGTGACTGGAGAGCCCTCCTACCACAGCGTTGCTCTGTCGTCCTGTGTGACTGGGGAGCCCTCCTACCACAGCTTTGCTCTGTCGTCCTGTGTGACTGGGGAGCCCTCCTACCACAGCTTTGCTCTGTCGTCCTGTGTGACTGGGGAGCCCTCCTACCACAGCTTTGCTCTGTTGTCCTGTGTGACTGGAGAGCCCTCCTACCACAGCGTTGCTCTGTCGTCCTGTGTGACTGGAGAGCCCTCCTACCACAGCTTTGCTCTGTCGTCCTGTGTGACTGGGGAGCCCTCCTACCACAGCTTTGCTCTGTCGTCCTGTGTGACTGGGGAGCCCTCCTACCACAGCTTTGCTCTGTTGTCCTGTGTGACTGGAGAGCCCTCCTACCACAGCGTTGCTCTGTCGTCCTGTGTGACTGGAGAGCCCTCCTACCACAGCTTTGCTCTGTCGTCCTGTGTGACTGGGGAGCCCTCCTACCACAGCTTTGCTCTGTCGTCCTGCGTGACTGGGGAGCCCTCCTACCACAGCTTTGCTCTGTCGTCCTGTGTGACTGGAGAGCCCTCCTACCACAGCGTTGCTCTGTCGTCCTGTGTGACTGGAGAGCCCTCCTACCACAGCTTTGCTCTGTCGTCCTGTGTGACTGGAGAGCCCTCCTACCACAGCTTTGCTCTGTCGTCCTGTGTGACTGGAGAGCCCTCCTACCACAGCGTTGCTCTGTCGTCCTGTGTGACTGGAGAGCCCTCCTACCACAGCGTTGCTCTGTCGTCCTGTGTGACTGGAGAGTCCTCCTACCACAGCTTTGCTCTGTCGTCCTGTGTGACTGGAGAGCCCTCCTACCACAGCTTTGGTCTCTCGTCCTGTGTGACTGGAGAGCCCTCCTACCACAGCGTTGCTCTGTCGTCCTGTGTGACTGGAGAGTCCTCCTACCACAGCTTTGCTGTGTCGTCCTGTGTGACTGGAGAGCCCTCCTACCACAGCTTTGGTCTCTCGTCCTGTGTGACTGGAGAGCCCTCCTACCACAGCGTTGCTCTGTCGTCCTGTGTGACTGGAGAGCCCTCCTACCACAGCTTTGCTCTGTCGTCCTGTGTGACTGGAGAGCCCTCCTACCACAGCTTTGCTCTGTCGTCCTGTGTGACTGGAGAGCCCTCCTACCACAGCGTTGCTCTGTCGTCCTGTGTGACTGGAGAGCCCTCCTACCACAGCTTTGCTCTGTCGTCCTGTGTGACTGGAGAGTCCTCCTACCACAGCTTTGCTCTCTCGTCCTGTGTGACTGGGGAGCCCTCCTACCACAGCATTGCTCTGTCGTCCTGTGTGACTGGAGAGCCCTCCTACCACAGCGTTGCTCTGTCGTCCTGTGTGACTGGAGAGCCCTCCTACCACAGCTTTGCTCTGTCGTCCTGTGTGACTGGAGAGTCCTCCTACCACAGCTTTGCTCTCTCGTCCTGTGTGACTGGGGAGCCCTCCTACCACAGCATTGCTCTGTCGTCCTGTGTGACTGGAGAGCCCTCCTACCACAGCGTTGCTCTGTCGTCCTGTGTGACTGGAGAGCCCTCCTACCACAGCTTTGGTCTCTCGTCCTGTGTGACTGGAGAGCCCTCCTACCACAGCGTTGCTCTGTCGTCCTGTGTGACTGGAGAGTCCTCCTACCACAGCTTTGATCTCTTGTCCTGTGTGACTGGAGAGCCCTCCTACCACAGCGTTGCTCTGTCGTCCTGTGTGACTGGAGAGCCCTCCTACCACAGCTTTGGTCTCTCGTCCTGTGTGACTGGAGAGCCCTCCTACCACAGCATTGCTCTGTCGTCCTGTGTGACTGAAGAGCCCTCCTACCACAGCGTTGCTCTGTCGTCCTGTGTGACTGGAGAGCCCTCCTACCACAGCTTTGCTCTGTCGTCCTGTGTGACTGGAGAGTCCTCCTACCACAGCTTTGCTCTCTCGTCCTGTGTGACTGGGGAGCCCTCCTACCACAGCATTGCTCTGTCGTCCTGTGTGACTGGAGAGCCCTCCTACCACAGCGTTGCTCTGTCGTCCTGTGTGACTGGAGAGCCCTCCTACCACAGCTTTGGTCTCTCGTCCTGTGTGACTGGAGAGCCCTCCTACCACAGCGTTGCTCTGTCGTCCTGTGTGACTGGAGAGTCCTCCTACCACAGCTTTGATCTCTTGTCCTGTGTGACTGGGGAGCCCTCCTACCACAGCTTTGGTCTCTCGTCCTGTGTGACTGGGGAGCCCTCCTACCACAGCTTTGGTCTCTCGTCCTGTGTGACTGGAGAGCCCTCCTACCACAGCGTTGCTCTGTCGTCCTGTGTGACTGGAGAGCCCTCCTACCACAGCTTTGCTCTGTCGTCCTGTGTGACTGGAGAGCCCTCCTACCACAGCGTTGCTCTGTCGTCCTGTGTGACTGGAGAGCCCTCCTACCACAGCTTTGCTCTGTCGTCCTGTGTGACTGGAGACCCCTCCTACCACAGCTTTGCTCTCTCGTCCTGTGTGACTGGAGAGCCCTCCTACCACAGCGTTGCTCTGTCGTCCTGTGTGACTGGAGAGCCCTCCTACCACAGCTTTGCTCTGTCGTCCTGTGTGACTGGAGAGCCCTCCTACCACAGCTTTGGTCTCTCGTCCTGTGTGACTGGAGACCCCTCCTACCACAGCGTTGCTCTGTCGTCCTGTGTGACTGGAGAGCCCTCCTACCACAGCTTTGCTCTGTCGTCCTGTGTGACTGGAGAGCCCTCCTACCACAGCTTTGCTCTCTCGTCCTGTGTGACTGGAGACCCCTCCTACCACAGCTTTGCTCTGTCGTCCTGTGTGACTGGAGACCCCTCCTACCACAGCGTTGCTCTGTCGTCCTGTGTGACTGGAGAGCCCTCCTACCACAGCGTTGCTCTGTCGTCCTGTGTGACTGGAGAGCCCTCCTACCACAGCGTTGCTCTGTCGTCCTGTGTGACTGGAGACCCCTCCTACCACAGCGTTGCTCTGTCGTCCTGTGTGACTGGAGAGCCCTCCTACCACAGCTTTGCTCTGTTATCCTGTGTGACTGGAGAGCCCTCCTACCACAGCTTTGGTCTCTCGTTCTCTGTGACTGGAGAGCCCTCCTACCACAGCTTTGCTCTGTTATCCTGTGTGACTGGAGAGCCCTCCTACCACAGCTTTGGTCTCTCGTCCTGTGTGACTGGAGAGCCCTCCTACCACAGCTTTGCTCTGTTGTCCTGTGTGACTGGAGAGCCCTCCTACCACAGCTTTGCTCTGTCACCCCGTGTGACTGGAGAACCCTCCTACCACAGGTTTGCTCTGTCACCCTGTGTGACTGGAGACCCCTCCTACCACAGGTTTGCTCTGTCACCCTGTGTGACTGGAGAGCCCTCCTACCACAGCTTTGGTCTCTCGTCCTGTGTGACTGGAGAGCCCTCCTACCACAGCTTTGCTCTGTTGTCCTGTGTGACTGGAGAGCCCTCCTACCACAGCTTTGGTCTCTCGTCCTGTGTGACTGGAGAGCCCTCCTACCACAGCTTTGCTCTGTTATCCTGTGTGACTGGGGAGCCCTCCTACCACACCTTTGGTCTCTCGTCCTGTGTGACTGGAGAGCCCTCCTACCACAGCTTTGCTCTGTTGTCCTGTGTGACTGGAGAGCCCTCCTACCACAGCTTTGGTCTCTCGTCCTGTGTGACTGGAGAGCCCTCCTACCACAGCTTTGGTCTCTCGTCCTGTGTGACTGGAGAGCCCTCCTACCACAGGTTTGCTCTGTCACCCTGTGTGACTGGAGACCCCTCCTACCACAGGTTTGCTCTGTCACCCTGTGTGACTGGAGAGCCCTCCTACCACAGCTTTGGTCTCTCGTCCTGTGTGACTGGAGACACCTCCTACCACAGGTTTGCTGTGTCACCCTGTGTGACTGGAGACCCCTCCTACCACAGGTTTGCTCTGTCACCCTGTGTGACTGGAGACCCCTCCTACCACAGCTTTGGTCTCTCGTCCTGTGTGACTGGAGAGCCCTCCTACCACAGCTTTGCTCTGTTGTCCTGTGTGACTGGAGAGCCCTCCTACCACAGGTTTGCTCTGTCACCCTGTGTGACTGGAGACCCCTCCTACCACAGGTTTGCTCTGTCACCCTGTGTGACTGGAGAGCCCTCCTACCACAGCTTTGTTCTGTCGTCCTGTGTGACTGGAGACCCCTCCTACCACAGGTTTGCTCTGTCACCCTGTGTGACTGGAGAGCCCTCCTACCACAGCTTTGCTCTGTCGTCCTGTGTGAGTGGAGACCCCTCCTACCACAGGTTTGCTCTGTCACCCCGTGTGACTGGAGAGCCCTCCTACCACAGCTTTGCTCTGTCGTCCTGTGTGACTGGAGAGCCCTCCTACCACAGGTTTGCTCTCTCACCCCGTGTGACTGGAGAGCCCTCCTACCACAGCTTTGCTCTGTCGCCCTGTGTGACTGGAGAGCCCTCCTACCACAGCTTTGCTCTGTTGTCCTGTGTGACTGGAGACCCCTCCTACCACAGGTTTGCTCTGTCACCCTGTGTGACTGGAGACCCCTCCTACCACAGGTTTGCTCTGTCACCCTGTGTGACTGGAGAGCCCTCCTACCACAGCTTTGGTCTCTCGTCCTGTGTGACTGGAGAGCCCTCCTACCACAGCTTTGCTCTGTTGTCCTGTGTGACTGGAGACCCCTCCTACCACAGGTTTGCTCTGTCCCCCTGTGTGACTGGAGACCCCTCCAACCACAGGTTTGCTCTGTCACCCTGTGTGACTGGAGACCCCTCCTACCACAGCTTTGGTCTCTCGTCCTGTGTGACTGGAGAGCCCTCCTACCACAGCTTTGCTCTGTCGTCCTGTGTGACTGGAGAGCCCTCCTACCACAGGTTTGCTCTGTCACCCCGTGTGACTGGAGAGCCCTCCTACCACAGCTTTGCTCTGTCGTCCTGTGTGACTGGAGAGCCCTCCTACCACAGCTTTGGTCTCTCGTCCTGTGTGACTGGAGAGCCCTGCTACCACAGCGTTGCTCTGTCGTCCTGTGTGACTGGGGAGCCCTCCTACCACAGCTTTGCTCTGTCGTCCTGTGTGACTGGAGAGCCCTCCTACCACAGCTTTGCTCTGTCGTCCTGTGTGACTGGAGAGCCCTCCTACCACAGCTTTGCTCTGTCGTCCTGTGTGACTGGAGAGCCCTCCTAACACAGCTTTGCTCTGTCGTCCTGTGTGACTGGGGAGCCCTCCTACCACAGCTTTGCTCTGTCGTCCTGTGTGACTGGAGAGCCCTCCTACCACAGGTTTGCTCTGTCACCCTGTGTGACTGGAGAGCCCTCCTACCACAGCTTTGGTCTCTCGTCCTGTGTGACTGGAGAGCCCTCCTACCACAGCTTTGCTCTGTCGTCCTGTGTGACTGGAGAGCCCTCCTACCACAGCGTTGCTCTGTCGTCCTGTGTGACTGGAGAGCCCTCCTACCACAGCTTTGGTCTCTCGTCCTGTGTGACTGCAGAGCCCTCCTACCACAGCGTTGCTCTGTCGTCCTGTGTGACTGGAGAGTCCTCCTACCACAGCTTTGCTCTCTCGTCCTGTGTGACTGGGGAGCCCTCCTACCACAGCGTTGCTCTGTCGTCCTGTGTGACTGGAGAGCCCTCCTACCACAGCTTTGCTCTGTCGTCCTGTGTGACTGGGGAGCCCTCCTACCACAGCTTTGCTCTCTCGTCCTGTGTGACTGGAGAGCCCTCCTACCACAGGTTTGCTCTGTCACCCCGTGTGACTGGAGAGCCCTCCTACCACAGCTTTGCTCTGTCGTCCTGTGTGACTGGAGAGCCCTCCTACCACAGCTTTGGTCTCTCGTCCTGTGTGACTGGAGAGCCCTCCTACCACAGCGTTGCTCTGTCGTCCTGTGTGACTGGGGAGCCCTCCTACCACAGCTTTGCTCTCTCGTCCTGTGTGACTGGAGACCCCTCCTACCACAGCGTTGCTCTGTCGTCCTGTGTGACTGGAGAGCCCTCCTACCACAGCTTTGCTCTGTCGTCCTGTGTGACTGGAGAGCCCTTCTACCACAGCGTTGCTCTGTCGTCCTGTGTGACTGGAGAGCCCTTCTACCACAGCTTTGCTCTGTCGTCCTGTGTGACTGGAGAGCCCTTCTACCACAGCTTTGCTCTGTCGTCCTGTGTGACTGGGGAGCCCTCCTACCACAGCTTTGCTCTGTCGTCCTGTGTGACTGGGGAGCCCTCCTACCACAGCTTTGCTCTGTTGTCCTGTGTGACTGGAGAGCCCTCCTACCACAGCGTTGCTCTGTCGTCCTGTGTGACTGGAGAGCCCTCCTACCACAGCTTTGCTCTGTCGTCCTGTGTGACTGGGGAGCCCTCCTACCACAGCTTTGCTCTGTCGTCCTGTGTGACTGGGGAGCCCTCCTACCACAGCTTTGCTCTGTTGTCCTGTGTGACTGGAGAGCCCTCCTACCACAGCGTTGCTCTGTCGTCCTGTGTGACTGGAGAGCCCTCCTACCACAGCTTTGCTCTGTCGTCCTGTGTAACTGGAGAGCCCTCCTACCACAGCTTTGCTCTGTCGTCCTGTGTGACTGGAGAGCCCTCCTACCACAGCGTTGCTCTGTCGTCCTGTGTGACTGGAGAGCCCTCCTACCACAGCTTTGGTCTCTCGTCCTGTGTGACTGGAGAGCCCTCCTACCACAGCGTTGCTCTGTCGTCCTGTGTGACTGGAGAGTCCTCCTACCACAGCTTTGCTCTCTCGTCCTGTGTGACTGGGGAGCCCTCCTACCACAGCGTTGCTCTGTCGTCCTGTGTGACTGGAGAGCCCTCCTACCACAGCTTTGGTCTCTCGTCCTGTGTGACTGGGGAGCCCTCCTACCACAGCTTTGGTCTCTCGTCCTGTGTGACTGGAGAGCCCTCCTACCACAGCGTTGCTCTGTCGTCCTGTGTGACTGGAGAGCCCTCCTACCACAGCGTTGCTCTGTCGTCCTGTGTGACTGGAGAGCCCTCCTACCACAGCTTTGCTCTGTCGTCCTGTGTGACTGGGGAGCCCTCCTACCACAGCTTTGGTCTCTCGTCCTGTGTGACTGGAGAGCCCTCCTACCACAGCGTTGCTCTGTCGTCCTGTGTGACTGGAGAGCCCTCCTACCACAGCGTTGCTCTGTCGTCCTGTGTGACTGGAGAGCCCTCCTACCACAGCTTTGGTCTCTCGTCCTGTGTGACTGGAGAGCCCTCCTACCACAGCGTTGCTCTGTCGTCCTGTGTGACTGGAGAGCCCTCCTACCACAGCGTTGCTCTGTCGTCCTGTGTGACTGGAGAGCCCTCCTACCACAGCTTTGCTCTGTCGTCCTGTGTGACTGGAGAGCCCTCCTACCACAGCTTTGGTCTCTCGTCCTGTGTGACTGGAGAGCCCTCCTACCACAGCGTTGCTCTGTCGTCCTGTGTGACTGGGGAGCCCTCCTACCACAGCTTTGCTCTCTCGTCCTGTGTGACTGGAGACCCCTCCTACCACAGCGTTGCTCTGTCGTCCTGTGTGACTGGAGAGCCCTCCTACCACAGCGTTGCTCTGTCGTCCTGTGTGACTGGAGAGCCCTCCTACCACAGCTTTGCTCTGTCGTCCTGTGTGACTGGAGAGCCCTCCTACCACAGCGTTGCTCTGTCGTCCTGTGTGACTGGAGAGCCCTCCTACCACAGCGTTGCTCTGTCGTCCTGTGTGACTGGGGAGCCCTCCTACCACAGCTTTGCTCTGTCGTCCTGTGTGACTGGAGACCCCTCCTACCACAGCGTTGCTCTGTCGTCCTGTGTGACTGGAGAGCCCTCCTACCACAGCGTTGCTCTGTCGTCCTGTGTGACTGGAGAGCCCTCCTACCACAGCGTTGCTCTGTCGTCCTGTGTGACTGGAGACCCCTCCTACCACAGCGTTGCTCTGTCGTCCTGTGTGACTGGAGAGCCCTCCTACCACAGCGTTGCTCTGTCGTCCTGTGTGACTGGAGACCCCTCCTACCACACCGGTGCTCTGTCGTCCTGTGTGACTGGAGAGCCCTCCTACCACAGCGTTGCTCTGTCGTCCTGTGTGACTGGAGAGCCCTCCTACCACAGCTTTGCTCTGTCGTCCTGTGTGACTGGAGAGCCCTCCTACCACAGCTTTGCTCTGTCGTCCTGTGTGACTGGAGAGCCCTCCTAACACAGCTTTGCTCTGTCGTCCTGTGTGACTGGGGAGCCCTCCTACCACAGCTTTGCTCTGTCGTCCTGTGTGACTGGAGAGCCCTCCTACCACAGGTTTGCTCTGTCACCCTGTGTGACTGGAGAGCCCTCCTACCACAGCTTTGGTCTCTCGTCCTGTGTGACTGGAGAGCCCTCCTACCACAGCTTTGCTCTGTCGTCCTGTGTGACTGGAGAGCCCTCCTACCACAGCGTTGCTCTGTCGTCCTGTGTGACTGGAGAGCCCTCCTACCACAGCTTTGGTCTCTCGTCCTGTGTGACTGCAGAGCCCTCCTACCACAGCGTTGCTCTGTCGTCCTGTGTGACTGGAGAGTCCTCCTACCACAGCTTTGCTCTCTCGTCCTGTGTGACTGGGGAGCCCTCCTACCACAGCGTTGCTCTGTCGTCCTGTGTGACTGGAGAGCCCTCCTACCACAGCTTTGCTCTGTCGTCCTGTGTGACTGGGGAGCCCTCCTACCACAGCTTTGCTCTCTCGTCCTGTGTGACTGGAGAGCCCTCCTACCACAGGTTTGCTCTGTCACCCCGTGTGACTGGAGAGCCCTCCTACCACAGCTTTGCTCTGTCGTCCTGTGTGACTGGAGAGCCCTCCTACCACAGCTTTGGTCTCTCGTCCTGTGTGACTGGAGAGCCCTCCTACCACAGCGTTGCTCTGTCGTCCTGTGTGACTGGGGAGCCCTCCTACCACAGCTTTGCTCTCTCGTCCTGTGTGACTGGAGACCCCTCCTACCACAGCGTTGCTCTGTCGTCCTGTGTGACTGGAGAGCCCTCCTACCACAGCTTTGCTCTGTCGTCCTGTGTGACTGGAGAGCCCTTCTACCACAGCGTTGCTCTGTCGTCCTGTGTGACTGGAGAGCCCTTCTACCACAGCTTTGCTCTGTCGTCCTGTGTGACTGGAGAGCCCTTCTACCACAGCTTTGCTCTGTCGTCCTGTGTGACTGGGGAGCCCTCCTACCACAGCTTTGCTCTGTCGTCCTGTGTGACTGGGGAGCCCTCCTACCACAGCTTTGCTCTCTCGTCCTGTGTGACTGGAGACCCCTCCTACCACAGCGTTGCTCTGTCGTCCTGTGTGACTGGAGAGCCCTCCTACCACAGCGTTGCTCTGTCGTCCTGTGTGACTGGAGAGCCCTCCTACCACAGCTTTGCTCTGTCGTCCTGTGTGACTGGAGAGCCCTCCTACCACAGCGTTGCTCTGTCGTCCTGTGTGACTGGAGAGCCCTCCTACCACAGCGTTGCTCTGTCGTCCTGTGTGACTGGGGAGCCCTCCTACCACAGCTTTGCTCTGTCGTCCTGTGTGACTGGAGACCCCTCCTACCACAGCGTTGCTCTGTCGTCCTGTGTGACTGGAGAGCCCTCCTACCACAGCGTTGCTCTGTCGTCCTGTGTGACTGGAGAGCCCTCCTACCACAGCTTTGGTCTCTCGTCCTGTGTGACTGGAGAGCCCTCCTACCACAGCGTTGCTCTGTCGTCCTGTGTGACTGGAGAGTCCTCCTACCACAGCTTTGCTCTCTCGTCCTGTGTGACTGGGGAGCCCTCCTACCACAGCGTTGCTCTGTCGTCCTGTGTGACTGGAGAGCCCTCCTACCACAGCTTTGGTCTCTCGTCCTGTGTGACTGGGGAGCCCTCCTACCACAGCTTTGGTCTCTCGTCCTGTGTGACTGGAGAGCCCTCCTACCACAGCGTTGCTCTGTCGTCCTGTGTGACTGGAGAGCCCTCCTACCACAGCGTTGCTCTGTCGTCCTGTGTGACTGGAGAGCCCTCCTACCACAGCTTTGCTCTGTCGTCCTGTGTGACTGGGGAGCCCTCCTACCACAGCTTTGGTCTCTCGTCCTGTGTGACTGGAGAGCCCTCCTACCACAGCGTTGCTCTGTCGTCCTGTGTGACTGGAGAGCCCTCCTACCACAGCGTTGCTCTGTCGTCCTGTGTGACTGGAGAGCCCTCCTACCACAGCTTTGGTCTCTCGTCCTGTGTGACTGGAGAGCCCTCCTACCACAGCGTTGCTCTGTCGTCCTGTGTGACTGGAGAGCCCTCCTACCACAGCGTTGCTCTGTCGTCCTGTGTGACTGGAGAGCCCTCCTACCACAGCTTTGCTCTGTCGTCCTGTGTGACTGGAGAGCCCTCCTACCACAGCTTTGGTCTCTCGTCCTGTGTGACTGGAGAGCCCTCCTACCACAGCGTTGCTCTGTCGTCCTGTGTGACTGGGGAGCCCTCCTACCACAGCTTTGCTCTCTCGTCCTGTGTGACTGGAGACCCCTCCTACCACAGCGTTGCTCTGTCGTCCTGTGTGACTGGAGAGCCCTCCTACCACAGCGTTGCTCTGTCGTCCTGTGTGACTGGAGAGCCCTCCTACCACAGCTTTGCTCTGTCGTCCTGTGTGACTGGAGAGCCCTCCTACCACAGCGTTGCTCTGTCGTCCTGTGTGACTGGAGAGCCCTCCTACCACAGCGTTGCTCTGTCGTCCTGTGTGACTGGGGAGCCCTCCTACCACAGCTTTGCTCTGTCGTCCTGTGTGACTGGAGACCCCTCCTACCACAGCGTTGCTCTGTCGTCCTGTGTGACTGGAGAGCCCTCCTACCACAGCGTTGCTCTGTCGTCCTGTGTGACTGGAGAGCCCTCCTACCACAGCGTTGCTCTGTCGTCCTGTGTGACTGGAGACCCCTCCTACCACAGCGTTGCTCTGTCGTCCTGTGTGACTGGAGAGCCCTCCTACCACAGCGTTGCTCTGTCGTCCTGTGTGACTGGAGACCCCTCCTACCACACCGGTGCTCTGTCGTCCTGTGTGACTGGAGAGCCCTCCTACCACAGCGTTGCTCTGTCGTCCTGTGTGACTGGAGAGCCCTCCTACCACAGCTTTGCTCTGTCGTCCTGTGTGACTGGAGAGCCCTTCTACCACAGCTTTGCTCTCTCGTCCTGTGTGACTGAGGAGCCCTCCTACCACAGCGTTGCTCTGTCGTCCTGTGTGACTGGAGAGCCCTCCTACCACAGCGTTGCTCTGTCGTCCTGTGTGACTGGAGAGCCCTCCTACCACAGCTTTGCTCTGTCGTCCTGTGTGACTGGAGAGCCCTCCTACCACAGCGTTGCTCTGTCGTCCTGTGTGACTGGAGAGCCCTCCTACCACAGCGTTGCTCTGTTGTCCTGTGTGACTGGAGAGCCCTCCTACCACAGCGTTGCTCTGTCGTCCTGTGTGAGTGGAGACCCCTCCTACCACAGCTTTGCTCTGTCGTCCTGTGTGACTGGAGAGCCCTCCTACCACAGCTTTGTTCTGTCGTCCTGTGTGACTGGAGAGCCCTTCTACCACAGCTTTGCTCTCTCGTCCTGTGTGACTGGGGAGCCCTCCTACCACAGCGTTGCTCTGTCTTCCTGTGTGACTGGAGAGCCCTCCTACCACAGCTTTGCTCTGTCTTCCTGTGTGACTGGAGAGCCCTCCTACCACAGCGTTGCTCTGTCGTCCTGTGTGACTGGAGAGCCCTCCTACCACAGCTTTCCTCTGTCGTCCTGTGTGACTGGAGAGCCCTCCTACCACAGCGTTGCTCTGTCGTCCTGTGTGACTGGAGAACCCTCCTACCACAGCGTTGCTCTGTCGTCCTGTGTGACTGGGGAGCCCTCCTACCACAGCGTTGCTCTGTCGTCCTGTGTGACTGGAGACCCCTCCTACCACCGCTTTGCTCTGTCGTCCTGTGTGACTGGAGAGCCCTCCTACCACAGCGTTGCTCTGTCGTCCTGTGTGACTGGAGAGCCCTCCTACCAAAGCGTTGCTCTGTCGTCCTGTGTGACTGGAGAGCCCTCCTACCACAGCGTTGCTCTGTCGTCCTGTGTGACTGGAGAGCCCTCCTACCACAGCTTTGCTCTGTCGTCCTGTGTGACTGGGGAGCCCTCCTACCACAGCGTTGCTCTGTCGTCCTGTGTGACTGGAGAGCCCTCCTACCACCGCTTTGCTCTGTTGTCCTGTGTGACTGGAGAGCCCTCCTACCACAGCTTTGCTCTGTCGTCCTGTGTGACTGGAGAGCCCTCCTACCACAGGTTTGCTCTGTCGTCCTGTGTGACTGGAGACCCCTCCTACCACAGCGTTGCTCTGTCGTCCTGTGTGACTGGAGAGCCCTCCTACCACAGCGTTGCTCTGTCGTCCTGTGTGACTGGAGAGCCCTCCTACCACAGCTTTGCTCTGTCGTCCTGTGTGACTGGAGAGCCCTCCTACCACAGCGTTGCTCTCTCGTCCTGTGTGACTGGAGAGCCCTCCTACCACAGCGTTGCTCTGTCGTCCTGTGTGACTGGAGAGCCCTCCTACCACAGCGTTGCTCTGTCGTCCTGTGTGACTGGAGAGCCCTCCTACCACAGCTTTGCTCTGTCGTCCTGTGTGACTGGAGAGCCCTCCTACCACAGCGTTGCTCTGTCGTCCTGTGTGACTGGAGACCCCTCCTACCACAGCTTTGCTCTGTCGTCCTGTGTGACTGGAGAGCCCTCCTACCACAGCGTTGCTCTGTCGTCCTGTGTGACTGGAGAGCCCTCCTACCACAGCGTTGCTCTGTCGTCCTGTGTGACTGGAGAGCCCTCCTACCACAGCGTTCCTCTGTCGTCCTGTGTGACTGGAGAGCCCTCCTACCACAGCTTTGCTCTGTCGTCCTGTGTGACTGGAGAGCCCTCCTACCACAGCGTTGCTCTGTCGTCCTGTGTGACTGGAGAGCCCTCCTACCACAGCGTTGCTCTGTCGTCCTGTGTGACTGGAGAGCCCTCCTACCACAGCGTTCCTCTGTCGTCCTGTGTGACTGGAGAGCCCTCCTACCACAGCTTTGCTCTGTCGTCCTGTGTGACTGGAGAGCCCTCCTACCACAGCGTTGCTCTGTCGTCCTGTGTGACTGGAGAGCCCTCCTACCACAGCTTTGCTCTGTCGTCCTGTGTGACTGGGGAGCCCTTCTACCACAGCTTTGCTCTCTCGTCCTGTGTGACTGGAGAGCCCTCCTACCACAGCTTTGGTCTCTCGTCCTGTGTGACTGGGGAGCCCTCCTACCACAGCTTTGCTCTGTCGTCCTGTGTGACTGGAGAGCCCTCCTACCACAGCGTTGCTCTGTCGTCCTGTGTGACTGGAGAACCCTCCTACCACAGCGTTGCTCTGTCGTCCTGTGTGACTGGGGAGCCCTCCTACCACAGCGTTGCTCTGTCGTCCTGTGTGACTGGAGACCACTCCTACCACAGCTTTGCTCTGTCGTCCTGTGTGACTGGAGAGCCCTCCTACCACAGCGTTGCTCTGTCGTCCTGTGTGACTGGAGAACCCTCCTACCACAGCGTTGCTCTGTCGTCCTGTGTGACTGGGGAGCCCTCCTACCACAGCGTTGCTCTGTCGTCCTGTGTGACTGGAGAGCCCTCCTACCACCGCTTTGCTCTGTCGTCCTGTGTGACTGGAGAGCCCTCCTACCACAGCGTTGCTCTGTCGTCCTGTGTGACTGGAGAGCCCTCCTACCAAAGCGTTGCTCTGTCGTCCTGTGTGACTGGAGAGCCCTCCTACCACAGCGTTGCTCTGTCGTCCTGTGTGACTGGAGAGCCCTCCTACCACAGCTTTGCTCTGTCGTCCTGTGTGACTGGGGAGCCCTCCTACCACAGCGTTGCTCTGTCGTCCTGTGTGACTGGAGAGCCCTCCTACCACCGCTTTGCTCTGTTGTCCTGTGTGACTGGAGACCCCTCCTACCACAGGTTTCCTCTGTCCCCCTGTGTGACTGGAGACCCCTCCTACCACAGGTTTGCTCTGTCACCCTGTGTGACTGGAGACCCCTCCTACCACAGCTTTGGTCTCTCGTCCTGTGTGACTGGAGAGCCCTCCTACCACAGCTTTGCTCTGTCGTCCTGTGTGACTGGAGAGCCCTCCTACCACAGGTTTGCTCTGTCACCCCGTGTGACTGGAGAGCCCTCCTACCACAGCTTTGCTCTGTCGTCCTGTGTGACTGGAGAGCCCTCCTACCACAGCTTTGGTCTCTCGTCCTGTGTGACTGGAGAGCCCTCCTACCACAGCTTTGCTCTCTCGTCCTGTGTGACTGGGGAGCCCTCCTACCACAGCGTTGCTCTGTCGTCCTGTGTGACTGGAGAGCCCTCGTACCACAGCTTTGCTCTGTCGTCCTGTGTGACTGGGGAGCCCTCCTACCACAGCTTTGCTCTCTCGTCCTGTGTGACTGGAGAGCCCTCCTACCACAGGTTTGCTCTGTCACCCCGTGTGACTGGAGAGCCCTCCTACCACAGCTTTGCTCTGTCGTCCTGTGTGACTGGAGAGCCCTCCTACCACAGCTTTGGTCTCTCGTCCTGTGTGACTGGAGAGCCCTCCTACCACAGCGTTGCTCTGTCGTCCTGTGTGACTGGGGAGCCCTCCTACCACAGCTTTGCTCTCTCGTCCTGTGTGACTGGAGACCCCTCCTACCACAGCGTTGCTCTGTCGTCCTGTGTGACTGGAGAGCCCTCCTACCACAGCTTTGCTCTGTCGTCCTGTGTGACTGGAGAGCCCTTCTACCACAGCGTTGCTCTGTCGTCCTGTGTGACTGGAGAGCCCTTCTACCACAGCTTTGCTCTGTCGTCCTGTGTGACTGGAGAGCCCTTCTACCACAGCTTTGCTCTGTCGTCCTGTGTGACTGGGGAGCCCTCCTACCACAGCTTTGCTCTGTCGTCCTGTGTGACTGGGGAGCCCTCCTACCACAGCTTTGCTCTGTCGTCCTGTGTGACTGGAGAGCCCTCCTACCACAGCGTTGCTCTGTCGTCCTGTGTGACTGGAGAGCCCTCCTACCACAGCTTTGCTCTGTCGTCCTGTGTGACTGGGGAGCCCTCCTACCACAGCTTTGCTCTGTCGTCCTGTGTGACTGGGGAGCCCTCCTACCACAGCTTTGCTCTGTTGTCCTGTGTGACTGGAGAGCCCTCCTACCACAGCGTTGCTCTGTCGTCCTGTGTGACTGGAGAGCCCTCCTACCACAGCTTTGCTCTGTCGTCCTGTGTAACTGGAGAGCCCTCCTACCACAGCTTTGCTCTGTCGTCCTGTGTGACTGGAGAGCCCTCCTACCACAGCGTTGCTCTGTCGTCCTGTGTGACTGGAGAGCCCTCCTACCACAGCTTTGGTCTCTCGTCCTGTGTGACTGGAGAGCCCTCCTACTACAGCGTTGCTCTGTCGTCCTGTGTGACTGGAGAGTCCTCCTACCACAGCTTTGCTCTCTCGTCCTGTGTGACTGGGGAGCCCTCCTACCACAGCGTTGCTCTGTCGTCCTGTGTGACTGGAGAGCCCTCCTACCACAGCTTTGGTCTCTCGTCCTGTGTGACTGGGGAGCCCTTCTACCACAGCTTTGGTCTCTCGTCCTGTGTGACTGGAGAGCCCTCCTACCACAGCGTTGCTCTGTCGTCCTGTGTGACTGGAGAGCCCTCCTACCACAGCGTTGCTCTGTCGTCCTGTGTGACTGGAGAGCCCTCCTACCACAGCTTTGCTCTGTCGTCCTGTGTGACTGGGGAGCCCTCCTACCACAGCTTTGGTCTCTCGTCCTGTGTGACTGGAGAGCCCTCCTACCACAGCGTTGCTCTGTCGTCCTGTGTGACTGGAGAGCCCTCCTACCACAGCGTTGCTCTGTCGTCCTGTGTGACTGGAGAGCCCTCCTACCACAGCTTTGGTCTCTCGTCCTGTGTGACTGGAGAGCCCTCCTACCACAGCGTTGCTCTGTCGTCCTGTGTGACTGGAGAGCCCTCCTACCACAGCGTTGCTCTGTCGTCCTGTGTGACTGGAGAGCCCTCCTACCACAGCTTTGCTCTGTCGTCCTGTGTGACTGGAGAGCCCTCCTACCACAGCTTTGGTCTCTCGTCCTGTGTGACTGGAGAGCCCTCCTACCACAGCGTTGCTCTGTCGTCCTGTGTGACTGGGGAGCCCTCCTACCACAGCTTTGCTCTCTCGTCCTGTGTGACTGGAGACCCCTCCTACCACAGCGTTGCTCTGTCGTCCTGTGTGACTGGAGAGCCCTCCTACCACAGCGTTGCTCTGTCGTCCTGTGTGACTGGAGAGCCCTCCTACCACAGCTTTGCTCTGTCGTCCTGTGTGACTGGAGAGCCCTCCTACCACAGCGTTGCTCTGTCGTCCTGTGTGACTGGAGAGCCCTCCTACCACAGCGTTGCTCTGTCGTCCTGTGTGACTGGGGAGCCCTCCTACCACAGCTTTGCTCTGTCGTCCTGTGTGACTGGAGACCCCTCCTACCACAGCGTTGCTCTGTCGTCCTGTGTGACTGGAGAGCCCTCCTACCACAGCGTTGCTCTGTCGTCCTGTGTGACTGGAGAGCCCTCCTACCACAGCGTTGCTCTGTCGTCCTGTGTGACTGGAGACCCCTCCTACCACAGCGTTGCTCTGTCGTCCTGTGTGACTGGAGAGCCCTCCTACCACAGCGTTGCTCTGTCGTCCTGTGTGACTGGAGACCCCTCCTACCACACCGGTGCTCTGTCGTCCTGTGTGACTGGAGAGCCCTCCTACCACAGCGTTGCTCTGTCGTCCTGTGTGACTGGAGAGCCCTCCTACCACAGCTTTGCTCTGTCGTCCTGTGTGACTGGAGAGCCCTTCTACCACAGCTTTGCTCTCTCGTCCTGTGTGACTGAGGAGCCCTCCTACCACAGCGTTGCTCTGTCGTCCTGTGTGACTGGAGAGCCCTCCTACCACAGCGTTGCTCTGTCGTCCTGTGTGACTGGAGAGCCCTCCTACCACAGCTTTGCTCTGTCGTCCTGTGTGACTGGAGAGCCCTCCTACCACAGCGTTGCTCTGTCGTCCTGTGTGACTGGAGAGCCCTCCTACCACAGCGTTGCTCTGTTGTCCTGTGTGACTGGAGAGCCCTCCTACCACAGCGTTGCTCTGTCGTCCTGTGTGAGTGGAGACCCCTCCTACCACAGCTTTGCTGTGTCGTCCTGTGTGACTGGAGAGCCCTTCTACCACAGCGTTGCTCTGTCGTCCTGTGTGAGTGGAGACCCCTCCTACCACAGCTTTGCTGTGTCGTCCTGTGTGACTGGAGAGCCCTCCTACCACAGCGTTGCTCTGTCGTCCTGTGTGAGTGGAGACCCCTCCTACCACAGCTTTGCTGTGTCGTCCTGTGTGACTGGAGAGCTCTTCTACCACAGCGTTGCTCTGTCGTCCTGTGTGAGTGGAGACCCCTCCTACCACAGCTTTGCTCTGTCGTCCTGTGTGACTGGAGAGCCCTCCTACCACAGCGTTGCTCTGTCGTCCTGTGTGACTGGAGAGCCCTCCTACCACAGCGTTGCTCTGTTGTCCTGTGTGACTGGAGAGCCCTCCTACCACAGCGTTGCTCTGTCGTCCTGTGTGAGTGGAGACCCCTCCTACCACAGCTTTGCTGTGTCGTCCTGTGTGACTGGAGAGCCCTCCTACCACAGCGTTGCTCTGTTGTCCTGTGTGACTGGAGAGCCCTCCTACCACAGCGTTGCTCTGTCGTCCTGTGTGAGTGGAGACCCCTCCTACCACAGCTTTGCTCTGTCGTCCTGTGTGACTGGAGAGCCCTCCTACCACAGCGTTGCTCTGTCGTCCTGTGTGACTGGAGAGCCCTCCTACCACAGCGTTGCTCTGTCGTCCTGTGTGACTGGAGACCCCTCCTACCACAGCGTTGCTCTGTCGTCCTGTGTGACTGGAGAGCCCTCCTACCACAGCGTTGCTCTGTCGTCCTGTGTGACTGGAGAGCCCTCCTACCACAGCGTTGCTCTGTCGTCCTGTGTGACTGGAGACCCCTCCTACCACAGCGTTGCTCTGTCGTCCTGTGTGACTGGAGAGCCCTCCTACCACAGCGTTGCTCTGTCGTCCTGTGTGACTGGAGACCCCTCCTACCACACCGGTGCTCTGTCGTCCTGTGTGACTGGAGAGCCCTCCTACCACAGCGTTGCTCTGTCGTCCTGTGTGACTGGAGAGCCCTCCTACCACAGCTTTGCTCTGTCGTCCTGTGTGACTGGAGAGCCCTTCTACCACAGCTTTGCTCTCTCGTCCTGTGTGACTGAGGAGCCCTCCTACCACAGCGTTGCTCTGTCGTCCTGTGTGACTGGAGAGCCCTCCTACCACAGCGTTGCTCTGTCGTCCTGTGTGACTGGAGAGCCCTCCTACCACAGCTTTGCTCTGTCGTCCTGTGTGACTGGAGAGCCCTCCTACCACAGCGTTGCTCTGTCGTCCTGTGTGACTGGAGAGCCCTCCTACCACAGCGTTGCTCTGTTGTCCTGTGTGACTGGAGAGCCCTCCTACCACAGCGTTGCTCTGTCGTCCTGTGTGAGTGGAGACCCCTCCTACCACAGCTTTGCTGTGTCGTCCTGTGTGACTGGAGAGCCCTCCTACCACAGCTTTGTTCTGTCGTCCTGTGTGACTGGAGAGCCCTTCTACCACAGCTTTGCTCTCTCGTCCTGTGTGACTGGGGAGCCCTCCTACCACAGCGTTGCTCTGTCTTCCTGTGTGACTGGAGAGCCCTCCTACCACAGCTTTGCTCTGTCTTCCTGTGTGACTGGAGAGCCCTCCTACCACAGCGTTGCTCTGTCGTCCTGTGTGACTGGAGAGCCCTCCTACCACAGCTTTCCTCTGTCGTCCTGTGTGACTGGAGAGCCCTCCTACCACAGCGTTGCTCTGTCGTCCTGTGTGACTGGAGAACCCTCCTACCACAGCGTTGCTCTGTCGTCCTGTGTGACTGGGGAGCCCTCCTACCACAGCGTTGCTCTGTCGTCCTGTGTGACTGGAGACCCCTCCTACCACCGCTTTGCTCTGTCGTCCTGTGTGACTGGAGAGCCCTCCTACCACAGCGTTGCTCTGTCGTCCTGTGTGACTGGAGAGCCCTCCTACCAAAGCGTTGCTCTGTCGTCCTGTGTGACTGGAGAGCCCTCCTACCACAGCGTTGCTCTGTCGTCCTGTGTGACTGGAGAGCCCTCCTACCACAGCTTTGCTCTGTCGTCCTGTGTGACTGGGGAGCCCTCCTACCACAGCGTTGCTCTGTCGTCCTGTGTGACTGGAGAGCCCTCCTACCACCGCTTTGCTCTGTTGTCCTGTGTGACTGGAGAGCCCTCCTACCACAGCTTTGCTCTGTCGTCCTGTGTGACTGGAGAGCCCTCCTACCACAGGTTTGCTCTGTCGTCCTGTGTGACTGGAGACCCCTCCTACCACAGCGTTGCTCTGTCGTCCTGTGTGACTGGAGAGCCCTCCTACCACAGCGTTGCTCTGTCGTCCTGTGTGACTGGAGAGCCCTCCTACCACAGCTTTGCTCTGTCGTCCTGTGTGACTGGAGAGCCCTCCTACCACAGCGTTGCTCTCTCGTCCTGTGTGACTGGAGAGCCCTCCTACCACAGCGTTGCTCTGTCGTCCTGTGTGACTGGAGAGCCCTCCTACCACAGCGTTGCTCTGTCGTCCTGTGTGACTGGAGAGCCCTCCTACCACAGCGTTCCTCTGTCGTCCTGTGTGACTGGAGAGCCCTCCTACCACAGCTTTGCTCTGTCGTCCTGTGTGACTGGAGAGCCCTCCTACCACAGCGTTGCTCTGTCGTCCTGTGTGACTGGAGAGCCCTCCTACCACAGCGTTGCTCTGTCGTCCTGTGTGACTGGAGAGCCCTCCTACCACAGCGTTCCTCTGTCGTCCTGTGTGACTGGAGAGCCCTCCTACCACAGCTTTGCTCTGTCGTCCTGTGTGACTGGAGAGCCCTCCTACCACAGCGTTGCTCTGTCGTCCTGTGTGACTGGAGAGCCCTCCTACCACAGCTTTGCTCTGTCGTCCTGTGTGACTGGGGAGCCCTTCTACCACAGCTTTGCTCTCTCGTCCTGTGTGACTGGAGAGCCCTCCTACCACAGCTTTGGTCTCTCGTCCTGTGTGACTGGGGAGCCCTCCTACCACAGCTTTGCTCTGTCGTCCTGTGTGACTGGAGAGCCCTCCTACCACAGCGTTGCTCTGTCGTCCTGTGTGACTGGAGAGCCCTCCTACCACAGCTTTGCTCTGTCGTCCTGTGTGACTGGAGAGCCCTCCTACCACAGCTTTGCTCTGTCGTCCTGTGTGACTGGAGACCCCTCCTACCACAGCGTTGCTCTGTCGTCCTGTGTGACTGGAGAGCCCTCCTACCACAGCGTTGCTCTGTCGTCCTGTGTGACTGGAGAACCCTCCTACCACAGCTTTGCTCTGTCGTCCTGTGTGACTGGAGAGCCCTCCTACCACAGCGTTGCTCTGTCGTCCTGTGTGACTGGAGAACCCTCCTACCACAGCGTTGCTCTGTCGTCCTGTGTGACTGGGGAGCCCTCCTACCACAGCGTTGCTCTGTCGTCCTGTGTGACTGGAGAGCCCTCCTACCACCGCTTTGCTCTGTCGTCCTGTGTGACTGGAGAGCCCTCCTACCACAGCGTTGCTCTGTCGTCCTGTGTGACTGGAGAGCCCTCCTACCAAAGCGTTGCTCTGTCGTCCTGTGTGACTGGAGAGCCCTCCTACCACAGCGTTGCTCTGTCGTCCTGTGTGACTGGAGAGCCCTCCTACCACAGCTTTGCTCTGTCGTCCTGTGTGACTGGGGAGCCCTCCTACCACAGCGTTGCTCTGTCGTCCTGTGTGACTGGAGAGCCCTCCTACCACCGCTTTGCTCTGTTGTCCTGTGTGACTGGAGAGCCCTCCTACCACAGCTTTGCTCTGTCGTCCTGTGTGACTGGAGAGCCCTCCTACCACAGGTTTGCTCTGTCGTCCTGTGTGACTGGAGACCCCTCCTACCACAGCGTTGCTCTGTCGTCCTGTGTGACTGGAGAGCCCTCCTACCACAGCGTTGCTCTGTCGTCCTGTGTGACTGGAGAGCCCTCCTACCACAGCTTTGCTCTGTCGTCCTGTGTGACTGGAGAGCCCTCCTACCACAGCGTTGCTCTCTCGTCCTGTGTGACTGGAGAGCCCTCCTACCACAGCGTTGCTCTGTCGTCCTGTGTGACTGGAGAGCCCTCCTACCACAGCGTTGCTCTGTCGTCCTGTGTGACTGGAGAGCCCTCCTACCACAGCTTTGCTCTGTCGTCCTGTGTGACTGGAGAGCCCTCCTACCACAGCGTTGCTCTGTCGTCCTGTGTGACTGGAGACCCCTCCTACCACAGCTTTGCTCTGTCGTCCTGTGTGACTGGAGAGCCCTCCTACCACAGCGTTGCTCTGTCGTCCTGTGTGACTGGAGAGCCCTCCTACCACAGCTTTGCTCTGTCGTCCTGTGTGACTGGAGAGCCCTCCTACCACAGCTTTGCTCTGTCGTCCTGTGTGACTGGAGACCCTTCTTACCACACCGGTGCTCTGTCGTCCTGTGTGACTGGAGAGCCCTCCTACCACAGCGTTGCTCTGTCGTCCTGTGTGACTGGAGAGCCCTCCTACCACAGCTTTGCTCTCTCGTCCTGTGTGACTGCAGAGCCCTCCTACCACAGCTTTGCTCTCTCGTCCTGTGTGACTGGGGAGCCCTCCTAGCACAGCGTTGCTCTGTCGTCCTGTGTGACTGGAGAGCCCTCCTACCACAGCGTTGCTCTGTCGTCCTGTGTGACTGGAGAGCCCTCCTACCACAGCTTTGCTCTGTCGTCCTGTGTGACTGGAGAGCCCTCCTACCACAGCTTTGCTCTGTCTTCCTGTGTGACTGGAGAGCCCTCCTACCACAGCGTTGCTCTGTCGTCCTGTGTGACTGGAGAGCCCTCCTACCACAGCTTTGCTCTGTCGTCCTGTGTGACTGGGGAGCCCTTCTACCACAGCTTTGCTCTCTCGTCCTGTGTGACTGGAGAGCCCTCCTACCACAGCGTTGCTCTGTCGTCCTGTGTGACTGGAGAGCCCTCCTACCACAGCTTTGCTCTGTCGTCCTGTGTGACTGGGGAGCCCTTCTACCACAGCTTTGCTCTCTCGTCCTGTGTGACTGGAGAGCCCTCCTACCACAGCTTTGGTCTCTCGTCCTGTGTGACTGGAGAGCCCTCCTACCACAGCGTTGCTCTGTCGTCCTGTGTGACTGGAGAGCCCTCCTACCACAGCGTTGCTCTGTCGTCCTGTGTGACTGGAGAGCCCTCCTACCACAGCGTTGCTCTGTCGTCCTGTGTGACTGGAGAGCCCTCCTACCACAGCTTTGCTCTGTCGTCCTGTGTGACTGGAGAGCCCTCCTACCACAGCGTTGCTCTGTCGTCCTGTGTGACTGGAGAGCCCTCCTACCACAGCTTTGCTCTGTCGTCCTGTGTGACTGGGGAGCCCTTCTACCACAGCTTTGCTCTCTCGTCCTGTGTGACTGGAGAGCCCTCCTACCACAGCGTTGCTCTGTCGTCCTGTGTGACTGGAGACCCCTCCTACCACAGCGTTGCTCTGTCGTCCTGTGTGACTGGAGAGCCCTCCTACCACAGCTTTGCTCTGTCGTCCTGTGTGACTGGAGAGCCCTCCTACCACAGCTTTGCTCTGTCGTCCTGTGTGACTGGGGAGCCCTTCTACCACAGCTTTGCTCTCTCGTCCTGTGTGACTGGAGAGCCCTCCTACCACAGCGTTGCTCTGTCGTCCTGTGTGACTGGAGAGCCCTCCTACCACAGCTTTGCTCTGTCGTCCTGTGTGACTGGGGAGCCCTTCTACCACAGCTTTGCTCTCTCGTCCTGTGTGACTGGAGAGCCCTCCTACCACAGCTTTGCTCTGTCGTCCTGTGTGACTGGAGAGCCCTCCTACCACAGCGTTGCTCTGTCGTCCTGTGTGACTGGAGAGCCCTCCTACCACAGCTTTGCTCTGTCGTCCTGTGTGACTGGAGACCCCTCCTACCACAGCTTTGCTCTCTCGTCCTGTGTGACTGGAGAGCCCTCCTACCACAGCGTTGCTCTGTCGTCCTGTGTGACTGGAGAGCCCTCCTACCACAGCTTTGCTCTGTCGTCCTGTGTGACTGGGGAGCCCTTCTACCACAGCTTTGCTCTCTCGTCCTGTGTGACTGGAGAGCCCTTCTACCACAGCTTTGCTCTCTCGTCCTGTGTGACTGGAGAGCCCTCCTACCACAGCGTTGCTCTGTCGTCCTGTGTGACTGGAGAGCCCTCCTACCACAGCGTTGCTCTGTCGTCCTGTGTGACTGGAGAGCCCTCCTACCACAGCTTTGCTCTGTCGTCCTGTGTGACTGGAGAGCCCTCCTACCACAGCTTTGCTCTGTCGTCCTGTGTGACTGGAGACCCCTCCTACCACAGCGTTGCTCTGTCGTCCTGTGTGACTGGAGAGCCCTCCTACCACAGCGTTGCTCTGTCGTCCTGTGTGACTGGAGAGCCCTCCTACCACAGCGTTGCTCTGTCGTCCTGTGTGACTGGAGAGCCCTCCTACCACAGCGTTGCTCTGTCGTCCTGTGTGACTGGAGAGCCCTCCTACCACAGCTTTGCTCTGTCGTCCTGTGTGACTGGAGAGCCCTCCTACCACCGCTTTGCTCTGTTGTCCTGTGTGACTGGAGAGCCCTCCTACCACAGCTTTGCTCTGTCGTCCTGTGTGACTGGAGAGCCCTCCTACCACAGCTTTGCTCTGTCGTCCTGTGTGACTGGAGACCCCTCCTACCACAGCGTTGCTCTGTCGTCCTGTGTGACTGGAGAGCCCTCCTACCACAGCGTTGCTCTGTCGTCCTGTGTGACTGGAGAGCCCTCCTACCACAGCGTTGCTCTGTCGTCGTGTGTGACTGGAGAGCCCTCCTACCACAGCGTTGCTCTGTCGTCCTGTGTGACTGGAGAGCCCTCCTACCACAGCGTTGCTCTGTCGTCCTGTGTGACTGGAGAGCCCTCCTACCACAGCGTTGCTCTGTCGTCCTGTGTGACTGGAGAGCCCTCCTACCACAGCGTTGCTCTGTCGTCCTGTGTGACTGGAGAGCCCTCCTACCACAGCGTTGCTCTGTCGTCCTGTGTGACTGGAGAGCCCTCCTACCACAGCGTTGCTCTGTCGTCCTGTGTGACTGGAGAGCCCTCCTACCACAGCGTTGCTCTGTCGTCCTGTGTGACTGGAGAGCCCTCCTACCACAGCTTTGCTCTATCACCCCGTGTGACTGGAGAGCCCTCCTACCACAGGTTTGCTCTATCACCCCGTGTGACTGGAGAGCCCTCCTACCACAGCTTTGCTCTGTCGTCCTGTGTGACTGGAGAGCCCTCCTACCACAGCGTTGCTCTGTCGTCCTGTGTGACTGGAGAGCCCTCCTACCACAGCGTTGCTCTCTCGTCCTGTGTGACTGGAGAGCCCTCCTACCACAGCGTTGCTCTGTCGTCCTGTGTGACTGGAGAGCCCTCCTACCACAGCGTTGCTCTGTCGTCCTGTGTGACTGGAGAGCCCTCCTACCACAGCTTTGCTCTGTCGTCCTGTGTGACTGGAGAGCCCTCCTACCACAGCGTTGCTCTGTCGTCCTGTGTGACTGGAGACCCCTCCTACCACAGCTTTGCTCTGTCGTCCTGTGTGACTGGAGAGCCCTCCTACCACAGCGTTGCTCTGTCGTCCTGTGTGACTGGAGAGCCCTCCTACCACAGCTTTGCTCTGTCGTCCTGTGTGACTGGAGAGCCCTCCTACCACAGCGTTGCTCTCTCGTCCTGTGTGACTGGAGAGCCCTCCTACCACAGCGTTGCTCTGTCGTCCTGTGTGACTGGAGAGCCCTCCTACCACAGCGTTGCTCTCTCGTCCTGTGTGACTGGAGAGCCCTCCTACCACAGCGTTGCTCTGTCGTCCTGTGTGACTGGAGACCCCTCCTACCACAGCTTTGCTCTGTCGTCCTGTGTGACTGGAGAGCCCTCCTACCACAGGTTTGCTCTGTCGTCCTGTGTGACTGGAGACCCCTCCTACCACAGCGTTGCTCTGTCGTCCTGTGTGACTGGAGAGCCCTCCTACCACAGCGTTGCTCTGTCGTCCTGTGTGACTGGAGACCCCTCCTACCACAGCTTTGCTCTGTCGTCCTGTGTGACTGGAGAGCCCTCCTACCACAACGTTGCTCTCTCGTCCTGTGTGACTGGAGAGCCCTCCTACCACAGCGTTGCTCTGTCGTCCTGTGTGACTGGAGAGCCCTCCTACCACAGCTTTGCTCTGTCGTCCTGTGTGACTGGAGAGCCCTCCTACCACAGCGTTGCTCTGTCGTCCTGTGTGACTGGAGACCCCTCCTACCACAGCTTTGCTCTGTCGTCCTGTGTGACTGGAGAGCCCTCCTACCACAGCGTTGCTCTGTCGTCCTGTGTGACTGGAGAGCCCTCCTACCACAGCTTTGCTCTGTCGTCCTGTGTGACTGGAGAGCCCTCCTACCACAGCGTTGCTCTCTCGTCCTGTGTGACTGGAGAGCCCTCCTACCACAGCGTTGCTCTGTCGTCCTGTGTGACTGGAGAGCCCTCCTACCACAGCTTTGCTCTGTCGTCCTGTGTGACTGGAGAGCCCTCCTACCACAGCGTTGCTCTGTCGTCCTGTGTGACTGGAGACCCCTCCTACCACAGCTTTGCTCTGTCGTCCTGTGTGCCTGGAGAGCCCTCCTACCACAGCGTTGCTCTCTCGTCCTGTGTGACTGGAGAGCCCTCCTACCACAGCTTTGCTCTGTCGTCCTGTGTGACTGGAGAGCCCTCCTACCACAGCGTTGCTCTCTCGTCCTGTGTGACTGGAGAGCCCTCCTACCACAGCGTTGCTCTGTCGTCCTGTGTGACTGGAGAGCCCTCCTACCACAGCTTTGCTCTGTCGTCCTGTGTGACTGGGGAGCCCTCCTACCACAGCTTTGCTCTGTCACCCTGTGTGACTGGAGAGCCCTCCTACCACAGGTTTGCTCTGTCACCCTGTGTGACTGGAGAGCCCTCCTACCACAGCTTTGGTCTCTCGTCCTGTGTGACTGGAGAGCCCTCCTACCACAGCTTTGCTCTGTCGTCCTGTGTGACTGGGGAGCCCTCCTACCACAGCTTTGCTCTGTCGTCCTGTGTGACTGGAGAGCCCTCCTACCACAGCTTTGGTCTCTCGTCCTGTGTGACTGGAGAGCCCTCCTACCACAGGTTTGCTCTGTCACCCCGTGTGACTGGAGAGCCCTCCTACCACAGCTTTGCTCTGTCGTCCTGTGTGACTGGAGAGTCCTCCTACCACAGCTTTGCTCTGTCACCCTGTGTGACTGGAGAGCCCTCCTACCACAGCTTTGGTCTCTCGTCCTGTGTGACTGGAGAGCCCTCCTACCACAGGTTTGCTCTGTCACCCTGTGTGACTGGAGAGCCCTCCTACCACAGCTTTGGTCTCTCGTCCTGTGTGACTGGAGAGCCCTCCTACCACAGGTTTGCTCTGTCACCCTGTGTGACTGGAGAGCCCTCCTACCACAGGTTTGCTCTGTCACCCTGTGTGACTGGAGAGCCCTCCTACCACAGCTTTGGTCTCTCGTCCTGTGTGACTGGAGAGCCCTCCTACCACAGCTTTGCTCTGTCGTCCTGTGTGACTGGAGAGCCCTCCTAACACAGCTTTGCTCTGTCGTCCTGTGTGACTGGGGAGCCCTCCTACCACAGCTTTGCTCTGTCGTCCTGTGTGACTGGAGAGCCCTCCTACCACAGCTTTGCTCTGTCGTCCTGTGTGACTGGAGAGCCCTCCTACCACAGCTTTGCTCTGTCGTCCTGTGTGACTGGAGAGCCCTCCTACCACAGCTTTGCTCTGTCGTCCTGTGTGACTGGGGAGCCCTCCTACCACAGCTTTGGTCTCTCGTCCTGTGTGACTGGAGAGCCCTCCTACCACAGCTTTGGTCTCTCGTCCTGTGTGACTGGAGAGCCCTCCTACCACAGCTTTGCTCTGTCACCCCGTGTGACTGGAGAACCCTCCTACCACAGCTTTGCTCTGTTATCCTGTGTGACTGGGGAGCCCTCCTACCACAGCTTTGCTCTGTCACCCCGTGTGACTGGAGAACCCTCCTACCACAGCTTTGCTCTGTTATCCTGTGTGACTGGGGAGCCCTCCTACCACAGCTTTGCTCTCTCGTCCTGTGTGACTGGAGAGCCCTCCTACCACAGCTTTGCTCTGTCGTCCTGTGTGACTGGAGAGCCCTCCTACCACAGCTTTGCTCTGTCGTCCTGTGTGACTGGAGAGCTCTCATACCACAGCTTTGCTCTGTCGTCCTGTGTGACTGGAGACCCCTCCTACCACAGGTTTGCTCTGTCACCCTGTGTGACTGGAGAGCCCTCCTACCACAGCTTTGCTCTGTCGTCCTGTGTGACTGGAGAGCCCTCCTACCACAGCTTTGCTCTGTCACCCCGTGTGACTGGAGAACCCTCCTAACACAGATTTGCTCTGTCGCCCTGTGTGACTGGAGACCCCTCCTACCACAGGTTTGCTCTGTCACCCTGTGTGACTGGAGAGCCCTCCTACCACAGCTTTGCTCTGTCGTCCTGTGTGACTGGAGAGCCCTCCTACCACAGCTTTGCTCTGTCGTCCTGTGTGACTGGAGACCCCTCCTACCACAGGTTTGCTCTGTCACCCCGTGTGACTGGAGAACCCTCCTAACACAGATTTGCTCTGTCGCCCTGTGTGACTGGAGAGCCCTCCTAACACAGATTTGCTCTGTCGCCCTGTGTGACTGGAGAGCCCTCCTACCACAGCTTTGCTCTGTCACCCCGTGTGACTGGAGAACCCTCCTACCACAGCTTTGCTCTGTTATCCTGTGTGACTGGGGAGCCCTCCTACCACAGCTTTGGTCTCTCATCCTTTGTGACTGGAGAGCCCTCCTACCACAGCTTTGCTCTGTCACCCCGTGTGACTGGAGAGCCCTCCTACCACAGCTTTGCTCTGTTGTCCTGTGTGACTGGGGAGCCCCTCCTACCAGAGCAGTCCTCATCAGGGGATGGTGGAAGGTTCCAGATCTACCCTCTGCCATGGGGCAAAGGGAGGTACTGGGACCCTGACCCCATACACAAACCAGCCCTAAAATCGTGTCCCCTGGGGCAGCAGGACTGAGGAGGCAGGTGTGGGCAGCAGCAGGAAGTCTCTGATGTGGAGTCCAGGGTGCTTGGCAGCAGGTTCAGGGGCCTCTCAGTGGGTTGGTTCAGGGTCTGCCTGGTAGGGCCGCTCTGGGGAAGCGATACGAAGGCCACACCAGCCAGTGGGTGCACATCCCCCCACTTCCCACTTCCGGACGCTTCCACGCCATAGCGGGCAGCAGTGCCACCATGCCAGTCAGTGACCAAGGGCACCTGTGCTAGGCAGAGACCGCCCAAGGCCGCTGGTCCCACCTCGGGCACAGGGGGCTGTTGTTGCCTGCCAGGGGCTGTGTTCAGGGGACACTGCCATCCAGGGCAGGAAAGCTGGTGGTCCTTGCTTCTGCAGGACACCACAGACCATGCAGCTCTGAGAGCTGAGCCCAGGGCATGTAAGTCATTCCTTCGCTTGTCTGGAGACATCAGATGAAAAGCAAAGCCACCCCGTCCTCTATGCGTGAAGTTCAAGTTGTTGAAAATTCATAGGAGTCTCTGGGTGTCAAAAATGGTTAAGTGCTGGACCACCACCCAAAAGGCTGGCGGTTCCAATGCACCCAGAGGCGCCTTGGAAGGCAGGCCTGGTGGTCAGCTTCCGAAAGGTCACGGCCTTGAAAACCCTATGGAGCAGTTCTACTCTGCACACACGGGGTCGCCATGAGTTGGAACTGACTCCTCGGCAATTAACAACAGCAACGGTAGTGACCTCTAAGAAAAGAAGTGACAAGAAGAAGGAATAGTTAAAAATTCAAAGTTACACTTTAGGTTTGGTTCTTAAGGAAACCCAGGCGTTTGCTTTTGGCACTTGGCGTTCCAAGGGGTTATCCCACTGTGCATCTCCTAAACGGCAGGGGCAGAGAGTCTGCAGACCCTGATGCCGGCCCAGATGGGGGCACTCGGTGTCTGCGACTGATATGGCAACCCCACGTGTTCTCGTTTCCTAATGCAGCTGAAATTTCATTTGGAGAAAATACATTTCCACACTGACCCCGATATTAGAATGCTGGTACCGGTTAACGTCAACCCCAACACGTGGCGACCCCATGTGTGTCAGAGTAGAACTGCACTCCATAGAGTTTTCAGTGGTTGATTTTCCAGAGTGGATAGCCAGGCCTTTGTTCCAAGGTGCCTCTGAGTGAGCTCACACCTCCAACCTTCCAGGTAGCAGCCAAGCATGTTAACCATTTGTACCACCCAGTGTCCAATCTAACACTTAAGTCCTTAGCCATCAGTGATGAAAGAGGGCTGAGTGAGAAAGAGGTGCATTTGTGAAGAGAGCGACAGCTTGGCATCTGGGATGGTGGTTTAAGTCAGACCCGCTCCAGCGACATAACAACGCCCTCTCACCGAGTGGCCTTGAGCTTTCCTGCCCTCCGGCAGAGCCGCTGGCCAGATGTGTCCCCAGAGGTGATGGCCCCAGTGGCCATCCCTTTCACCCTGAGCAGAGTTTGCCTTGTCCCTGCTCTGCCATTCTGCCCCTCCTCCCACGGGCCGGCTTCTGGGCCCTTCCCCCTCCTCCAGTGTGTCATTGGTCCCATAGCCAGTTTCCTGGCCTGGATGTTGCTCCTTTTGTCATCTGCATGAGGAGCTCAGTCACCCAACGGCCACACCACAGAGCCCAGACCCACCCTCACCCTGCAGCCAGGTGCCCTGTCCATTTCCCTTAGCATCTGGGAGGTCTTAGCGTCCGCCAGTCCCCCGTCCAGTCAATCCTTGGAGGCCGCAATGTCTGCACCGGCCTCCCTCTGGCCACGCCTGTGACCCTAGGAGCCTCACCTCCTCAGCCAGCCTCTCTCGGGGCTCTGGCTTGGCCTTCAGATGCCTCCCAGATGGCCTCACAGTGAACAAACAGATAGACACATGGACTGACAACCTGTGCTTCCCTCCTCCCACCTACGCAGCAGCCGGGTCGCACAGGAGAGGTCCAGAGCTGGCTCTGCATGCACCTTGACCCTAATGGCCTACCCCCTGCCCTGCCCTCAGCCATGCCCAGGGCCCCTCCCCCGACATAATGCAGGGCCGGCCTGACGGGGCACAGATGCCAGAGGGGGCACAGAGAGATGCCCCCACCCCTAATGTGGGGGAGCCAGGGACCAGCCTCCCCGCAGCCCCTTCCCCACCCTGGGACATGCCCCCCATGTCTGAGCCTGCACCCCTCCCTGTATTCTAAGTCTGGATCCCCACCCCACACTCCCACAGCCCCCTGTGACACCAACCTCCCCTTTCACTCCCTCTGCCCCCCACAGGCTGACCATGATCTCTGACCCTGACCTCATGACCTCTGACCCTGCCCTGTGCCAGCTCCCCTCCTGGCCAAGCGTCTAGCTAAAGGAAACTTCATGTCTGTACCTCTCTACCTCCCACTCTGGGAAGTCTGCTTGTCCTACCCAGCATGGGGCCCTGTGGCTGCTCGGCCCACCTCCCATGCTCAGACCATGAACAGACTGTCTGTTGATCCCTGGCCCCGACCTGCTCCCCAGCACCCCTGCCTGCCCAGCTGGCCC